>NC_092273.1:23344071-23691571 GCF_036320965.1 Panulirus ornatus
TGGTGGCACTGCTTTCTTCCCTCATTTTAATGGGTATCACTGCATTCTATCCTCACTCACTGTTAGGTGGCACTTCCCACTTCCTCTCACTCAGTGCTGGGGTGGCACACTGCTCTCTCTCTCTCTCTCTCTCTCTCTCTCTCTCTCTCTCTCTCTCTCTCTCTCTCTCTCTCTCTCTCTCTCTCGCTGCCGGGCGTGCTCGAAATCTCTCTCTCTCTCTCATTCACCCGATGAGCACCACTGGGTGACCTGTCTTCCAACCCCACTTCCCACCCACCCCCTTCACCTTCGTCCCCCCCCTCCCCCTCCTCCCCTCCCCAACACACACACACACACACACACACACACGGGACAGAATGGGACTATGGGATCCAGTCACATCCCAAGAGTGACCCAGAACACACAAGGCCTCTTGCGTCTCAAGGGCCCAGAGAAATGATGGGCCAACCTCCACTCCCTCCTCTGCAATTGTATGCGATAGTGTTTTTATTAAGGTTTTTATTCTTCTTCTTTTTTGGGTTTTTAAATATTTTCACTGTCTCGATATACAGTGACGTTGAATTGTTTCAGTGAGAGTTAGGGAGTAGGGTCACATATCTAGGGGGACGTAAACAGCTAGACAAATGTCCTAACCATCATATATATATATATATATATATATATATATATATATATATATATATATATATATATATATATATATATATATATATATATTTTTTTTTTTTTTCATACTATTCGCCATTTCCCGCGATAGCGAGGTAGCGTTAAGAACAGAGGACTGGGCCTTTGAGGGAATATCCTCACCTGGCCCTCTTCTCTGTTCCTTCTTTTGGAAAATTAAAAAAAAAAAAAAAAAAAACGAGAGGGGAGGATTTCCAGCCCCCCGCTCCCTTCCCTTTTAGTCGCCTCCTACGACACGCAGGGAATACGTGGGAAGTATTCTTTCTCCCCTATCCCCAGGGATATATATATATATATATATATATATATATATATATATATATATATATATATATATATATATATATATATTCCTATGAGTCCACGGGGAAATGAAACACGATATAAGTTCCCAAGTGCACTTTCGTGTAATAATCACATCATCACCATCATCAGGGAATATAAAAGAATTGTAAGTCAGTTTGAATATATATATATATATATATATATATATATATATATATATATATATATATATATATATATATATATATATATATATACTGTACATGACTCCAGTTTCTCCCCTGCATGACACACTGTGTTACATTGGTACTGTACATGACTCCAGTGTCTCCCCTGCATGACACACTGTGTTACATTGGTACCGTGCATGACTCCAGTGTCTCCCCTGCATGACACACTGTGTTACATTGGTACCGTGCATGACTCCAGTGTCTCCCCTGCATGACACACTGTGTTACATTGGTACTGTACATGACTCCAGTGTCTCCCCTGCATGACACACTGTGTTTACATTGGTACTGTGCATGACTCCAGTGTCTCCCCTGCATGACACACTGTGTTACATTGGTACCGTGCATGACTCCAGTGTCTCCCCTGCATGACACACTGTGTCACATTGGTACCGTGCATGACTCCAGTGTCTCCCCTGCATGACACACTGTGTTACATTGGTACTGTACATGACTCCAGTGTCTCCCCTGCATGACACACTGTGTTACATTGGTACTGTGCATGACTCCAGTGTCTCCCCTGCATGACACACTGTGTTACATTGGTACTGTACATGACTCCAGTGTCTCCCCTGCATGACACACTGTGTTACATTGGTACTGTGCATGACTCCAGTGTCTCCCCTGCATGACACACTGTGTTACATTGGTACCGTGCATGACTCCAGTGTCTCCCCTGCATGACACACTGTGTCACATTGGTACCGTGCATGACTCCAGTGTCTCCCCTGCATGACACACTGTGTTACATTGGTACTGTACATGACTCCAGTGTCTCCCCTGCATGACACACTGTGTCACATTGGTACCGTGCATGACTCCAGTGTCTCCCCTGCATGACACACTGTGTTACATTGGTACTGTACATGACTCCAGTGTCTCCCCTGCATGACACACTGTGTTACATTGGTACTGTGCATGACTCCAGTGTCTCCCCTGCATGACACACTGTGTTATATTGTAGACTCCCTCACGTACTAGACTCCCACGACCAATTAGCTTACGTAGAAAATGGTTTGTGGGAATTTCAAAGTCTTATGGTATCTGGATTTATATATTTTCTGCGTTATGTAAATACATCAAACCTGGGGTTTGTGCTTTCTATACATACATCAAAACTGGGGGTTTGTGATTTATATATATATATATATATATATATATATATATATATATATATATATATATATATATATATATATATACATCAACAATGGGTGTTTTATTTATATATATACATCAAAACGTGTTTTGTGATTTATATATTTACATCAAAACTAGGGGTTTGTGATTTATATATATTCATCAAAACTGGGTGTTTTGGGATTTATATATACACATCAAAACTGGTTTTGTGATTTATATATATACATCAAAACTGGGTGTTTTCGTCAGTGGTGTTTTCCGGGGGTCTGACGTGGCTGTGGTGGCCAACGTGTGAAGATCCGGGGGCGGGAGGGAGGAGGGGGGGGGTCCTCTTTGATGACCCTCCCCCTCTCTATGGGGGTTGATGGAAATGGGAAGAAATGATGGAGGGGAGAAAACTGGGGGGAGGGTGGAGACACGTCGGTGGGGGCTGTGAGCATACAGGAGGCGGAGTTATGAGGGTGAGGTGGAATGTGAGTTGCTCTCATGAGGAGGGGGGTGGGGAGAATGTAGGTCGGGGTGATGGGGAGGAGGTGGCTGGGGAGCGGGCAGAAATGAGGAGTTGACGTAGGAGCGAGGTGGGGAGAGAACTTAGCTGGAGTGGGAGGAGGTGGGGAGAGAACTTAGCTGGAGTGGGAGGAGGTGGGGAGAGAATTTAGCTGGAGTGGGAGGAGGTGGGGAGAGAACTTAGCTGGAGTGGGACGAGGTAGGGAGATAACCCAGACTAGGAGTGGGGCGAAGTGGGGAGACAATGTAGTTTGGTAATGTGGCGACATGGGGAAGATAGAGAGGAGTGAGGTGGGGAGATAATACGGCTGGGGGGGAGTGGGGCGAGGAAACAACTCAGCTGGGGAGTGTAGTGAGGTGGGGAGATAATACAGGTGGGTAGGGTGGGGAGTGCAGTGAGGTGGGGAGATAATACAGCTGGATAGGATGGGGAGTGTAGTGAGGTGGGGAGATAATACAGGTGGGTAGGGTGGGGAGTGCAGTGAGGTGGGGAGATAATACAGCTGGGGAGGGTGGGGAGATAATACAGCTAGGGGGTGGTGGGGAGGAGGAGGAGGAAGGGTGTGGGGAGTGGAGCGAGGTGGGCAAGTGGGCGAGGAACGCAGAGGCCAGACTGTGGCAGTATTGAAGTTCATCTCGCCCACCAGGATGTGTGTGTGTGCTGCACCAGGGGGGCGGGGAGGAGGGGAGTGTGGGGAGGAGAGAGACACAGGGGGAGGAGAGGAGTGTGGGGAGGAGAGAGACACGGGGGGAGGAGGGGAGTGTGGGGAGGAGAGAGACACAGGGGGAGGAGGGGAGTGTGGGGAGGAGAGAGACACAGGGGGAGGAGGGGAGTGTGGGGAGGAGAGAGACACGGGGGGAGGAGGGGAGTGTGGGGAGGAGAGAGACACAGGGGGAGGAGGGGAGTGTGGGGAGGAGAGAGACACAGGGGGAGGAGGGGAGTGTGGGGAGGAGAGAGACACAGGGGAGGAGGGGAGTGTGGGGAGGAGAGAGACACAGGGGAGGAGGGGAGTGTGGGGAGGAGAGAGACACAGGGGGAGGAGGGGAGTGTAGGGAGGAGAGAGACACAGGGGGAGGAGGGGAGTGTGGGGAGGAGAGAGACACAGGGGGAGGAGGGGAGTGTGGGGAGGAGAGAGACACAGGGGGAGGAGGGGAGTGTGGGGAGGAGAGAGACACAGGGGGAGGAGGGGAGTGTGGGGAGGAGAGAGACACAGGGGGAGGAGGCTGGAGGGTGTTTTGTGTGTGTGTGTGTTGTGTATCCGTGGGTCGTACTTCCCGTTTTCGCGCTGCCCATTCCCGTTTTCTCCACTGTTGTTGTTGTTGTTGTTGTTGTTGTTTCGGATGGATCTCCCGACCTACCTCCCCTCCCCCCCCCCAGCCATACCCCCTACCCCCAACCCCCCCTCCTCTGGCCCCCCAGGCCACACGTTCCTAAACAGGTCACTGTCGGCCGTCACTGCCCCTCTGCCGGGCAGTGACACCACCCCCCCGTCGTCACTGCCCCGAGTGACCTGACTGACTCTCTCTCTCTCTCTCTCTCTCTCTCTCTCTCTCTCTCTCAAGGTCACAGCCAACCAGCTGTCTGTATACCTGAACTCGTCCAGCACAGGTCCAGGGTCGTGGTTTGATACGTGTGGTGACTGCGTGGTTATGGTGGTGGTTATAGTGGTTATGGTGGTGGTTGTAGTGGTAGTTGGTGGTTGTAGTGGTAGTTGGTGGTTGTAGTGGTGGTGGTGGTTGTAGTGGTAGTTGGTGGTTGTGGTGGTGGTTGTAGTGGTAGTTGGTGGTTGTAGTGGTAGTTGGTGGTTGTAGTGGTGGTGGTGGTTGTAGTGGTAGTTGGTGGTTGTGGTGGTTGTAGTGGTAGTTGGTGGTTGTAGTGGTAGTTGGTGGTTGTAGTGGTTGTGGTGGTTGTAGTGGTTGTGGTGGTTGTACTGGTAGTTGGTGGTTGTAGTGGTTGTAGTGGTAGTTGGTGGTTGTAGTGGTTGTGGTGGTTGTAGTGGTAGTTGGTGGTTGTAGTGGTAGTTGGTGGTTGTAGTGGTGGTGGTGGTTGTAGTGGTAGTTGGTGGTTGTAGTGGTAGTTGGTGGTTGTAGTGGTAGTTGGTGGTTGTAGTGGTGGTGGTGGTTGTAGTGGTAGTTGGTGGTTGTAGTGGTAGTTGGTGGTTGTAGTGGTTGTGGTGGTTGTAGTGGTAGTTGGTGGTTGTAGTGGTTGTGGTGGTTGTAGTGGTAGTTGGTGGTTGTAGTGGTTGTAGTGGTAGCTGGTGGTTGTAGTGGTAGTTGGTGGTTGTAGTGGTGGTGGTGGTTGTAGTGGTAGTTGGTGGTTGTAGTGGTAGTTGGTGGTTGTAGTGGTAGTTGGTGGTTGTAGTGGTTGTGGTGGTTGTAGTGGTAGTTGGTGGTTGTAGTGGTTGTGGTGGTTGTAGTGGTAGTTGGTGGTTGTAGTGGTGGTGGTGGTTGTAGTGGTAGTTGGTGGTTGTAGTGGTAGTTGGTGGTTGTAGTGGTGGTGGTGGTTGTAGTGGTAGTTGGTGGTTGTGGTGGTGGTTGTAGTAGTTGTGGTGGTTGTAGTGGTAGTTGGTGGTTGTGGTGGTGGTTGTGGTGGTTGTAGTGGTAGTTGGTGTTTGTGGTGGTGGTTGTAGTGGTTGTGGTGGTTGTAGTGGTTGTGGTGGTTGTAGTGGTAGTTGGTGGTTGTAGTGGTTGTGGTGGTTGTAGTGGTAGTTGGTGGTTGTAGTGGTTGTGGTGGTTGTAGTGGTAGTTGGTGGTTGTAGTGGTGGTGGTGGTTGTAGTGGTAGTTGGTGGTTGTAGTGGTAGTTGGTGGTTGTAGTGGTGGTGGTGGTTGTAGTGGTAGTTGGTGGTTGTGGTGGTGGTTATAGTGATTGTGGTGGTTGTAGTGGTAGTTGGTGGTTGTGGTGGTGGTTGTAGTGGTTGTGGTGGTTGTAGTGGTAGTTGGTGGTTGTGGTGGTGGTTGTAGTGGTTGTGGTGGTTGTAGTGGTTGTGGTGGTTGTAGTGGTAGTTGGTGGTTGTAGTGGTTGTGGTGGTTGTAGTGGTAGTTGGTGGTTGTGGTGGTGGTTGTAGTGGTTGTGGTGGTTGTAGTGGTAGTTGGTGGTTGTGGTGGTGGTTGTAGTGGTTGTGGTGGTTGTAGTGGTTGTGGTGGTTGTAGTGGTAGTTGGTGGTTGTAGTGGTGGTGGTGGTTGTAGTGGTAGTTGGTGGTTGTAGTGGTAGTTGGTGGTTGTAGTGGTGGTGGTGGTTGTAGTGGTAGTTGGTGGTTGTGTGGTGGTTGTAGTGGTTGTGGTGGTTGTAGTGGTAGTTGGTGGTTGTGGTGGTGGTTGTAGTGGTTGTGGTGGTTGTAGTGGTAGTTGGTGGTTGTGGTGGTGGTTGTAGTGGTTGTGGTGGTTGTAGTGGTAGTTGGTGGTTGTAGTGGTAGTTGGTGGTTGTGGTGGTGGTTGGTGGAGGGTCTCACAGTACACGTTGGTCACTGGTGGAGTTCGCCCCCAAATCTCCACCTGAACACAGGCCAGTGTGTGTTGGTGATGCTGAAATCAAACTATTGGGTCGTCTTCCACAGAGTCGTCTTTCTGGGGGGGGGACGAGACGACCCCACCCCCTCCCTCCCACCAGGAACTGGAATAAATAGTAACTTCATTATTGGCCAGTTATCATGGACGAAGTATTTTAGTTGTGACAACCAGGAGTGAGGGATACATAAGGGGTAGGTGGGTGTAGGTGGAGACCAGTACAGTGGGTACGACAGTACGGGCAGGTAGGTGGATGTAGGTGGAGTCCAGTACAGTGGGTACGACAATATGGGTAGGTAGGTAGGTGGGTGTAGGTGGAGACCAGTACAATGGGTACGACAATATGGGTAGGTAGGTGGGTGTAGGTGGAGACCAGTACAGTGGGTACGACACTACGGGTAGGTGGAGACCAGTACAGTGGGTACGACACTACGGGTAGGTGGGTGTAGGTGGAGACCAGCACAGTGGGTACAACACTAGGATGGAACTGTGAAGGGTAATATTCCCAGTGTGTGTGTGTGTGTGTGTGTGTGTGTGTGTGTGTGGAGAGTCTCCAGGGTCAATGACTTGTTGTAAATGTAATCATACAATGACATCATGGGTGTAAAGAGAGCAGTGTGTGTGTGTGTGTGTGTGTGTGTGTGTGTGTGTGTGTGTGTGTGTGTGTGTGTGTGTGTGTGTGTGTGTGTGCGCGCGCGCGCGCGCGAGCGAGCGAGCGCTGTCATATATGCATGACACAGTCCTTGTTTACATTGGACGAGGTATGTATGTCGGTGCCTCTCGTATGTTCATGCATACTGAGCCAGCCAGCCTCTCTCTCTCTCTCTCTCTCTCTCTCTCTCTCTCTCTCTCTCTCTCTCTCTCTCTCTCTCTCTCCCAGGCGGGGCGCGGCATATCTCTCCTTATTTTGAGGTGGGGTGACGTCACGCATGACGATTTCCCGGCCTCCGTGCATGGCATGGCCGACAGACGCCTCTGTGTGTGTGTGTGTGTGTGTGTGTGTGCACCTCGACCCGTAGGAGCGGCGGCAGCAGGAGGAGCAGCAGTAGGATCCTGGGGAACACAAGAGCCACGGATGCCATGGGATTGACTTCCTGTCCGCGAGTGACCCCAAGGTGACCCGTGTTTATTTGCTCGAGAGCCAGCGCCCTCCTCCTCCTCCGCCTCCTCCGCCTCCGCCAGCCACAATACACAAACAGCGGGGCCGGCGCCACGCTATCAAGGTGGACGCTCCGGCCTCCTTAGGAGGAGGTCGGGCCGTGTCGCATCGGCCTCCAGGGGCCTCTGTGGCCTCAGGTGACCCTTCCTGGCTTCCCTCCAGCCACTGGAAGGGAGAGACGAGGATGGGTTCCAGGGATGGTGGGGCTCAGGGAGGGCGCGGCAATGGGACGGGAATGGGTCGCGGGTCGTTGCAACGCCACACCAACCAAAGAGGCGGCGGGCGCGCCTCTGATCCTCACCGCCCGCTCAACGCCTCCCTCCCTCCCTCCTTCCCTCCCACACCATCACCCACACCATCACCCACACGCCTCCCTCGCTCACACAAGAGTACGACCCTTGGGTTAGGATGCCCAGTCTGTCATATCCAAGGGTCGTACCATTGCTTAATTGGGGTGGGGTGGGGTGGGGGGGGGGGGGATTTAAGCCTCCCTTGTTCAAACGAGGAAAGAGCATCGTCATGAATATACAGTTCATGTCACGTAGCCCCACGTACATATGACCGGCTCCCTTAACCACTATACAACCAGCCACCAACGCCCATATAGAACTAAAACACCTCGCCTCCCGTCTCGCACTGCGCCATCCATTGTTCACAGGTTCCCCCCTACAACTGCAAACACCTCACTGACCAAACATAATCCCACTGCAGTGACCCGACAGGCATTGAACACCCCGCCCCTTAGCGATAACTAAACCAAACCCACGAGCATCGCTTCAGCAGACATAAACCCACCTGAAGCTCCTCTCCCCAGGCATGTACGTGTTACTCCTTCTCCTCGCCTGTACAAATGGACGCCAGCCACCCCACCAACGTCACAGCACAGCACAAGACCCCCTCATCACCAGGATGGAACTCTAAAGACACTCACACTAAAGACACAGACCACTTTAAGCCTATACTCTCCCCCTCTCCCAACGAATGTAAACACAATGTGATGCTGGACTTCCGCACCTGTGGAGGTGGCCACCTTGCTGAGCGCTGTGTGCGGATCCTTACAGTCAGAATAGTCCCGAGGAAGGAAGGAAAGGGGAAGATATTAATCCCTGGTGGTTGATGCAGATGCTAGGTGGCGGGAGTGGCTTCTTAGGGGGAGGTGGAGAACAAGATTCGCTCGACATATCCCCCTGCGTCGTAGTGTGCCTGGGTCAAAGCCACGCCCGCCTCGGGCAGGTCTCTCTCTCTCACCAGCTGATAACAACAGGTCAGCTTGATCTGTCATCATTATGCTGGTCCGCAAGCGAGGGGTAGCGTGTGGCATGAGGCTGGGGGGGGGGGGGAGAAGACAGGCAAAGGGGAAAGAGAGCCTCAATTATCAGTACATAATCAGACCTTTACAGTGTAAATGGCCTGGGAGGAGTACAGTCGTGGTGGATCCGCCTCACTTCGAGATTCCCTACCGCCAAACAATGTGTAACATACTTCTATAACCTTCTGCATTTACAATCTCCATCTCCCTTGTGTCTTCCATTCATCCAGTATCGTATATTACTCCTCATTCATTCACTGATATGACTCGTTTAAAAGAATTTCTTTACATCTTTCTCCCCCTCCCCCCAACAACACATTTCTTGCCTACATTCATGTCCTCTGGTTGTTCAATCCTTGCGTCTCTCCACGAGATGTTCTTTGTCCACATCAAACTGGTTTAGAAACTTGAAGGAGGTCTGCGTTAAGTATGGCCTCTAACCTTTGTAGATTAACACTCTCAGTTCTAGTACCCTCTGCTTGGGTATCCACGTCCCTTTAGTTTCGACCTAACGTAAGGCTTTTAATGGCTTAACTGAATATTTCTTTGTTCATGGACTTTGTCTGTGATTCTGGTACTGGCTAGCAATACTGCCTCCCTCCATTACTACCCTCCAAACACGATGTACAGGGTAGACTCCCAAGTTCCCATGATACAGAACTTCCCGAAGCCTTCATCTTACTGACGTTCATATCGAAGCCTCGGCCCCCCATCGAAAGTTCACTGCTTTCCATTTACTGAGGTACAGTCGCTTCACCCACGTACCAGACCAACTTGGAAGTTTTGTCTAAGTCCTCTTGTAGGATGATGCAGTCCCCCCACACGCTCTTTTTTTTTTTTTTTCCATTCCTCGCATGACTTTGGCATCATCAGCGAACATGTACAGGTCAAGGCCCCATTCTTCTTTGCGAGTCATATACAGTGATCAAGATCAGTGGTTCCAGAAAAGGACCCAGCGGTACTCCACTGGTGACCTCGGCCTTGCGGTACTCCAAGAGTGACCTCGGTCCAATTCGAGAAGGCTACTCTCACGTCCTGTCACTTGCTGCCTCCCGGTGTCGCGATTATCGAACCTTATTCCTGCCTGAAGAATCCAGCTTCTGCCCTAACGCCCTGTGGCGCAGCGTCAAATGCTTTCTAGCTATTCCGATTGCACACAACCCACCCAGCCTCCTCGAAACGGAAATCATGTATGTGTGTGTTGTTGACGCAGTGTGTGTGTGTGTGTGTGTGTGTGTGTGTGTCATGACACGAGCGGAGTGTCAGTCTGACACCCCCCCCCCCCCCGCCCCCCGGGAAAAGAGCGTGTCAGATCTCTCGCGCACAGCCCGCGGGAGCGACGTGTCGTGTGTCAGACTGGTGGGTCGGGTGGAGTGTCGTCCTGGTTGTAAGGAACCAGTGTGTCATACTGGAAACTACGACGTACCACAGCAGCTCCGTGGTGGTGGGTGGTGGTGGGCGGTACAGTGACTAGCAGTTGGAGGTGGGCAACAGAGAGAGAGAGGGGGGGCGGGGTGTGCGCGAGGCAAGTAAAAGGAAGAGGACACTCAAGCACACATGGGAGTAATGACCCACCAGCCCAATGAAGAATTGCTAGGGAGGGTTGTGAGGGTGGTGGAGGGTGGAGTGGGGAAGTTGTGAGTGGGGGGTTGTGGGGGTGGAGGGTGGAAGTTGTGAGTGGGGGGGGGAGGGAGAGTCAATAGGAGCGGGAAATGTGGTGGGAGGGGAGGGGGAAGGGTTGTTTATGAGGGTGATTTGTGAGGGAACAGTTATATGTGAAGGGAGACATACGAGGCAAGAGTTGTGAGGAGGGGGAAATTTATGAGGGAAGTTGTATGAGGAGGGAGACATACGAGGCAAGAGTTATGAGGAGGGGAAAATTTGAGGGAAGTTTTATGAGGAAGGAGACTTACGAGTCACGCATTATGAGGAGGACGTGAGGGGGGTTATGAGGGAAGAGTTATATGAGGGAGACTTACGAAACAAGAGTTGTGAGGAAGACGTGCGGGGAGGGGTGGAGGAGTTATGAGGGAAGAGTCATATGAGGAGGGAGACTGACGAGGCACGAGTTGTGAGGAGGACGTGCAGGGGGGATAGGAGGGGGAAGTTATGAGGGAAGGGTTGTGAGGGGAGAGGGAGGGAGAGCAACAAGTAGGAATTACGTGAGTGAGTCAGCTGTGTGGCGGGCCTGTGTGGTGATGTCACCAGCCACGCCACCTCCCTGTGACCTTCCATCACCAGCACGAGGACTGACCCCAGGCTGAAGGCTCCATCACTAGGCTGGGGGGCGGGGATCGATCACGAGGCTGGGGGAGGGTGTAGTGGTCGATCACGAGGCTTGGGGGGAGGGGGTCGATCATGAGGCTGGGGGAGGGTGAAGGTGTCGATCACGAGGCCTGGGGAGGGTGAAGGTGTCGATCACAAGGCCGGGGTATGGGTGTAGGGGTCGATCTCAAGGCTTGGGGAGAGTGTGGGGGTCGAACATAAGGCCCGGGGGTCGATCGCCAGGCCGACGAGTCGACCTTGGGGGTGAGGGGGGGGTCTCCCCCCGCGGGTGTAATTATGTGTCTGGCGTTTGTGATGGGAGTCAACTGGGGAAGGTGGACGTAAACACGAGCTTAAACTGCGGTGCATTACTGCTAAGTGCGGAGGTGACGCGGCTCTGGGCGAATTGCTACAGCAGGTGCAAGGTGGAGACGAGAATACACAGAGAGATGAGCTTAGCAGAGCTCCCGTGAGGCTGGGGTAAGTGTAGGAGGCGAGGCAGGGTTTCCGTGGGAGAGTTGCCTGGTCTTGTGGAGCTTCTGCAGGAGGGAGTAGTATGCGATGCCCAGGCTTTCCGTGGGAAAGTTGCCTGGTCTTGTGGAGCTTCTGCAGGAGGGAGCAGTATGCGATGCCCAGGCTTTCCGTGGGAAAGTTGCCTGGTCTCGTGGAGCTTCTGTAGGAGGAAGCAGTATGCGATGCCCAGGCTTTCCATGGGAGAGTTGCATGATCTCGTGGAACTTCTGCAGGAGGGAGGAGAATGCGATGCCCAGGCGATAAGTGGAAGAGTTGCCTGGTCTTGTGGAGCTTCTGCAGGAGGGAGTAGTATGCGATGGCCAGCCTACCTAGGGCTACTAGACATCTGTCACGGATCGACCTCAAGAGTTAGTCATCCACCCCCCCCCCCCCCCAACCCCTTTTAGCAATCGAACCTGCGATCTAAGGAATCCATTCAGCCTCGCGTTCGAACCTGGATGCAAGGAAGTCAAACAACGCGTCATACAGGAAACTACATTAATACAACAGCTCATAATACAACAGATCCTAATACCAGAATTAGACAGTATGACCCTAAATACAGTCCAGAATAGGAAGTTTCACCAACATTCTTTATGAAATACATTTACCCAGCCTGCAGCAGGCAACAGTCTTATGAATCATATATGACGTGGGAGCCCTGGCCGTGTCTAGACACCTGTAAGGCGCATGTGAAGCCCCGAAGCCACCTGCAGGTGTGGCAGGCAGGTCCCACACCCGTCTCTACACGCTGTTAAATCCGCATTTGTTAACCATCCTTAGCGTCAGTATAAAACACAGTCTGGAGGAGTCATGTGTACACAGCCTTAGGTATGGGTCTTATTCTGGCAACGATTGGAGTATACATATGTATAGTGATCACTGATGGCGCCCAGGGGAACACCTGTGGCCTGGTATGACAAGGGCCTCTCCCAGGGCAGGTGCCCTGTGGTCATCGAGGGCCGCAGCTGAACCCCCCCCCCCCCCCCCTAGCGCTGGGAGAAGTGTGTGTGTGTGTGTGTGTGTGTGTGTGTGTGTGTGTGTGAATGACGTGTTTGAGACACGTTCCTTCCCAGTTTGACCTGCGGGTGGCACGTCCCAGCACCACACTGGGTTGTTAGTAACAAAAGATGGCTTCGTATGGGTTCGATATCTCGTTTAATTCTTCTAGTCAGAAATACAGAAAGGCTACATTATCTCACTAAGAAAGCTTTTTGACAGTCGAACATATATATATATATATATATATATATATATATATATATATATATATATATATATATATATATATATATATATATATTCCTATGAGTCTACGGAGAAAATGAAACACGATAAGTTCCCAAGTGCACTTTCGTGTCATAATCACATCATCAGGGGAGACACAAGAGAGAAATATAAGTCAGTCGACGTACAACGAAGAAGAGACGTAGCTACGACGCCTACGCTCGTGTTGGCTACATTATACTGATGATGAAAACATTGGCAGTCTCTGTAGATGTATATTTGCTCCTCTGTAGATGTATATTTCCTCGTAGAGATCAGGGGTCACGAGAGTGAGGTGATGCGTTTACAAGAAGGGGAGGTGGTGATGATGATGAGGGTGGGAGGAGATGATGGGGTCGAGGGTCAGGCATGGTCAGTCTGACGACTCCTGGTTCACGTCAGGTTAAGGCCAAGGTCAAGTCGGGTCTCTCCCGCGCTACACACACACACACACACACACACACACACACACACACAGGGCAAGGTTGAACGCGGTATTTTCAGTTTCTTTTTATTAGTTTTATGTGATTTTCTTCTTGCTCCCATGAGAGGTTAAGAAAGGGGGTGTGTTAGGGAGATCTTCGTGGTGGTGGTAGTGTGGTAGAGGGTGTGTGTGTGTGTGTGTTAGGGAGGTAGTTCCTCGTCGTGGTAGTGTGGTAGAAGGTGTGGTAGGTGTGGTAGAAGGTGTCGTCGTGTGGTAGGTGTGGTAGTGTGGTAGTGTGGTAGTGTGGTAGAAGGTGTGGTGGTATGGTAGAAGGTGTGGTCGTGTGGTAGACGCCTGTCTGGCACCCTGTGTAAGACTCAGGGTTATAGGGGGAGGGGGGTCAGGTGTCGGCTCTCCGTGGCTGACGGTCCAATGTGTACATAAAATCGTCCCAACACTCCCCCCCCCCCCCCCACCGTGTTTCCTCACCCCCTACGTACACACACACACACACACACACACACACCCTGGCCTGGCGTCACTCGGGGGTCCCCCTCAATGAAATAATAATAGTGTCTCCAGATAGCTTTTGTCCTGCCTTAAGCATAATATCCTCCGGGGCGCCGGGCCCGTGGGCCAGTGGGCCAGCAAGGGCTTACGGCCCGCGTGAGGCTGGGCCAGAGGGTCGAGTCTCCCGGGCCACGGGTCGTCCCCCCTAAGCCCGATCCACGGCGGGTGATCGGGCATAACCCACGCCAGGAGACGTGTGACAAAGGCTCCACCTCCACATGGCCCTCCCGGCCTTGCCAAGTGGAGAGGCGCTCCTGCCTTACGACCGCCCGGCCGGGTGTTGTGTCTTGTTTGTCCCCGCGGCCGCAAGAGGGTGCTATGCCACCGCCCATCACGACGTACGCGCGAACAGCCTTTGCGAGTTGTTAGGAGTGATTAGAGTCGAACTAGAGGGGTAATGGCTTTACACTTGGTGGATGGGGTTGTGTGTTAGGGGCAGAAAGGGGGCACGATAGTGTGCAGTGGGGGGGGGGGGTGTTGCTGGGGCCCAGGTGAGGGGGCGGGGCGCTGCTAGGTCGTGGCTAGGAGGTCCTAGGTGTATGAGAGGGTTGGGCGGTAGGTGGGGTCGTAGAGCGGGCCCTTTGACCAGTCTATACAGACCCTGGCACCTTCAGCCATTATACCTGATGAGGGCCAAGATCGTACCTGAACTGACCTGTTCCACCATACCAAGGCTCCTTCCCTCCTTATCTCGCATGATAAGGGCTACAGAGCATACAAGATAAGGCTCTACGATTCTTAACCGATTTAAACAAGTCCCCCTTACGTCGAAAACGCCCCCTATAGAACAGAGCGAACGAACCGAAGGTTAGAGCCAGTCGGCTCGTGCCGTAAGAGCAGCAGCCCAGGAGGAAGTCTATATGGCCGGCGCCCACTGGAGACCACAGGGACGACACAGACTCCGGACAAACCCGACGACTCAGCACCGCATCCCTGGGGCGACGTCGCCGCCCGGAACACAGCGGAAGGCGGCGCCACTGGCCGTGCCACGTCCATGATTAGGAATGTGAAACTTAAGAGCTCCGGGATTCTCCTTTCTGAACTGCTTGATACAACGTTCCCTGCGAGCGCAGCCGCTCTACCCAGGATCCTGGGAGGGTATGATGATAAGGGACCAAAGAAAACACACACCACGCAGCCAGAATCTCCCCCCCCCCCCCCACACACACACCACACACGCACACACACACACACCTGTATGACAACACTCTAGCCCTCTCCTCCATTCCACACTGTCCCTTCGCCTGTCCCTTTCCTCTTCCTTTCCTCTAACCACCCGTGTGTGGGGCAGTTAAGCAGCTTCGGGGTGTTCGGGAAGGGAGGGCTCACAGTGTGCAGCGGGGGAGGGGGGGGGGGCGCGCATGACACGGTGGCAAGTGTGGTAACAAGATAATGTCATTGTGTGGTGGTGGTGGTGCTGATGTGATGAGGGTGAGGTGTGGCCAGCCAGCCTCCCTCACACACACACACACACACACACACACACACCTCCGGCAGGTGGCAATGCTCAGGCGAACAGCTCCTCCTGCAGATGGCGCCGCTCAGGCAACGCCTCCTGCTGCTGCTACAGGTGGCGCTGCTGAGACACATCCTCCGGCAGGTGACACTCCTGCACATGGCAGGGCAGTTAGCACCCTCGTCGCTCATTACTACCCATGTGATTTGGGGTAGTTTGTGACCTGTTAAACGAGGGGCGTTACCCTCCCTCCCTGGCTGGCGTAACCCTCCACCGTGGACAGACCCCCATCCATCCCTTAACTATCCTTCTCTCGCTAATCAGTCAAGACTGGGGCTAGCCTAGCTGGCTGGCCCGAGGCGGCCCTGGTTTACAGCGAGTGGTGTTGGGGGGGGGGGGGGGGGGGGCCTTTGTGGTGGGGTGTGGGGGGGACCCCTTGAGCCAGGAGGGCGGGTCAGGGGCGGGCATACACCGGTAGTCAACATCAGACACCCCCACCCACCACAGTGGTCAGACCGCGCCATATATTATTCATAACAGAGTTTATATATCTTGTTACACTCACCCTGACTCTCTCTCTCCTCCTGCGTTACGTAGGGCCTGGTATGATGCAAGTCTTTTCTGACTCGTTTACAAAATAACAATTTTACATTTATAGTGATTAGTATATATATATATATATATATATATATATATATATATATATATATATATATATATATATACATATATACATATATATATATATATATATATATATATATATATATATATATATATCCCTGGGGATAGGGGATTAAGAATACTTCCCACGTATTCCCTGCGTGTCGTAGAAGGCGACTAAAAGGGGAGGGAGCGGGGGGGCTGGAAATCCTCCCCTCTCGTTTTTTTTTTAAATTTTCCAAAAGAAGGAACAGAGGGGGCCAGGTGAGGATATTCCAAAAAAGGCCCAGTCCTCTGTTCTTAGCGCTACCTCGCTAACGCGGGAAATGGCGAATAGTTAAAAAAAAAAAAAAATATATATATATATATATATATATATATATATATATATATATATATATATATATATATATATTCTTACGAGTCCACGACGAAATGAAACACGATAAGTTCCCAAGTGCATTTTCGTGTAATAATCACATCACCAGGGGAGATACAAGAGAGAAATATAACCATGGAAAGTTCTGTGGGGCCTGGATGCGGAAAGGGAGCTGTGGTTTCGGGCATTATTGCATGACAGCTAGAGACTGAGTGTGAACGAATGGGGCCTTTGCTGTCTTTTCCTAGCGCTACCTTGCACACATGAGGGGGGAGGGGGATGTTATTCCATGTGTGGCGAGGTGGCGATGGGAATGAATAAAGGCAGACAGTGTGAATTGTGTGCATGGGTATATATGTAGGTGTCTGTGTGTGTATATATATATGTGTACATTGAGATGTATGGGTATGTATGTTTCCGTGTGTGGACGTGTATGTATATACATGTGTATGGGGGTGGGTTAGGCCATTTCTTTCGTCTGTTCCCTTGCGCTACCTTGCAAACGCGGGAGACAGCGACAATGCAAAATGAAATAAATATGAATAATATATATGTGTGTGTGTGTGTGTGTGTGTGTGTGTGTGTGTGTGTGTATAAAGAACCGTTATATGGATTATTTTAATTAAAAGAATAAACTTGTTCACAATTTCATGAAAAATTATATGTAAAAATACCAAAATGTATTCTAGCCTCGTCAATATAAACCACACCCCATATTGTAGGTGTGTCGTGGGGTTGGTATAAAGTTGTTTTACAACATGTTGCAGGTTGCTGGACATCTGCCAGGGTAAAGTGGAGCAGGACCAGCGCCTCAACCTGGTCCTGGTGTTCGAGTACGTGAACCAGGACCTCTACCACTACCTCAAGGCTTGCCCCTCCCCAGGACTGGACCAGGCTAGAATTAAGGTCAGTCCGGTAACTTTTGGTTCTGCACCACCATAACGTCCGACATGGACGCTACAAGCCAGATTTACCATATGGATAGATTAGGAGTGTATGATTATTATTATTATTATTATTATTATTATTATTATTATTATTATTATTGTTATTATTATTATTACGACTAAAACTATTATTATTATCTCTGAAACATTATCACTATTATTATTATTATTATTATTATTATTATTATTATTATTACACAACTCTCATATATTACTATCATGCCCCAGAAACCCTGATATGGGGGGGGGGGGCCCTCCAGCTGCTTTAAAGAAGCACTCGCAGCAGGAGCAGGGAAATGGTGACTCCTTTGGCGTGAAAAAGGCTTTGGACATAACTTTTTATAAATTCAGTCCACTGTCAGTTACACACCCTTGCCGAAAGCGACCAATTTACCCTCGCTGCAACGTCAGGCAGGCACAGTCCGGTAACACCACTCTTTCATACACAGTATACAATACATACAAGCAGAGTACCCGAAGTTCTGGTCCGTTAGAGGGACAGACTTCAACCACAAACGCACAGATGCGTTTTGCCCCGGCTTTCTTCCCAGGCCCTCCGCAATGCCCCATCTGGTCTTCCCAGGATCTTGCCCAAGTCTTCCCCAATTCCTCATCTGCTCTTCCCGAGGGCTTCCCTTAATTCCCCAAGTGTAGACTAGGTCCTCCCCAGGGTCTTTCCAAGGTCTTGGCTACTTCCTCTCCCGGTACATGCACGCTGTAAACACAAGCTTAAAGTTATCTAAAGATAAACTCTGCGGTGTTCTCCACCCGCGTTTCACCCAGGGCAAAACTGGTATTTGGAAAGGCATCCTTTGTCGGCCTCAGAACAGCCCTCAAGACCGACCTGTTCTTGCTTACAACCTGACCCACATTCTGAAGGAGCTACAGCTAAAGTCTGCAGCCACTAGGTGCTACAGTTGCACCTTGGAAGAGGTGTACACAAGTCGCTTGAAATTCCGTCACTGGATTGAACCAGGGCATGTGAAGCGTCCGGGTAAACCATGGAAAGATGTGTGGGGCCTGGATGTGGATGGGGAGCTGTGGTTTCGGTGCATTACACATGACAGCTAGAGAATGGATCTGAGTGGATGTGGCCATACTTCGTCCGTTCCTGGCGCTACCTCGCTGTCGCGGGAAACTGATCTGGCGTGTATACAGTACATGAAGACAAGATTACGAACGCGTCGTGAGAGGAACAAAGCGGAGGACTACATAACACATCTGGAACACCACTTTATCCAGAATAGATAATCTGTATCTCAGAAGAAGTCTTTACTCCCCTCCTTGTGAAGTCCAAGATGACATCAATCCGCCCTGAACCCTCCCGTTACCTTAAATGACCAATCACGGGCATCACAAACGACACACGCATAACCCTCCCCCCCCCCCCCAACATACAAACAGCAACAGACAAATGAATTACCCTGCAAACATGACTTGGTACCAGATTTGCACATGATAAAGAATGCCACAGTTTTCTCTACAAACATAAATGGTACCAGATTTGGACATGATAAATAATCCTACACTATCATCTACAAGCATAAATGTGACTAGGTTTGAACATGATAAAGAATGCCATAGTTTTTTCTATAAACAAATGTTACCAGATTGGAGCATGATAAAAAGATCCCATAATATCCCGTACAAACATAACTTGTATCAGATTTGGACATGATAAAGAATGTCATAGTTTCCTCAACAAACACAACAGTTACCAGATTTGGACATGATAAAGAATCTCATAGTATCCTCTGCAAACATAACTAGTGCCAAATTTGGACAAGAAACAGAATCCCCGTTGTTATCTTGTCTGAGCAAGTCATCCGCTCCACCCTACACCATGCCTCACCTGGCAAGTTATCCTGTCAAAATCAAGTATAGCAGAATTACACATTACGCAACACTGCTCTCACGACAGTCACTGGCTGCCTAGCAACAACAGACACTCTACACCTACACATTGAAAGAAAGGTCCTCACAATACACAGCCACACACCCCAACACACCAGCAGTAAGTTCTTTGCAACAGCATTAGACCCTTCCCGTTCAAATTACCACGTAGCCAACAACCAACTCTCAAGTAGAAATCAAAAGTTTTCCCTCTGCTTCACACTTCAGTTACCATACTCAACATATCTCTCCACCTCCAATGAACACAACTATGTCACAACATGCACATGAAAATGTCCTGACAATCACTAAAACAAACAACCTTCTAACTCACCGGGAAGTGCCTTCCCACCAGAAATCATTCCTCTAAAAGCACACTCCTCAAATATACACAAGTTATATTTTGTCATGTACACTCCTGATGTTACATCCTTTCAACATTACAGACAGCGATTCAGCCTATATCTTGATACAACTACCACAATGGAGACACTGAAAATATTGCTCCAAACTCCCTCCCATAGACACACACACACAAAACATTACTATACTTTATAAGCTCATGAGTGTGGCCAGCTTTGTGAGTGCTAAGGAGCCTTCGAGCCCCATGGAAAATTGAAGGGACTCCTGGGGCAGGAAGGTGAGGTAAGAAAGATTGACTGATCTGCAGATGGATTGATAGAGACGGGGATCCTGGGACTCGAAAGTAAGGAACACACCTACAACAATTTATATGTATACATTTACCTCACTTTCTTGCCCAAGGATCCTCTTCCTTGGGGTTCCCACAGCATTCATCACGTCTGCTGGTTGGGACCAAAGGTCAAGAAGTGTGGTGATGTGTGAATGTCTTTGTTAGGTGAGTGCAGGACAGTGAGTAGTATGTGCTTGGAGTCTTTGGTAAAGAAGTCTCAACTCAGGCATGAGGGGTCTTGCAATAAACGCTCGAGAGATGGATGGTGTCCAGACTACAGACAATAGTGTAACTCACACATGCTTGGGGGAATGTAGTTCCAGACATGTGTATATCTGATGGCATGGAGTTTAAAAGCTGGGTTGGTACGGTGATTGCTTGGTGTCTGTGGAATCATTACTGTGGGTATATGTTTTATTAATGTCGTGTTTGACGGTGCAGGGAGGGTCTATGAGTAAAGGTTGCTGAAGTTTGAAACATGGGTAAGTGCTTTCTGCTAAAAATGCTGGGGTAGGTTATGGTGTGCTTTGGTTGGGAAGGGTCTAATGCTCTTGCAAACAATTCATTGCTGAGCATATTCATTGGAGATAATATTGGAGGTATTTTTATTCCATAGTGAAGTTCTTGAATGTTTGTGATGGCTCGGCAACAAATGCTTGTTTTGAAAGCCTTATTTTGTACTGTTAGCAGCTTTGTTATATTTGCTTTTGACAGGATGGATGACTATGCAGGTGAACCGAGTCATGTAATGTTGCACAAGGTGTGAGTAGTCATGGTGGTGTGATGTGATTATGAGGTCATCATTGTATGACTTTCACATTTTGGTCTGCAGGATGGAATGGGAGGTCATGTAGAAAGACTAAAGAGGGTTAGAAAAAGAACCACTCTTAGGGGAGCTCCATTATAGAACTTCGGGATTTTGGAGGTGAAGGCCTTGTGCATTGCTCTCATTTGGTGGCCGGCTATGAAGTTGGTTACCCATTATTTCTTAATACTGTGGAAGGTGGTGTCAAGTATCTTTTGTACAAGGATGTGTTGTGGGAACGTGTTCAAAGTGTTGTTGATATCCATTGCCTCTAATATTGATTTTGAGGGGGTTGTGAAGCCTTCCGGGATGTGCTGTGGGAGGTTTATGTTCAGTGTGGTAGGGGAGCTACTGAATTTTAAGATATACTGTAGAGGTGAGAATTTGATATTGTGGTTAATTCTGATTCCAAGGGGAGTGGATACTAAAGGCAGCAGTGAAATAGGGTGGTATGAGTAGGGGGATTTAGATGCTTTGGAGAGTTTTAGAATGGACCTTTCTTCGTCTGTTTCCTGGCACTACCCTGCTTTGGAGGGAAACAGTGATCAAGTATAATAAACAGAATAAATGAATAATGTATATATGTAATGAGGTAGTCCAAATTTATAAATAACAACTTTGCTTTGATTCCGAAACAGAGCCTGATCCACCAGATCCTGTGTGGTGTTGACTTCCTACATAGCAACCGCATAATCCACAGAGACCTAAAGCCACAGAATATTCTGGTTGATGGAAGTGGCCGTATTAAAATTGCTGACTTTGGCTTAGCAAGAATATATGACTTCAACATGAGACTGACAACAATGGTATGAGAATGTTGTTTACTGTATTATTTTCATTTTCTATAAAGTATCATGTCAGTATAACAGATACATTTTTTGTATCAGTAGATGTAATTATTTAAAGGTAAAAGGTCCTATATCAAACTTATGTTTATACTAACAAACGATATACCTCATTTATGAAAAATATTTCATTAATCCTTTCACTGTGGCAGTCATAATATCCAAGGACACTCTGTACGTGGGATATTTTTAGATATTTTTTAAAATATCTTAAGTTTATCATAATGATTAGCGAGAACATAATTTTCTAAATAAAATTATATACAGCTCATCCTGGTGGGACACACTTAACATTTGCTGCTGTCATGCCAGTTGTTTGAGGTAATCCAGGATTATTTCCAAGGATATGTAGGGAGATGTATGGTATCTTTCTCACATTTTTGTCACAAACAGCTATGATTAAGGTTTTTCGTCAATAATATCCGTTATCTTGTGCCACAGCCCCAAAAATTATTACATAACATGAGGGCACACACCTTGTACATACTTCCTTAATATCCCCACTTGAACTGACCAGTAACTTTATATGGAAAAAGTTTATACTGTAATGTCTGCCACTACAATTCATCAATGACTATATATTTGACCGAAAGAAAGAGGCAGCTGATCCAAGAATTAAGAACGTATTTGCCCTAGCCACAGTGAACATAAACATTATAACTAAGACATTTAGGTCCTACCAACAGGGAATGGGTTAATAATGAGAATTACAGAATAAACATCACTGAAAGGTTTACTTGAGACTGACAGTAAGTTCCCATGTTCACAGGTGGTAACATTATGGTATCGAGCACCTGAAATCCTGCTTAGCAACAGCTATGCAACACCTGTTGATGTATGGTCCTGTGGATGTATATTTGCAGAACTTTTTCGACGAAGACCTGTGTTTGAGGGACAAACCGAAGGAGATCAACTTCAACGAATATTTGAGTAAGAATTTCTCTCTCAGTAAATATTTTGCCATGTAAGTTGGGAAAATCTGAAAAACACCAATCTAAGAGCCCAAAGGAAAGAATAGTAGAAAGGGGAAAAGGAAGGTGAGAAATAGAGCAGGAGCTCATGGAGATGAATTTCCAGCTTATACAGAATATTTACAAATGCTTGAACTCACACTGATCCACTTGTAGCTTTTAAATACAAAAGGCAACTGCAAGCCTGCAGTTACTTTTGTACTTCATACATTATTGTATTACAGTCACACACAGCACTACAGTACAAATATCATGAAACACCTGAATCATCTATAATTTTCCTTTTTATGAACACTAAATATGCTATATTTTCTCTGCACCCTCTCCAGTTTTTGCTAAATCACTGTTGCTTATATTTATTTGCATGTTGGTTCACTAACGTAGAATATCCTCCAGTATCTCTTATCAGTGTCTGGAACTTCATTATCACTTCAAGCACAACCATTTAATTTCATTACATCAGCAATTTCCAATTTGCTTTTCCTTTTGGGCTTTTACTTCAATACTCATATTAGTATCTATTTGTTCAACATCAAACATTCCTTGCAATCTTATGAAATAAGATATCCCTACTTAAAACCAGGTCACATCTCACACCACTTAGACATAAACAGAGTTGGGTACCATGAAGTCATATTAAATATACTTGTTATTTTCCAGTGTGATTGGAACCCCTCATGAAAATGACTGGCCTCGAGATGTGTCACTCTCACGCAGTAATTTCCGTTACCATCAGGGCAGGCATGTCAGAGATATTGTACCAGAAATCACAGATGATGCGGCAGATCTCCTCCAGGTATTAATGTTGTCTATCACTATGTTGGTCAAGAAATTTTACTTCCAGCTTTGTTATACTCTAGCTTACTATGATAACATACAAGGTATATTTTTACATTTGCTGTCCAAGATTCATTGATTTGGTCATATCTCAGGTCTCCATAAGTGCTATTTATTGCTATTAGAAGCACTGGTACAAGTAACTAAATCTGTAGAAAGTTGTCATTCACTGAAATCAAAATTTGATTCCAGTCCTCGAGTTAAACATCAAAGGACTTATAAGAAGCCTAAAGGAATTTTTTGCTCGGATCATTTATATACCTTTTAGGATGTGTGAAAATTTATACGTGCTACATATAGATTATATAATAGTTTTCAGTAATGCATATGAAGATTTTCCTTATGAATTATGCATATCCTTATGAATTATGAAAAATACTGGAAAAAAGACTTCATATACTTCATAGGTTGTCAGTGAACTTTCACAGTTTGAATTCAGAAAGTATGTTTTGTCACATACAGTACTATGAAAGAGTGGCTGATGATGTAGGGCATTCATTGCACATGAAAGAGTGTTATGAGAACATGCATGCACTCCTAGATGCCATAAAACACAAATATTACAACTGGAAAATATGTGGGGACTTGAAAGTGATTGGCATACAGATGGGAATGCAATTAGAATTCACAAAATACTGTTTTTTATGCCTCTGGGATAGTTGAGCAACTTCCAGGCATTATATGGAGTTGGACTGGCCTCAACGAAGATCATATGAGCTGGGAATTTCGAATGTCCAGGATAAGCCTCTGGTTGATCCACAAAGTGTTCTTCTTCCTGTGCTCTACATAAGGCTTGGTCTCGTAAAGCAATTTATGAAAACACTAGCCAAGAGAAACTTGAAAGGATTTGAGTATGTGGTAAAAAAAATTTCAAAGATCACCAAGGCCAAGTTGAAAGAAGGCATCTTCATTGGTCCACATATAAGGGAACTCCTAAAAGACCACAATATCAGCACACATCTTGATGACTTGGAGCTGGAGGCCTGGAATTCTTTCAGTTGGCAATGTGAAAATTTCCCGGGAAACATAAGGTCTCCGGATTTTGAAGGTGGCGTGAAAAGACTTACGAAATCCTATGCTGCTATGGGATGTGCATTTCTGCCATTCACATCTAAATGTTTTTGTGGAGTACCTTGGAGCAGTGTCTGACAAACAAGGAAAGCACTTCCATCAGGACATCAGCACAATGGAGCATCAATACCAAGGTTTCTGGAATGAAGGAATGCTTGCAGATTTCTGCTGGATGTTATACAGGGATGAACCTGAGTCACAGCAAAAGCTCAGTGTTTTTAGCTTGTGAAAAGCACCATAGAAGGTTAAAAGCTGAACCTTTTTGGCTTGTGCATCTGGATAGTATCATCTTTATATACCATCTACCGAGGAATACTGAATTTATACAATAAAAAGTTTGAACTGGTACAAATATTATTATTTTACCTTTGCCCATGCATCACGTAGCTGCAGTTGAACTGAAAAAGCTTGTATCCGTAGAAAGAAAATGAGACATGCTGTACTGAAACGGACTAAAAATCTGTGATCTGGATCAGAAATAGGTCTAGAAAAGTTACACTGCATCCTTGATGAGAAAATAAAGTTGTTTTGTTGACCAGTGATATCAGTTCATAACTAGTTTACATCAAATAACAGGTCACTTTAGTGATCACTTTATTATCATAATTTGGAACTAATGCTGTCGGGTGTTTCAGTGAAAGGACTTACATCCCCACCTCTTCGGTAATGTTATGTGTAGTTAAAAATATTCCGATGTAAGCAATGTAGTTGCTTTAAAGAAAAATGTTAGAACACAATACAAATGGATAACATTATGTGACTCAACATTTGGGTAGTAATTTCAGTAAAGTTTGGTTGAATGGAAAAAAGAAAGACTTCCAGAAAGAATGCTGAAAGATACAGATTTTTTTGGCAAAATTTATGCAAAGCAAAGAAGTTTATGGAGTTTTATAAAGAGTCAGTAATGAAAATATTGAGTCACATGTTAGACAGCAAGTATGAATTATGTACATATGTATATATGTATATGCCTGTGTATGTATATATATATGTATATGTTGAAATGTATAGGTATGTATATACACGTGTGTGTGGGTGGGTTGGGCCATTCTTTCGTCTGTTTCCTTGTGCTACCTCGCTAACGTGGGAGACCGCGACAAAGTATAATAAATAGATATAAATGTTAGACATGATTCAGTCCATTTTAAATGTTAGGTCATTGAAACTTAGATCAGTAACAGCTCAGTGGTTCAAGGAATGTAAGCAGCTGAAACAATTTATTTTTGTTTAAATAATGTAGGGTTTGAAGAGTTGACTGGTCATAGAAATATGTAAAAGACATGATACTGTGAATGTAGAAGTTAAATTGGAATAGATCTGCAGTGGTGTAAACATGTGGAAAGAATGGCTATGTAGACTGACAGAAACATGAAGGTCAGGGGTATGTTTAAAGGATTAATTTAGAGACATGACCAAAGACTGTTCTTTGACGGAGAAATCTGTGGAGATATAGAGAGCAAGGAGTGTAGAGGAGATTCAGTTTGTATAGTGGCATGTAAATAAGACTGATGACTAAGAAATAATTTCCCTTGACCACTTTTTTTGTCCCTTAGACAATTAAAGGGTAAAGAACTAACTTAATGAAATTGTGAATTTATTGTTGTGGAATGGGGAATTGGCTACTGTCTCCATCTTACAGGTCTGTTGCTTTCTGGGAAATATATTTTTTTATTACCCAGAATCAATCTCTGTGAAAGACAAGCAGTGTTACCAAGGACCTTTGTAAAGATTCCTGCTGAAGGCTGTGCTACTTTCAGTAGCAGGCAAATGTGTTTCCTTTAGAATGATTTCTTTGATGAGTCTGTACTTCTAATGATAAAGCCTCACCAAAGGTGACTTTTCACTCATGGTGTAACCTTGAGCAGGCAGAGTCCAGTATTACCCTTTCTTAGAAATAATGGCAATATAAATGATATTATCCCTGGGGATAGGGGAGAAAGAATACTTCCCACGTATTCCCTGCGTGTCGTAGAAGGCGACTAAAAGGGAAGGGAGCGGGGGGCTGGAAATCCTCCCCTCTCAATTTTTTTTTTTTTAATTTTCCAAAAGAAGGAACAGAGAAGGGGGCCAGGTGAGGATATTCCCTCAATGGCCCAGTTCTCTGTTCTTAACGCTACCTCGCTAACGCGGGAAATGGCGAATAGTTTGGAAAAAAAAAATAAATAAATAAATAAATGATATCATTACTTGTATTGTATTTCACAGAAAACAATACTTTTTTCCAGAAAATGCTGAAATTTGTACCAAGTGTGCGTATCTCAGCTGTTGAGGCTCTTCGGCACCCATACTTTCGAGGGCTGCAAACACCACGAATTATGACTACAAGCAATAGGTCAACACCCACACAGCAAGTTTTGAGCCCAGCCCCTCTTGCCACAAGCAGCCCTGCCAGTGTTCATCACCATCACCACCAGCGACATTCTGCAACTAGTTCTACTACCACTGCTAGTACTACTGTTGAGAACTCCTCAAGGCAAGCTACATTACCATCTCAGGTCACTACAAATGATGAAAATAATCCCAATGCAGGTAACAGTGCCAATACAAACACAATAGCATCAAGAATTCCGGAACCTAAAGTTGCTGAACGTGCTATCACAACCACCAACACATCTACCAATACTGAATCCACGGTTACAGTCACTACAGCAACTCCAGCAAGTCGTAGTATTCCGGCTCCCCCTGGGAATAGCTCAAGCCCTGTGTAACTCAACATGGCATTGTAATGAAAGAAAATTACCTAATGTAGATACTCAGAATCTTGGCTATATGGTGATATGTGATGACGTGTGAATTACTGAGAGAAGTGTTTTGGAATAGTGACTTCAGCAATATTTTTTTAAGCAACAGTGCTTATATTTCTGATTTTCAGATTGTACTCATAATCCTTGAAATCTAAAATTGCTGAAATATCGGTACAGTATGTGCAGATGCTGAAGTTATCCCGAGTGTGGTAATGTTAGATGCACTAGTAAGTTTATTAACGACTGTGTACAAATTAATACCTGCACTCTACGCAAAACTATTTAATCCCACCTTTAGTGCCTTGCTTGTGGTGTCTCAAGAAGTCATAGACTGTTGTGCTGCCCAACCGTAGGAGTTGTGCTCCATATTAAGCTTACAGAAAGTTCCTTTTGTAGTTCTGCTTGTCATGAATGTTAGAAATGAGTGTGAAAGTTATCTGATAGATCACATTCACCTTACAAAAGTGTTTGTAAGTAATCCTGTGGATCACACTTAAAAACATTCCCTCTGACATTCCGGAGTAAAAGAAAGCATTTTTCATGTACCAAGTCACTAAATGGTGCTGAAGTTATTTGTTGTGGCATTTGTTGACGACTGTCTGGTTGTTGAATGTTACTTGAATTCTTATTGGACTCTCTAATGGACCTACAGACTTTGTGTGGGACTGGAATACAATAGCCGAGTAGTGAAGGCAGAGAAGAAAATTACTCTGACATACAGTCAATTTTGTATAAATGTTGATTGTTCGGCTGAATGACATGGTGCCTATTTTGAACTAACAAATGTGTGTTAGCACTTGGAGCTCGCATTATTAATACTGTCTTGTGGTTTAACTCTATAAGATGAAAATTTATATTTATTGGTACTTATGTGTTGTTTGTGAATAAAAGAATTTTTCATGCTCTGTAATTCAAATTCTTCTACCATGACACAAATAAAATGTACTGTCATGCATAAATGGCTACTACAGATGCCTACAGTCCACATTGGTAATATGTTACTATTGTCATAGTGAGGCAAAGTTGTTTATAAATTATTTATTTTTAAAAGTATTCCCAGATAATGCTATCAAGAGGTATGTTTGGCTCACTCAGCAATTTTGCACACTTTCAATTATCTATGCTGCCTTACAATATTCAGGGAACTTATTTCCGGGTGATGTTTTTATTAAGTAACCATTTGAGATAGTGCGTTTTTGTCGGTACTTCATATGATTACCTTGCACTGGAGGCTCAGAATTGCTGATTAGGTAAACCTGTGAAACATAAGTCTTTTTAACAATGTGTTTTTATTAAAAACATGCATCAGTCTTTAGAATCATCTTAAGGAACCCATGTTAAAACCCATGGTAAGGTTTGATATGAATGTTCCATATAATATGGTGTTATGAATACTTAATGCCTCACAATGACATACTTTAGGCTGCATCCATATAATAGGGAAAAGCCTAGAGAAGGACGAATGAACACAAACTACCTTCCCCTTCAACTGTTTGATTACCTAACTTTCCAAGTCTTAGCTTTTGTAAGAGATGCAAAGCTAATGTCCTTAAGGGTGCAGTAGTTATTTCAAAAAACCTAATTTAGTTATACTGTATGAGAAACAAACCTCTTGCATGTATAACATCAAAACATATGTTTGAGGCTTGCCTTGAAAGTAGACTTCTTTCAATTGAAGGAAACATAAACTGAGTTTCTTGCATTCTCTGGCTCCAGTGTGCTGAATGTATTATATAGCTTATATTTTGTATGTGTGTGTGTGTGTGTTTGTAAGTCTGTCTGTCTAACTGACAGTAATGCAGTGTTAACGCAACTCAAGCTGTCTCAAAGTCGTAAATTTTCCTAACACTTGTGATAAAAGCTTCGTTTATGTATTTTGGGCAGTCAGATGATGCATGTGAATCACTATATTTTTGTTGTTTAGTCCCACAGAGCGATTATAATCTGTGGCAATATTTTTGTGTGGTCAGAAAGCAAGAATTACAGGAGTGATAGTCCATGTCACCATTCTACTACCCATTTGTTCCATATGTTTTTAAATTGAGGTATAGACTTATTTGGAATTGTAATCAATGAAGGCAGAGGACCCCAGATAAGCTCATCTGGTGAATGTTTAGTTAAAGTTCTAGCAATGGAACAATACTGCATGGATGAAATACTGAAGTGTTAGTCACATGTTTTCTGTTCATCTGATGAATTAGATACTGCTGACCTATATCTGGGTCACTTCTGAATAGTCTCTATTTTCCCTCAGTCATTACAAAATAAGTCTGCAAGTTGCATTTGGGTTAGAAACTGCAGTAGAATGTCAGCTTCCTGAGCTGGTTCTTTCTACAATCTGTGCAGGAAGTTGACTTTCTACTGCATCTATTTATTGCGGTTATGAGTATGTAGGATTTTTTATTTATAGTGTTCATGTATATGGTGAATGGTTTTGAGTATCTGATCAGTATAAAGAAAGCAATCATGAAAGACAGACTGTTAATATTTTGATATATATCTCTGGGTGGGTGAGTGTAAACCTTCCCTTTCTCCCACTCAAAAAAAATAAAAAAATGAAAGAAAACGATGAGAGCTTCATTAGTAGCATTTAATGAAACTAGTATATTCTAGCTTATGCATTTGTTATATGCACTCAAGTTAGACTTTTTTTTATAGTCATTGCTGGTTGGTTACTCTCTCATAATATTCAGATTAATTCATCTTACAGTAAGTAGATTGAATATCTGTGTATGTTATCTTCCTAACAAACTGATGTAATGTTTTAAAAATCATAATGGTATACAATCTCATTTTCATGTCTGAAAATTCAGTGGTTTTACACTGAAGTAAGTGTGTGATATGGAAATACAGTACTGTATATGCATTTTGACATATTCCGAATAGCCCATTTTTTTCACTGCCATAGGCGTAGCATGTCTCAGAACATTAAATAAGAAGCCCAAATATTCTGCAGAGTGCATGTGAATTGCTTAAAATGGCCATACCGTGCCAGCATAAGAAAGGATGTGTGACGGGGGCTGTCATCACAAGAAGTTCCGCCTGTCTACCTTTCTTGTAATCGTTTCTGCTTTCTAGATGGAAAATTAATTTAGTGATGCATTGCTAGTAGTAAAGTAATTAACAAAGCTTTGTGAAGGAAATCCTTTTTTACCAGGATTACACTAGCCCCATTAATGATCCTAATCATCAGAAAGAGTTGCCTGCTATTCATACTAAATTGTACAAAGTTACTAATGGAGAAATTATTATTTACCATGATCCTCAGTATTTTTTATGAAGAAATAGGGTGATCAACTGATAGCTACACTAATAAAATGCATATTGTCACCTAATTCAAGTCTGTTACCACTCATGATTTTGTGTGCCCAGTTTTTTGTAAGTAATGGTACGACGTGAGAAACCGTCTGAGCCTTGAAATACAGTATAACCATGCTCAAATTTTTTGTTCCTTAAGTAAAATTATAATGCTGACTATGGAATATTTAAGACTGGTACTGTGTGTAATGCATCATATTTACAAATATATAGACAGAGAAGATCTAGTATGCTGTAGCAATGGTCTTGCTGACTGACGTAGTGTTATTTACAAATGGAATTAACGGCATTTTTTTGTATTCAGCCAAAAGCACAAATGTACACAATTTTAGCAAATGAAGGGTAGACAGATTTTCAGCCATGGTAATTTTGTTCCTCTCAGATTACATCCAGAACATGGTTATTCTTCCTCTTATACTTTTTTTTCTCAAAATTTATTGATTTTTTTATTCCACTCCACTTAAAGCATCTATTCTGTGAATCTCAAAATATGAAATCTTTTCTAATAGATGTTTTCATGGAGGCTAAAGCCCTTAGTTTCATTACCATTAATGAATTGATTAGAAAGCTTATTGCTGTACTTCATAAAAGAGGATTTATTTCTCTTAACATTCAGCATAACCCTACTGTTGTATTGAAATTTTCTGTCATGCTGAAGAATATTAACCATATTTCATGTAACTCGAAGGTAAGTTTTACAAATTATCAATTATGAATTTGTAGTTATTCCTACTAAAGACAAATTCTCGTTTGTAATACTGGATTTTTTAAGGTTTACTTTACCTACTACGTAGCAGTTTCAGAGGGAAAACGATTTAATTCCCACTCAAGTAATTTTTCAGGGCAATCTTTTTGGGTAATACAGTGTACTATTTATTATGATAAACATGTTAGTATATCCTCACTTACACATTAAAAAGGACTTAAAAGAAAGTCCTGAATGACATTATCGAACTGAAATTTAATTACTGTGTAAGGAGATCATTATGACCTCTATTCCCATTTGTGATCACATTCCATCCTCCTACTTCAACTCTTGCTAAATAGGTGTTATATATATATTTTCTTTAGATTTTGCATTTTATCATAGTATTCAGTCCATACCCTAGTTTATTTATTATTAGTGCTAAGTTTAAGAACCAAATTCTGAAGAACCTTCCTCATAAGTGTTCTTAAAACATAATTGTTTTTGTATTATTCTGATTTTTCAAATAGCCAGAGTTTGAACGTACATACCCAAGCCATGAGAACAAATGGAAATGCCTTGGTTTAGCTTCCATGAGATGTATTGGTTCACATCCCTCTGATAACAAAAGCTGTATAAATCTTCCTGCACAGTTGCAAAAATATCACCATATCTGGAGGTAATATCTTGTTTGTATAATAGTACACTTAGTGTACCTTTCATTGGTTCTTCAGTGTGGGCCTTATTATAACACTGTGTTGGATTTTTAAATGCAAAGTTACATATGAGTTGCATACTTATATCCTAAACTGTAACTAACATGTACAAAATGGTGCCACAATAAATCTTTGATGATTTTTACATTAAACTTTTGATTGTAACAAAGACATCAGCATTTAATATAGACTATTTCTCTCAAGATTTCCAGTAATGGTTTAGAAAGAAGATCTTACTTTCTGCCATTATGTTTGGCACTAAATGAGCATTTTGTTTTCTGTGTGGTCTTTCATCAATCCTTATCTGTGATCTTGTCAAATGTAAAATTACATATTTTTAAAGACAGGAAACCCACTAATGTTATCTGAAACTGTTGTTCATGGTGAATGTTTATGTTTGTAGCCAGTTATACAAATTGGCAAAAAATAAGTTTTCATGTCCTCAATAGGCTACTAATAAATGAGCTCGTCATTATCATAAACCATTTCACCATTAACTGCAAGACACCTTAGTTATCTTCTGTCTCATCAAATGTCGTAAAGAATCCTTTTCTGTAAAATAGAGGTTTATTCTTGAAATGTGCTTAGTGATAGTGAGGTTATTTTGACCAAAATGTACTATTTTGTAAAAAGAAATATACCTTGTAATTACTGTATTTCAATCAAGTTCTCATGAAGTAACATGTCTAAATGGATGGATAGGACTTGATATTTTTGATAAATAAAAAATGCTTGGAGGCAAATATTTTGTATGATAAATTAATGTTCAATTAATTATGTTCTAGTGCCAAATTTTAGCCATCTTAACTTTAACAATGGAGCTGAGTCATTGTTTGGTTTAAAAGAAAATGAAGTGTTCTGTATATCTGCATTTAAAGAGCCTTCCTCATTTGCATCAGAGGAATTAGATCCTACTGAAGTTTATGGCTAATGTGAATTCCTTTTCTTCTTTTAAGAAGTATTTAATTGCCAGTAGATCTAAGGGCATATGGATATGTCAGAAAATCACTTACTTTTACTAAGCATGGTTGAGGAATATTCCTGTAAGTCACAATGCATATCTTCACATAACCTGATAGGCTCTTGGTTGCCACAAAAGTGTATTTTATTTATACTATAGTAATAAATAAAATGAGACTACTAATAGTTTCTTTTAATCAGCTTGAATAAGAAATTGTATATTGTTAATGTGTTCATGCAAGGTAAAAAAGAAAACTAACTGTTATTGACAAAAATCCTCAGGGATTAGTGAGAAAAAATACTAGACTGAATCACTGAAAGCAATTAAGAGAGATGGGAGCCAGGAGTTGGAAATCCTCCCTTCCTACACTATCATTCTTTCGATAGGAGATGAAGGAGTGAAACTAAGATTTTTCTTCAAAGGTTCGGTTATCTCCCAGACACAACTGTACCTCTTTAAGTTGGGAAAGACAAGATGGTACTGAAGAAAAATTGTAAAAAGGTTAAGAAAAAAAAAGAAACTAGGCTGATATGTTCATGGTGATTTTATAAGTTTGGAAAAATGTAAAACCTTTTTTTTGGGGGGGGTCCTGCGAACTTTAGGAGATCTCTGACTCCTGAGAGGCATACAATCCCCTACTTTCTGGTGTAAATAATATCTTTCACCTTATGCTAACCACCTATTCAGCACTCCAACTCACTTCAGACATGCGCCTCTCCAATCAGCAGTCACCAATGATGTCATCTGTCATTGAGCTGATTACTTCATGATTCCTTGAAACAAGGATGTCACTCCAATGGTGATGGCTGACAGTGAGGAAGGTTTTGAAAAGAATTAAAGAGAGGGCAAGAAACAGCAACTTTAAAATTTCCCTTCAGGACAACACTCGAAAGAGAAGCGGTTTTTCATTCCTGTGAGCTATGACAGCATACGAACATAGAGGCACAGGGTCAAAGAAAAATATCTTAACCAAGAGAAAGATTATCATAAACATAACTAAAGGTTATCCTGTAAAGCATTAGCAATCGTCGTCCTTGTAGGTGGTAAGCCCAATGACCAAAAGGGAGATCCTTGGTGTCTAGAGCAAGGTAGTTTTTGGCAAAAACACTGAAGAATGTCAAAGACACCCGTAAATTCCCTGGACAAGAGGCTTTGTAAGGGTTCCATTAGAAAATGCTAGCTCAGACTTACCTTTCTAAAATTTTGGCTCAGACATACAGGCCAGGATGAGCCTACAAAACCAGTCTTAGTCCAAAACAAAATGTTCCAACTGGGAGGGGTTTCAAACTGCCTGAGAAGTGAGGTTCCTTAATCTTTGGAAATCTCAAGATTTTCCCTGAGATGCTTAAAAGGACAAAAGGTATCCTAAGAGCACTTCAAAGCTCATATGTTTAATCTAGCCAAAACACCATATTCGAAAGATCCTCACCCCATAACTGTTATTAAAAAATTTATTTTAATGGCCGGAGCCAAAGAAATCCCTAACTGTTACAAAACTATGACCACTGCCAACACCCACTTTGGAAGTAAGGGGGAAGGGTAGCATGCCTCCTTTAAGAAAATGACCAAAGAAACAATCCCAGGTTAATCCTAAACCAACTGACTGACTGTTCCTAAGAAGCACCCTTAAAAAAGACAAAAGTATTACGGGCCTTATTTGTTTTATTTTTAGCAAGAAAAATGCTAGATAAAATTCTTAACAGAGCTTCTGAAAGCCCCATAAGAATCTAAATCTTCAAGGGACATTTAGAAAGGTTCTAAAACAGTTTAATACTATCTTCAAGTATACATATGAGCATTATGAAGAATATCATTGTCACATCCCCTAATTCCAGGCTGCAGAATAGTTGAGAAAATATACACAAATAAGTTAAAAAAATAAGTGCTTTGATGCTTACCTCCTGAACCCAGGTTGAGGTGTTCTAAGAATGCTTATAGAATCAACCAAAGGGAACTGCACAACCTAAAAAGTCTGTCTCGCCTACTCAAGGTTACCAAAGTAATTAAACCCTAACAAACAATCAGTATCAAGGATACCTTTCTTCAGGAAATTCACTGAATGAAAGTGGAAAATTACGTTCCAGCAGTTCCAAACCATAATCAGGGCACCTTGTCAAATATCTGAAAGGCATAGGCTGGTAACAGCATTCACTTCATGGTGAATACATTTGTTGCCATGGACACTGACCTTAACTGAGCATTGGCCCATACACTGCATGTTCCTTTAGGAAGGAAAACTAGAAAACACCCACTTTTTCCATTGTAAAGGAGACTTTTTTCATCCTTATAAGAAACTGGTATATGTATATATATATATAAGATTTTTTATTTATTATGATACTTGATCGCTGTTTCCCGCATCAGCAAGGTAGTACCAGGAAACAGACGAAGAAAGACCCATCCACTCATACACACATATATACATAAACATACATACATATACACATACACTCATCTATACAGCTGAAGCCTGACACAGGCACAATTTGTTTCCTTACTGTTACTTTCTGCATTTTCTTTTCACATTCTAAAATTTTTTTCCCGCAAGTTCAATGCTCTTATGAGGCTATAGGACCTGAGAGTATAACAAAGTAGACAAAGTTAAGCCAGTACAGGAATATGAATACCTTTTTCGTTACCATTCATGAAAATCATCATTTTTGCTTAAAGTGGGCTGGCTGTACCTGAATTATTATCACAACCCTTCTATATGGTATCAAAGGTGTTTGTATCATCAGCAGAGCCATACTCTCTCAATATATACCTTATTTCTTCATTTTTCACACTACATTTCTGCACTTTAGGGTTTGTTTGACATACCGAAGCATTCTAATGACATACCCTACTTAGCTGTCGTGCTAAGTATCACCAAGTGATGGTGGTACCTCCTGGGGGGACAATACATAGCAGTTTGGCATGGTATATATATAAAAAAAAAAAGGTAATGGCATACATAGGGGATCAAAAAGTAACTTGTGCAAAACAAACAATCTGGTTGGGTTAAACGCAGAGAAAGGTTGAGCTGGAAATGAAAAGCCTTAGGACTAAATGCTGCATGAGGCCGGTTGAAAATATGAGGAACAACAGTCAGGGAAAAGTGTTGTAGTCAGTGCAGTTGTTTTGTTCCTTAAACATGATACAAGCAAATCATGCCCCATTCAAAGCCATCTCAAGTGAAAGGATATAGAGCACAAGAAAAACAAGTAGAAATTGTTAAGAGCCCTGCTGGTGTTTGTATGTAAAAATGTTAAAGGGACTGTGCTGAAATGGTTTGAGCACAGGAAGAGGATGAGTGATACGAGACTGAGTAAGAGGACCTATATGTCAGAGAAGATTGAATAAATGGAAGGGGGAAAACAAGAAGTAAGCAGATGCACAGAGTGCAGGACTTTAGGGTAGCAAGGCCTGAACATTTAGGATGCCAAAAGGATTGTAGAGGTTATAATTAATCAAAGCAATGTGGTATATATGGGTAAGGGCTGTCATTGGGCTGAAACAAGACATGTAGGGTTTGGCCATAGTTGGTTGTCTTGGTTTCAGCACATTAAACATAGCAGCTAATGGTATATGCATGAGGCCACTGTTCAATTTTTCCTAGCACTAGCTCCCTCAAGCTGAGAAAAATGCCTTTTGATACTACAAGTTACCAAAATAACAATCACCACATTCCCAATTTGTGAAAGATAAAGTTTAACAAAACATTACAAGATAATTACCAAAGATTTTCTTGTCTAACTGCATTTTCCTCCTTGGCTAGGTACCATCAGGAATAACTGAATGAGAGCCTCATTTGTACACACTCACCCCATATCTGTCATATATAATGCACCGAAACCACAGCCTAGCTAATATATCAACAGACTATTCTATGGTCTGCCTGAACTCTTCATATACCCTGGTTCAACCCAATGACAGTATATTGGCCCCATATATCACATCAATGCAATTTATTCCATCCCATGCAATCTTTTCCCCTTCCTGAGAGTTCAGGCCCTGGTACCCTACAGCCTCCCTAACTCCATCCTTCCATCACCTTGGTCTCCCTGGCGCTTCCCTACTCCACAGGAAACAGCATCGCTATCCCCTGCTTCAACAAGGTAGCACCGGGAAAACAGGAAAATTTGGCCACATTCATTCGCACTCAGTTTCTAGCTTTCATGTGTAGCACACCGAAACCACAGCTCCCTATCCACATCCAGGCCCCACAGACTTCCCATGGTTCACCCAAGATGTTTCTTTTTATCCAAATCTGGCCTCCCACCTGGACAACAACACATAAATCTACAACTTTACAAAATACCAATTTTATTTTACCCTAAGTATTAATCAAGGTTTACTATTACCAATTCCAAAAACTTTTCATAATGCAAATAAGAGAGCTCATTATGAAAATTCACACGTAATTTTCGTAGTAATCCATATTCCACCTGAACCATCTTTGCAACCCACAGTTTGGAAGCCCTTGCCCTAAATGCCCATTTCTATATAAAAACAAATGAGAATATCCATTATCTAAACATTAATGAAAATACATAAATAAATTTACTGTAATTCTGGAACTGTGAAAACGAAAAATATAACTATCAATCCCATTACAGTACGACCCAATTAGGATTTACCTCGTCTCCACATACAAAGGAGGTTATTGGAACAAAAATAAAACAATAAATTTAAACATCTTATTCAGAAGAGCAGCAGGGAACTGGCCATTCCTGCTCTCTGATAGCCTGTAGGGTTGGTAAAAGCAATTGCCACAAAGGATTTGTAGAGCCCCAAACACAGGCACATTCATCTGTGACAAAGTGTGGATTTGTATGTATGAAGAAAAATTACTAATGTAGATAACTGAATATAGTATATATCTTTGGGGAGAGCAACAATGTCATTTGTGTAGGAAGTGAAGCCAAGACATTGGAACATTTCACTAAATGGCGTGAAAGGTGAAAGGCTTGCTAAATCAGATAGTAAAGTGAGAGAGTCTGAAACCCACAAAGAATAAATGTATTGTTTAAAAAGGTACTTAAATATGAATCCTATCATAATGAAAGATACCAAACCAGCACCCTATAAAAAGTTGGGGCAATATATAGAGAAGTGTTGACATACAGGGCCCAATTTTATTGAACTCCCTACATTTTAATATTAAGGACAGACCACCCAGTGGAAAAAAAAATGCATATAATAAACATATTCAAGAATGAACCTGATTAGCCAGGTGACAGTAGTTACATAGGGTACAAACTCAAAGAGAGAGAGAGCAAATCAGTACAAGATTACAGTTTGGTCCCAAACCAATCTGTTGAGATAGTATGGATCCCTGTCCTTGCAAGTAGTACCCTCACCCCACTGAGTTCAGAGGAGTCTTCTAGCCATCCTTCTACCATCTCTTGGATGAAATACTACCTATGTCTCTAACACCCATTCCCTCTGGGAACTCGCTTGAGGGGATGACCGTGGCAAAAGTCTCCATAACTGATGAACTCCACCGATGCTTCGTAGCCTTTAGTACCTCACCCTTAACATGCCATCAGCATAGGGCAAACTCTAGCACAGTGTTTTCAGAGGCGCCTACCTGATGTTCCCACAAGCTACAATTACCTAATGTGCCTACCTAATATTCCAACCTAAAACTTCTACCTAATGTTCCCAGCTAATGTTCCTGCCTACTACTTCTGCCTAATGCTCCTGTCTAATGTGCCTAGCTACTGCTTCTATCTATTGCTCCTAACATTTTGCCAAAAGGCAGGGCTAATGCAGAACACTCACCGCAGAAAAACTCGAGTTTGGAAGAATGAGCTATGCAAGTTAAGCGTTATGTGTGATTAGTAGTGATTGTATATTTGTGGACAGAATGCCAGCAGTCAATGTGCGAATAAGGCAGAAAGAAAAGACAACTAACCTAAGTCAAAGGAATACAACTTGATAACCACTGAATTGCAGGCACACAACATAGCTGTCATTGACCCTCCTGATAACCAGGCAGGTAGTAGCAATAACATACCTCCCTTGTTGGTGTTTGCGTACCAACTACTACCTACCAGATGAAACTACTGATAACCTCACCATTTTAATAACCCTAATTCACGTACCAATTCCCATCAACTCTCTCTCTCTCTCTCTCTCTCTCTCTCTCTCTCTCTCTCTCTCTCTCTCTCTCTCTCTATTTCTAATTTTTGGTAATACTGAGACCACTACAAACTCAGTCTCATTACAGAGGTATTCACTATGAAAAGCATCTTTGTAGAAATTTCACTTTTAATGTAGAAAAAAAAGGATATTTACAAATAATACTTCATAAATAAACTTGGTAAACAAAATAACAAAATGTGAGGCAAGAACCACCAGTGATACTGTAAATACACACTTAATTGATACACAGAATACAAAACCAAAGGGTTACAACAGACTATCCATTAAAATCACACAATGTATACGTTTAGATGCAGGAGGAGGGTGAAGGTATACATTAGTGCTGCATCGTTACAACCTGTGAAATCTAATTCAATTCCTTATGGGATACCAGGATTTATTGTGAAGAACGAAGTAAGACCACAGGAGTGTTAGGAGTCCATTTTTTTCCCTATAATGAAAAAATGATTGTGGCAGGGGCTATTAAGGGAAAATGTAGAATTACTTATTGAAAAAGTAGCTGAAACACTTGAAAAGATCAACAAAACATATGAAAACCTCAACCAACTTCCCGTGGCAGGCAAAGTTCATTTGATTTTCAAAATCATTAGAAAAATGTGATTGTTTGGGTCCCATGCATATATCAGGTTACGTGGATGTCTGTATGCCAAGTGCATTTGCTTCCAAAATCAAGTGCAACAAGCAAATCTCACAGCAAATTAAACACAGGACCCAAATGCTGATAAAGTTTTTCTAAATAACATCATTAACTAAATTTGGGTTGCTAAGAAAATCAGACGAGGTTTTCGTGATTCTTTTAAATTCAGCAAATGTTTCGACTACTTTTAATACAATTAATCCCACACTGTTCCTGGTCTTCACAGCCCCCAATAGTCATCTTATTTACTACTGCAAGTAAAAAATAAAAATAATCAAATATCTTAATTCATTCAACATAATAATTCCTGCCATTCCATAGGAAATTCTAAGAGATCAAACAGTTAATAAGGTCAAGACTTTTGCAAAAATAACCCAAAAGATGTATCATTCATGGGCCAATGTTATGATCTTACAACATATTAATTCTATGATAATCCAGTTTCCTCAGCAACATACCTGTGGTGTCATTAACTACAACATATTCATTTTACGATAAACCAGTTTCCTAAGCAACATACATGTGTTATCATTAACAAGACCATCCCTATTAGCCTGCATGTGTTACTGATTTACAAAACCATAGCATCCTCTTAATAACTGTACCAAATGACAGAGTTATAACCAATACCTACATAATAAATACATCTTGCTGAAAAAACAAATACTTACTAAAACTACAGGAAAAATGATGGTTCTCGTCCCAATAGGGCTGGGAGCCACGTCAAACTAGCAGAATCCTGACTCACGCCATATATTTGGTATAACAAGAAGTGTGATTCAGAGCAATGTTTCCACACACCATCAAAGCAGTCAGAGAGACTGACAATAGGAGCATGCAATTCTGACTACTACTCCGAGTTGAAATAGTTTTAGGGTATTTGTGTATCGCCTTCAACACAAGTAACGTGATCTTTGCTATTGCATCAAGAAAAAGCATTTGACCATAAACTGCTGACGAAGATTACAACCTTGAAAAATTACGGGCAGTGAAAATTCAGTTCAGCTACACATTGGTATTACCTCTGAATACTAAGCAATTTTTATTCGCATTGGTTGTGTAGTATTTAGATAACAGAGTAAGAGTGGCAGAGAATAATTTTGTTAATTATATCTTCGGTAATTTATCATGTGTACACATGCCACAAAACTTAAAGTTTGGGATATGACTACTTTGTTCTGCAATATTGCCATACTGCTTAGTGACTAGAATTAGGGCAGCAGGGCATGACTTGGAGTATTTTATCATACACAGTGATTACTTTGCTGAAGAGCTGGCATCAGTTGGTCAAACTGGATTATTCCAACTAGTTTCTTTTCCCCTTATTTCCATTCTGTTACTGGATCTCTCAACTTCTCCCATATAAATGAAAAGTTTATCAAATACTTAGATAAATAACAAGAAGTGATTCAGATAAGCAATAAGATAATTTTGTATAAAACAATCAGAAACCCACTGGGATTGCAGAAAAGCTTCTACCCACCACTAGTTAGCTCTGTACTTCTATAAACTTTGGAAATGGCAATTTTGTTCTGCAGTGCACGAGTAGTGTTTCTGGAATACAATAGTAGTTGAAGAGCATGATGTGAAGAATTATATCGACTGAATGATTTTGAGAAAGGCAATGACAGTACAGGAAGAGAATATAAGGGAAACTGCGGGGTTAATTCATGTCAACTTGCTAACATGGTTGTGAAAAAAAAATCAAGCGAACCCACAAGAAAACCTACCTAACTTCCCTGACAGTCAAAAATCAATAGTGTTCAACATTCTTATCGAAATGTACCGTTCACACCACAATTAAGCATGATACAAATGCCATATATCGACAAAGGAAACACCTCCAATGCAATCCATTGCAACAAACTAAAAGAAAGCTGGAACAGAATATTTCTTCTATGCATTTCAGCTACCAGGTGAGGGTCATCATTGAACCCCACATTTTCCCTGAACTACCCTTCACGAAAATTACCTTATTCAATATCGCTCAATATTGATCAACAAACCCTGGTCCACAACTGATATTACATTCCCCAAATACTACACCAACAGTGCTCAACAAAAGACTCATTATCTAAAGCTAATAAGGCCAAGTTAAACTAGACCTTTATCATGTAATCTGTCGATTTAAAACAACAGAACCACATAACGTTAACTAAATCCCAGCACTGGGCTCTTAACTGCCATTCCTAGACTACCATAATGTAATTAGATGGTACATATGCAGTAAATAACTGAGGAAAATAAACCAAGCAAAAAAATATAGTAAAAAATATAGGTTTAGTTGATCACCACAAAGAGTAACGGATTTGGACGAGGCACATAACTGAACACCTTTATGTAATAGACGTAATTTAGTGATAAGGGAGCAAGACATGGCAGATATATTGTCCCCTTTGGCAAAAGGCAAGAGAGGCGGTGGAGAGCAGGGGAAATGTGAGTGCCAACTTCTGGGAAACTTTGTACCTACATCACCAATACCTGTGAACACCTGGCCTAACATCATTTTTTATATTCATTTATCATAACAGAACTACACCAATGACCATCGCCAAGTTCCTTCTGCCATAAATAGTTGACTGCGGCACACACACACTCTCAAGTACCTAATGACATGCATCATAACATTTATCTAAATAAAATAAAAATTTTGATAAATTTACGTTTCTCGAAGTGGATTAACTTTCCATAGATTCTCCTGCCCAATCAAAAGTGTCCCCTTTATTTTTACCCCATTTTCTTACCTCATTTTCTTGGAGCATCGTAGCCCTTACAACTACAACCATCTAAAAGCGTAAGTTGTGAATTAAAATTATGCAAATTAAAATCCCCCGGGGTAAATTACCTACACAAAATACTCTGGGGCTTCACAAATATGCCCTTCTTTCAAGTTCCTAAGTTATTCCCGTGACCCACAACTTCCACTCCTAATCATACTAACCCACTGTAATCAACCGATGCTAAATAATAACCACGTTTATTATTTACTCGACAAAAAAAGCCGTAGAAAATGACAAATTCCGCGCACTGCACATGGCGACGCACTCCCGTTTTCTACAATATATCTTTTTGGGTAGTGGAGGGTCAACCAGGGGGTAAGATATATTCATCATCTCTAAATAAGTCATTGTTTTTGTCTGCCAAAGTTTCATTTATCATATATTTTTTTTATTATACTTTGTCGCTGTCTCCCGCGTTTGCGAGGTAGCGCGAGGAAACAGACGAAAGAAATGGCCCTAACCTCCCCCCCCCCCATACACATGTATATACATACGTCCACACACGCAAGTATACATACCTACACAGCTTTCCATGGTTTACCCCAGACGCTTCACATGTCTTGATTCAATCCACTGACAGCACGTCAACCCCGGTATACCACATCGCTCCAATTCACTCTATTCCTTGCCCTACTTTCACCCTCCTGCATGTTCAGGCCCCGATCACACAAAATCTTTTTCACTCCATCTTTCCACCTCCAATTTGGTCTCCCTCTTCTCCTCGTTCCCTCCACCTCCGACACATATATCCTCTTGGTCAATCTTTCCTCACTCATTCTCTCCATGTGCCCAAACCACTTCAAAACACCCTCTTCTGCTCTCTCAACCACGCTCTTTTTATTTCCACACATCTCTCTTACCCTTACGTTACTCACTCGATCAAACCACCTCACACCACACATTGTCCTCAAACATCTCATTTCCAGCACATCCATCCTCCTGCGCACAACTCTATCCATAGCCCACGCCTCGCAACCATACAACATTGTTGGAACCACTATTCCTTCAAACATACCCATTTTTGCTTTCCGAGATAATGTTCTCGACTTCCACACATTCTTCAAGGCCCCCAGAATTTTCGCCCCCTCCCCCACCCTATGATCCACTTCCGCTTCCATGGTTCCATCCGCTGCCAGATCCACTCCCAGATATCTAAAACACTTCACTTCCTCCAGTTTTTCTCCATTCAAACTCACCTCCCAATTGACTTGACCCTCAACCCTACTGTACCTAATTACCTTGCTCTTATTCACATTTACTCTTAACTTTCTTCTTCCACACACTTTACCAAACTCAGTCACCAGCTTCTGCAGTTTCTCACATGAATCAGCCACCAGCGCTGTATCATCAGCGAACACCTGACTCACTTCCCAAGCTCTCTCATCCCCAACAGACTTCATACTTGCCCTCTTTCCAAAACTCTTGCATTCACCTCCCTAACAACCCCATCCATAAACAAATTAAACAACCATGGAGACATCACACACCCCTGCCGCAAACCTACATTCACTGAGAACCAATCACTTTCCTCTCTTCCTACACGTACACATGCCTTACATCCTCGATAAAAACTTTTCACTGCTTCTAACAACTTTCCTCCCACACCATATATTCTTAATACCTTCCACAGAGCATCTCTATCAACTCTATCATATGCCTTCTCCAGATCCATAAATGCTACATACAAATCCATTTGCTTTTCTAAGTATTTCTCACATACATTCTTCAAAGCAAACACCTGATCCACACATCCTCTACCACTTCTGAAACCGCACTGCTCTTCCCCAATCTGATGCTCTGTACATGCCTTCACCCTCTCAATCAATACCCTCCCATATAATTTACCAGGAATACTCAACAAACTTATACCTCTGTAATTTGAGCACTCACTCTTATCCCCTTTGCCTTTGTACAATGGCACTATGCACGCATTCCGCCAATCCTCAGGCACCTCACCATGAGTCATACATACATTAAATAACCTTACCAACCAGTCAACAATACAGTCACCCCCTTTTTTAATAAATTCCATTTATCAACTTAATTACCACATAACAATTTCGTCCACTGACACGAGATGGTAAACACCAGGGCGAAACATCCCTTCCCCCAAATTACATTATCAAAAATAACATCTTAAATAAAACTCGTTTAAAATAATAAACATACAAACAACTACACGTCATCAAAAAATAAATTAAAAAGAATTGGGTTTAGAGACATTATATAACAGTGCCTACCTTGCAATGTGCAACGAGGGGCAATCCATGGCGGGTCTATATCCGCCATTTCTGAGGCTAGTTTTCTCTCTATATTATATCTCATCGTCACAATATTTACATAAATGTCGCTTATTTCCATAGATTTATTCACCGGACGCCGCGCGACGCCGCTCACTTAAAAAATACCCGCGAGATACTTTCCGGAAGCGGAGAGGGTTACCTCAACCTCCTGGCCAATAGCCTTTCAGTATTCAGCCAAGATGGCGGCGAAGTGTTTATTTTATCAGCCAATCACAGCTCTAGTCTTTAGGGTAGAATTCGAGGTTTCCACGAATCAGAGGAAAGCATATGAATGACGTAGTGCCCGCGCAATTCAAATTACTATCCTGTCGGAGGACAGGATAGTAGAGTCGAAAATCGGTCAAAATGGAGTATATAAATCTCGTCTGTAAATAAACAGAACCTGTGAAACCTTCACTCTCCTGAGGAGTCGAAACTTACCAATAACTCTTGGTCGAAATATACGAAATTAATGGCTTACGTCTCGTCCCAATTCGCATGAGGGAGTTCACTAACCTTTTTGTTTTCAGTTATCGTTATCCTTCCTCTTTAGTTTATTTTCTAGCGAACAATTTTGCCACGACCTAATCGAAGGCTTCGACTCAATAAACACTGAATCGGTACAACTCTCGTCTGCTGAGGTGAAATTAGTTTGAATTTCTTAGTGGCCCTATTGATTTCTAACATGTTAATCTTCTTTATTTTTCCGACTGATATATAAATTCTGGGAGACTAAATCACGCTCCACCACTCTTATTCTGGTCTTTTCGGACTAAACCGCCGATACAAAGCCAGTAATTCCCGAAAGGAAATTTTCGTAGCAAAACGATTGAAAGCATCGCTTCAGTCTTGGGTTGAAGAAGAAGAAAGACGACATGAACCTCGCGTCAGTTCCAAAATGCCACTGACGCCTGACTTAACTGGAAGAAAGAATTCAACGTCTCTCATAACCATACATTGTTTCGTGAAACATATATATCCGGACCGACATGACACCATCACCTCATATTTTTTTTTACAAATCTATCCCAAATTCATTCTTGATCCAGGGGTAGACGTCGGGGCATTCGAAGCAAGTATGGAGGTACCTGTCTCCTCGAACTGCTCTGTTCTTGAGCTTGCACGACCTGGCGATGCTGCATGCCTTGTCCTCGGGGGGAACCTGTCACCAGGGAAGAAAAATAGAAAGGACTCGTCAGAAGCCATGATTAGATACAATCCCAATTTCTCTCACAATGACCCATGAAATAAACATTGCACAGGACGTTTCCCGCCTTCGCTTTGTGTATATAAGCAGTACAATCTCACAAGCCTCTCCACCCACCGTCTGCTGACACTTCCAGGGCTCGAAGCTGCCCATCTGGGCGTTGGGTGTTGGTTCCCTCATCCACTTGATCACCTCCTGGTTGTTCACCACCCAAACGTCAGGCATCTTCGCCAGCTCATCCAAGAAGCGCTGAAAACATCAAAGTGTTTTTTTTTTTAAATTTCAAACATGTAATAATGCCATTCATACAACTATTTCATTAATGTTTATGGACTAGAAAGTCCTTATACATGCTTCACAATGATATACAGTGAATAATAGGGAACGTGAAGCCCAGAAATACAGTTAATATAATGTTTAAAAAAAATCAACACAAACCTCGCCTCTTCTGCTCGGGGGGGAAGAGTAGCAACATAGTATTATTTCACATTCACATCTTGCTATCCTTATACACTCCCTCACTCACACTCTCCTACTATATCATTCATATTATTACTTATCTTTCTTTCTCAGGCATAGTTTCTCATCTCAAGCGTTTCTCTTTGACTGTCAATTCGTATACCATCTCCACCTGACTTGAAACGGATCGCCATCTTTCAAAACCTCGAGCTAGCCATGTCTCCCTCCCTTCCTACTTTTCACCTTCACTCTCTCCCGCTCCACGTTCCCCCCCACCTCTGCCACTTTCCTCACCTTCATGCCCTTCATGTTCTCCTTGACCTTGAACCAGATGGTGTGGAAGTAGAGGCCCAAGGGCGCCCTGTTGGTGTCGTAATGACGTCGGAAGTTATGCATCAGCGTCTGGTATACATCCTCCTCGTCACCCAGGGGCGGGCACTGGTCCATCATAGCACAGTAGTACTCCTGAAATATGAAGGTACTCCTGAAACACACTACTACTCCTGAAATATGAAGTTACTCCTAAAACACACCACTACTCCTGAAATATGAAGGTACTCCTGAAACACATCACTACTCCTGAAATATGTAGGTACTCCTGAAACACACCAGTACTCCTGAAGTATGAAGGTACTCCTGAAACACACTAGTACTTCTGAAATAGATATGTACTCCTGAAATATGTATATGTACTCCTGAAACACAAAAGGAATCCTGAAGCACCCTAGTCTTCCTGAAACATGTAAGTACTCCTGAAACAAAGTTTTATCTTCAAAAACACACCAGAACTGAAACAAAATAATGCTGAAAGACAATATACCTTTTAAATATTTAAAATTTACGCTTCATAGAATATCAGCACTGAAAGCCTATGGAATTTTCCTGCAAACATTAAGTTGTCTTATTGTACCTGTTAGTTAATTTCTAGATGCCTAGAGAGAGGCCTAGAGAGAGAGAGAGAGAGAGAGAGAGAGAGGAATTCACCAGTGTTGTTAGGGATTTTGGAGAGTCCAAAACACAGAGGTGTTGCTGTATGCAGATGATGTACCGCCAGTGGCGAAACTGAGGAAAGAAATAAAACAAAGTGGCTTTGGAATTCTGGAGTGTTAGTGGATAATGGAAATAGAACGTAGACTGAAATGGTATGGAAGCGATTTTGTGCGCGAGTGAATTGGTTGACTAAGAAGAGAGAGAGAGAGAGAGAGAGAGAGAGAGAGAGAGAGAGAGAGAGAGGGCAGCAATAGAGTCAAATATCAACCCCTGGAAACGCGTTAACTAGAGCAAAGTGATTAAAGAGAAAGTACGCGAGGCAAGTGTACTTCCGTTACCTCAGGGGGAAGTCAACTGCTGGAAAAATGTCAGTCAGTAGGTGTGGGCCGAGGTCCACCTGAACTGACGCAACTCCTCCTCCGCCTCCGTGGGGAAGTGGTGGTCAACTTTACCGGACACGACTCGTGCACGAGACTGTATGGGTTCGAATCCTGGACGCGGCAGTTGGCCTACTGTTTACCTAGCTGTTCATCCTGCCCTTAAATATGGCCGATGAATCGTGATGTACCTGAATGATACTATTAGACTAGGATAGATCTATTGTGGTGGCACAGTTGAGTGTGTGAGCTAGGATAGATCTATTGTGGTGGCACAGTTGAGTGTGTGAGCTAGGATAGATCTATTGTGGTGGCACAGTTGAGTGTGTGAGCTAGGATAGATTTATTGTGGTGGCACAGTTGAGTGTGTGAGCTAGGATAGATCTATTGTGGTGGCACAGTTGAGTGTGTGAGCTAGGATAGATTTATTGTGGTGGCACAGTTGAGTGTGTGAGCTAGGATAGATTTATTGTGGTGGCACAGTTGAGTGTGTGAGCTAGGATAGATTTATTGTGGTGGCACAGTCGAGAGTGTGAGCTAGGATAGATATATTGTGGTGGCACAGTTGAGTGTGTGAGCTAGGATAGATTTATTGTGGTGGCACAGTTGAGTGTGTGAGCTAGGATAGATTTATTGTGGTGGCACAGTCGAGTGTGTGAGCTAGGATAGATTTATTGTGGTGGCACAGTTGAGTGTGTGAGCTAGGATAGATTTATTGTGGTGGCACAGTTGAGTGTGTGAGCTAGGATAGATATATTGTGGCGGCACAGTCGAGTGTGTGAGCTAGGATAAATATATTGTGGTGGCACAGTCGAGTGTGTGAGCTAGGATAAATATAGTGTGGTGGCACAGTCGAGTGCGTTGAGCTAGGATAGATATATTGTGGCGGCACAGTCGAGTGTGTGAGCTATGCAATGTACACACACACTCGAACTACGGAATAACATGACAAAAATATGTATCTGAATACAGTGTGGCAGAGACGGGAATGTAAACAAGAGGCAAATACAGTGTGGCAGAGACGGGAATGTAAACAAGAGGTAAACACAGTGTGGCAGAGACGGGAATGTAAACAAGAGGAAATGTAATAATACAAGGTAATGTTAGAATCAGAAGCTAACGAGAATGTCTTACAAGATGGGACATCTCGAGGGGAGAAATGGGTGTAAATGATATGGTCAGAGTGAGGGTAATAACCTAACACCATCAACTGTACAGTGTGGTAATGTGTGGAGAGGTTTCTGTGCATCCCAGAGGTTGCTGTACATCCCAGGGGTTTCTGTACAATCCAGGGGTTGCTGTACATCCCAGGGGTTTCTGTACAATCCAGGGGTTGCTGTACATCCCAGGGGTTTCTGTACATCCCAGGGGTTTCTGTACATCCCAGAGGTTGCTGTACATCCCAGAGGTTTCTGTACATCCCAGGGGTTTCTGTACATCCCAGAGGTTTCTGTACATCCCAGGGGTTTCTGTACAATCCAGAGGTTTCTGTACATCCCAGGGGTTTCTGTACATCCCAGGGGTTTCTGTACATCCCAGAGGTTGCTGTACATCCCAGAGGTTTCTGTACATCCCAGGGGTTTCTGTACATCCCAGAGGTTGCTGTACATCCCAGGGGTTTCTGTACATCCCAGGGGTTGCTGTACATCCCAGGGGTTTCTGTACATCCCAGAGGTTGCTGTACATCCCAGGGATTTCTGTACAATCCAGGGGTTGCTGTACATCCCAGGGGTTGCTGTACATCCCAGGGGTTTCTGTACAATCCAGGGGTTGCTGTACATCCCAGGGGTTGCTGTACATCCCAGGGGTTGCTGTACATCCCAGGGGTTTCTGTGCAATCCAGGGGTTGCTGTACATCCCAGGGGTTTCTGTACATTCCAGAGGTTCCTGTACATCCCAGGGGTTTCTGTACAATCCAGAGGTTTCTGTACATCCCAGGGGTTTCTGTACATCCCAGGGGTCTCTGTACAATCCAGGGGTCTCTGTACAATCCAGGGGTCTGTACATCCCAGAGGTTGCTGTACATCCCAGGGGTTTCTGTGCAATCCAGGGGTTGCTGTACATCCCAGGGGTTTCTGTACATCCCAGGGGTTTCTGTACATCCCAGGGGTTTCTGTACATCCCAGGGGTTTCTGTACAATCCAGGGGTTGCTGTACATCCCAGGGGTTTCTGTACATCCCAGAGGTTGCTGTACATCCCAGGGGTTGCTGTACAATCCAGGGGTTGCTGTACATCCCAGGGGTTTCTGTACATCCCAGAGGTTGCTGTACATCCCAGGGGTTGCTGTACATCCCAGGGGTTTCTGTACAATCCAGGGGTTGCTGTACATCCCAGGGGTTTCTGTACATCCCAGGGGTTTCTGTACATCCCAGGGGTTGCTGTACATCCCAGGGGTTTCTGTACATCCCAGGGGTTGCTGTACATCCCAGGGGTCTCTGTACAATCCAGGGGTTGCTGTACATCCCAGGGGTTTCTGTACATCCCAGGGGTTTCTGTACATCCCAGGGGTTGCTGTACATCCCAGGGGTTTCTGTACATCCCAGGGGTTGCTGTACATCCCAGGGGTTTCTGTACAATCCAGGGGTTGCTGTACATCCCAGGGGTTTCTGTACATCCCAGGGGTTTCTGTACATCCCAGGGGTTGCTGTACATCCCAGGGGTTTCTGTACATCCCAGGGGTTTCTGTACATCCCAGGGGTCTCTGTACAATCCAGGGGGTCTCTGTTCAATCCAGGGGTTGCTGTACATCCAAGAGGTTGCTGTACATCCCAGGGGTTTCTGTGCAATCCAGGGGTCTCTGTACAATCCAGGGGTTGCTGTACATCCCAGGGGTTGCTGTACATCCCAGGGGTTTCTGTACAATCCAGGGGTCTCTGTACAATCCAGGGGTCTCTGTACATCCCAGGGGTTTCTGTACAATCCAGGGGTTGCTGTACATCCCAGAGGTTGCTGTACATCCCAGGAGTTTCTGTACAATCCAGGCGTCTCTGTACATCCCAGAGGTTGCTGTACATCCCAGGGATTTGTGTACAATCCAGAGGTCTGTACATCCCAGAGGTTTCTGTACAATCCAGAGGCTTCTGTACAATCCAGAGGTTCCTGTGCATCCAAGAAGTTTCTATACAACCCAAGGTTTTCTGTACAACCCACGAGTTTCTGTACAACTCTAGAGTTTCTGTACAACCCAAGAGTTTCTGTACAACCCAACCTCTCTTGACTATGAGGTCAAGACACGGAACAATTACGTCAGATAATCGGAGAGAAAAACGAATGGTCCAAGAACCAGATTGTGTTGTGCAAGAGTAAACAAAAAACACCGAACTCTCCCTTCCTGTACGTTGGTCGCTGTCTGGACTCACTGTGACCCACAGATGGTTGCCAGGCGTTACTGAGACCTGCAGATGGTTCCAAGGCGTCACTGTGACCTGTAGATGGTTACCAGGAGTCACTGTGACCCACAGATGGTTTCCAGGACTCACTGTGACCCACAGATGGTTACCAGGACTCACTGTGACCCACATATGGTTGCCAGGAGTCCCTGTGACCCACTGATGGTTGCCAGGAGTCACTGTGACCCACAGATGGTTGCCAGGAGTCACTGTGACCCACAGATGGTTGCCAGGAGACACTGTGACCCCACAGGTGGTCGTCAGGAGTCCCTGTGACCCCACAGATGGTTATGGAGAATCACTGTGACCTTACAGATGGTTACAGAGACTCACTGTGACCCTACAGATGGTTACAGAGACTCACTGTGACCCTACAGGTGGTTTTGGAGACTTACTGTGACCCACAGATGATTGTCAGGACCCACAGTGACCTACAGATGGTTGTCAGGAGTCCCTGTGACCCCACAGATGGTTGTCAGAACCCACTGAAACCCTACAGATGGTTGTCAGGAGTCCCTGTGACCCACAGATGGTTACCAGGAGTCACTGTGACCCACAGATGGTTGTCAGAACCCACTGAAACCCTACAGATGGTTACAGAGACTCACTGTGACCCTACAGATGGTTGTCAGAACCCACTGAAACCCTACAGATGGTTGTCAGGAGTCCCTGTGACCCACAGATGATTGTCAGGACCCACAGTGACCTACAGATGGTTGTCAGGAGTCCCTGTGACCCACAGATGGTTGCCAGGAGTCACTGTGACCCACAGATGGTTGTCAGAACCCAATCAAACCCACAGATGGTTGCCAGGAGTCACTGTGACCCACAGATGGTTGCCAGGAGTCACTGTGACCCACAGATGGTTACCAGGAGTCACTGTGACCCACAGATGGTTGCCAGGAGTCACTGTGACCCACAGATGGTTGCCAGGAGTCCCTGTGACCCCACAGATGGTTGTCAGAACCCACTGAAACCCTACAGATGGTTGTCAGAACCCAATCAAACCCACAGATGGTTGTCAGAACCCACTGAAACCCTACAGATGGTTGTCAGAACCCACTGAAACCCTACAGATGGTTGTCAGAACCCACTGAAACCCTACAGATGGTTACAGAGACTCACTGTGACCCACAGATGATTGTCAGGACCCACAGTGACCTACAGATGGTTGTCAGAACCCACTGAAACCCTACAGATGGTTGTCAGAACCCACTGAAACCCTACAGATGGTTACAGAGACTCACTGTGACCCTACAGATGGTTACAGAGACTCACTGTGACCCACAGATGATTGTCAGGACCCACAGTGACCTACAGATGGTTGTCAGAACCCACTGAAACCCTACAGATGGTTACAGAGACTCACTGTGACCCTACAGATGGTTACAGAGACTCACTGTGACCCACAGATGATTGTCAGGACCCACAGTGACCTACAGATGGTTGTCAGAACCCACTGAAACCCTACAGATGGTTGTCAGAACCCACTGAAACCCTACAGATGGTTACAGAGACTCACTGTGACCCACAGATGGTTGTCAGAACCCACTGAAACCCTACAGATGGTTGTCAGAACCCACTGAAACCCTACAGATGGTTACAGAGACTCACTGTGACCCACAGATGGTTGTCAGAACCCACTGAAACCCTACAGATGGTTGTCAGAACCCACTGAAACCCTACAGATGGTTACAGAGACTCACTGTGACCCACAGATGATTGTCAGGACCCACAGTGACCTACAGATGGTTGTCAGGAGTCCCTGTGACCCACAGATGATTGTCAGGACCCACAGTGACCTACAGATGGTTGTCAGAACCCACTGAAACCCTACAGATGGTTACAGAGACTCACTGTGACCCACAGCTCAATGTTGGCCACACTGACGAACTTGGTCTTGCAAGGGAGCACCGAGACTCGACCAGCTGGCTGACCAAGATCCGATCCTTGACGTCTGGGGATAGATGTCTTCCTCGGGAGGAGATATTCCTTCTGAGGAAGACAACTCTACACACGCTGGAGAGGGACACATGAAGATGTCTTCCTCAGGGAGATATTCTTTCTCCTGAGGAAGACAACTTCACTCACGTTGGAGAGGGACACATGAAGATGTCTTCCTCAGGGGGATATTCTTTCTCCTGAGGAAGACATCTTCACACACGTTGCAGAGAGGACACATCCTCAAGACCAGGTTGTGTCCTACCGTTGCCGTACCACCGTCTAACGGCTCCTGTGCCGTATATAAACGGGAACTAACGGGGAGTCTGTGGTGGGCGTCAAGCTGCCTGCGCCGTACATAAACGGGAGCTAACGGGAGGGGTCTGTGGTGGGCGTTAACAATCGTTAACAGAAATCCAGTAAACCCACACATCCTCAGGTGCCCAACGACCCATTAATGTCACACACAAACTTACAAGCATCACTTATATACTTTCCCTACGCTATACTTTTGCGTAATACTTTAGGTACTTTCGTTTCAATCTATCCACACGTCCCAGGAAGTAGTTAAACCTTGGGAAAAGGCGTCGTGTGTGTGACCTGATCACAAGCCTATCCCGATCCTGAACTACGAAACTGTTAGTGGAGATGGTGAACACGTATATAGAACAGTTCTTCGTAAAGACGTAAGGATAGAACAGCCACAGAACATGATATGGAACAGGAATATAGCCAGAAAACTGCGAACTACTACTACTATAACAACCCTAATGGATGATTACAGTGGTGTATGAAGGTAGAAAATGGGGAGAGGGGAAGTTCAAAAGACAGAAGTCTACACAAGTGGAGACCTCTGGCACCTCCACCATGTAAACAAACGACGACCCAATGGGCGTAAGCCACTCGTCTCCTCGCTGGCCACCTACCCCAGAGATCCTCCATGCGGACTCCCCCAAAGCGATTGATGATGTTGGCCTCGCCCACGAACTCGTCAAACCAGTCTTCAATGGTGGCGTTATCGCTCCAGTAGTACTCGGGGCCCTTGTGTCTGTGGAGGCAGAGAGGATATTAGCGCCATAGAAACTACCGTCAAAGGGAGACGGGGGTCGCCTCCAACGGATAGGAGCGCACAGGTAGACGATCTATGGACGTGTGGCCGTTTTATGGCCATCTTAACCTGTGTTGACACATGATGCTCAGACGGGCGACCTGAAGAGCAAACTTCCACACTCAGTTCCAGAAGTTCCACGTCCACTTCCCGAAGTTCCACGTCCACTTCCAGAAGTTCCACGTCCAGTTCCAGCCACTTTCCACCTGGGCAGACTGGTCCTTCTCCAGGGGGTGGGGGGTTTGTGGGGGTGGTGGGTGTGGGGTTTTACGGCTGGGAGAACTAGGCCAGGGATGAACACCTCCTCCAGGCGAGGTCTCGAAAACCCGTTGTACCCAAAGCCGATTCTCCTGGTGTTCCCCAGCGCACAGGATAGATACCCTCCCCTCCAACCCCGAGTCCCGTTTTCTATCACGACATTACGTTTTCTCTGAGCATTGTCGCCCCGTGGTCTTCCGGCGGGAGGTCAGAGGTCATTGTGCTGACCTCTGACCTCCGACCCCGTCACCTGTAAAGCCCACTGACTCCTACAGCTGACCTGGATGGTCGTCTTCTGGGTCATTTTCGGGCAAGCATCAATTGTGGGGGCCCTACATCAATTGTTGGGGGCCCTACATCAATTGTTGGGGGCCCTACATCAATTGTTGGGGGCCCTACATCAATTGTTGGGGGCCCTACATCAATTGTTGGGGCCCTACATCAATTGTGGGGGCCCTACATCAATTGTGGGGGGCTCTACGTCAAGTGTGGGGGCCCTACATCAATTGTGGGGCCCTACATCAATTGTGGGGGCCCTACATCAATTGTGGGGGCCCTACATCAATTGTGGGGGCCCTAAATCAATTGTGGGGGCCCTACATCAAGTGTGGGGGCACTACATCAATTGTGGGGCCCTACATCAATTGTGGGGGCCCTACATCAATTGTGGGGGGCCCTACGTCAAGTGGGGGGCCCTACATCAATTGTGGGGGCCCTACATCAATTGTGGGGCCCTACATCAATTGTGGGAGCCCTACATCAATTGTGGGGGCCCTACATCGATTGTGGGGGCCCTACATCGATTGTGGGGGCCCTACATCGATTGTGGGGGCCCTACATCAATTGTGGGGGCCCTACATCAATTGTGGGGGCCCTACATCAATTGTGGGGGCCCTACATCAATTGTGGGGCCCTACATCAATTGTGGGGGCCCTACATCAATTGTGGGGGCCCTACATCAATTGTGGGGGCCCTACATCAATTGTGGGGGCCCTACATCAATTGTGGGGCCCTACATCATCTGTCAAGCCTTATCTATTAACACATCTCTTATGTCTATAATCACTATCACTTCTATATCTACCAACACATACGTCTATAATGATGATGGAGGAGACTTGTCGTGATGGAGGATGATGGAGGAGACTTACGTGATGGAGGATGGAGGAAGACTTACATGATGAAGGAAGACTTACATGATGGAGGATGAATTACATGATGGAGGAAGACTTACGTGATGGAGGAAGGCTTACGTGATGGAGGATGAATTACATGATGGAGGATGGATGATGGAGGAAGACTTACGTGATGGAGGAAGACTTACATGATGGAGGAAGACCTACATGATGGAGGATGAATTACATGATGGAGGAAGACTTACGTGATGGAGGAAGGCTTACGTGATGGAGGATGATGGAGGAGACTTACGTGATGGAGGATGGAGGAAGACTTACATGATGGAGGAAGACTTACATGATGGAGGATGAATTACATGATGGAGGAAGACTTACGTGATGGAGGAAGGCTTACGTGATGGAGGATGAATTACATGATGGAGGATGGATGATGGAGGAAGACTTACGTGATGGAGGATGGATGGTGGAGGAAGACTTACGTGATGGAGGATGGATGATGGAGGAAGACTTACGTGATGGAGGATGGATGATGGAGGAAGACTTACGTGATGGAGGATGGATGATGGAGGAAGACTTACGTGATGGAGTGGACAGCGATCTCGTGGCCATCATTCCACAGCTGCTGGACGTACTGGTAGTTGCAGTATTCATGAGAGATGTAGAAGGTGCCGTGGATGGGGCAACCGTTGGGGTTCGTTCTGTCCTTATGAAACAGTTGTCGGTACAGATCCCAGTTCTCAAAGTTGACCGCGTCATCAAAGGTCAAGGTGACCATCTGGGGCACCTGAGGGAGGAAGGTGTGAGGTATGAGGACCTGTGAGGGCTCCAGGTGGCCTGGTATGAGGGTACTAGTGAGGTATGAGTACCTGTTAGGGCTCCAGGTAGCCTGGTATGAGGGTATTAATGAGGTATGAGGGTTCTAGTGAGGTATGAGTACCTGTGAGGGCTCCAGGTGGCCTGGTATGAGGGTACTAGTGAGGTATGAGTACCTGTGAGGGCTCCAGGTAGCCTGGTATGAGGGTACTAGTGAGGTATGAGTACCTGTGAGGGCTCCAGGTAGCCTGGTATGAGGGTATTAATGAGGTATGAGGGTTCTAGTGAGGTATGAGGACCTGTGAGTGCTCCAGGTTGCCTGGTATGAGGGTACTAGTGAGGTATGAGTACCTGTGAGGGCTCCAGGTAGCCTGGTATGAGGGTATTAATGAGGTATGAGGGTTCTAGTGAGGTATGAGGACCTGTGAGGGCTCCAGGTAGCCTGGTATGAGGGTACTAGTTAGGTATGAGTACCTGTGAGGGCTCCAGGTTGCCTGGTATGAGGGTACGAGTGAGGTATGAGTACCTGTGAGGGCTCCAGATTGCCTGGTATGAGGATACTAGTGAGGTATGAGGACCTGTGAGGGCTCCAGGTTGCCTGGTATGAGGGTACTAGTGAGGTATGAGGACCTGTGAGGGCTCCAGGTTGCCTGGTATGAGGGTACGAGTGAGGTATGAGTACCTATGAGGGCTCCAGGTGGCCTGGTTTGAGGGTACTAGTGAGGTATGAGTACCTGTGAGGGCTCCAGGTTGCCTGGTATGAGGGTACGAGTGAGGTATGAGTACCTGTGAGGGCTCCAGGTTGCCTGGTATGAGGGTACGAGTGAGGTATGAGTACCTGCGAGGGCTCCAGATTGCCTGGCATGAGGATACTAGTAAGATATGAGGATACTAGTAAGGTATGAGTACCTGCGAGGGCTCCAGGTTGCCTGGTATGAGGGTACCATCGCGAGAGCAGAAACACCAGGGCAATGTGCAGTTTTGGAAGTCACACTTGGGCGCTGCGTTCGGGTCGTGGTCGGCATCTGTGGCAGGTGCGGGGAGAGAGAGGGGAGAAACATCTGTTTTAAACTGGCAGCCACACACACACACACATATACAGGTGCATGGCGAACCTCTGCGGTCCACCAACAATATGAGACATCAAAACCATGGCAATTTCTCTCTACTGGATCTTCAATGCGAGTCAAAAAGCATCTTTTATTTTATTTTCAATGTCTATCAAAGCCATTCTCAAAGTCTAGCGACGCATTGGCTCAACGACCATTCCTAACAGCGACCATTCCTGGCAGCGACCGTAGACTCGGTTGTTGTGTGTGGGGGGGGGGGATGTATACTCACCACACCAGCCCTCATCCGACAAGTCCAGGCAGTCGACCTGCCCGTCGCAGAAGAGCTCCGCCGGCAGGCAGGTCTGGTCGGCGCAGGCGTACTCCCCGAAGCCACACATGGGCTCGTCCGTCGACAGCAGCGGCTTCGGCGTCGTCACCTCTGGAGGAGGAACAGGGGGGGTCTGTGTTAGCTCTCTCTCTCTCTCTCTCTCTCTCTCTCTCTCTCTCTCTCTCTCTCTCTCTCTCTCTCTCTCTCTCTCTCTCTCTCTCTGTCATTTTCGCCTTTCGAACCGATAAGGGCGACAGCACAGACCTTTGGGCACGGTCGCACGGCCCTATGAGCACGACGGTACGACCCTTGGTTACTGATGGCGTGAATGTTTGACTTGATCTAGGGAGGGTCATGTCAGAGGTCAGGCCACCATACACGAAGACAGGACCATCGTGCTCCTGGGTCGAACCGTCGTGCACCTGGGTCGTACCGTCGTGCTCCTGGGTCGTACCGTCGTGCTCCTGGGTCGTACCGTCGTGCACCTGGGTCGCACAATCGTACTGACGAAGTTCGGATAACATAGTGTGTCTGGTGAGCGTTAGTATGCAAATCGTATAAGGCGTAGTAGAACTGTTTAATTCTATAACCCAACGGAATTGGCTTCTCTCCTGTGTGAGTACTAACAGCCATGTACACAACCTACTGATGTGGCTTCTCTCCTGTGTGAGTACTAAGATTAAAGCCATGTACACGACCTGTAGATGTAGCTTCTCTCCTGTGTGAGTACTAAGATTAAAGCCATGTACACGACCTGTAGATGTAGCTTCTCTCCTGTGTGAGTACTAAGATTAAAGCCATGTACACTTGTAGATGTAGCTTCTCTCCTGTGTGAGTACCAAGATAATAGCAATGTACACTAACAACAGATGTAGCTTCTCTCCTGTGTGAGTACTAAGATTAAAGCCATGTACACAACCTACAGATGTGGCATCTCCCCCGTGTGAGTACTATTATCAAAGCCATGTACACAACCTACAGATGTGGCATCTCCCCCGTGTGAGTACTAAGATTAAAGCCATGTACACAACCTACAGATGTGGCATCTCCCCCGTGTGAGTACTAAGATTAAAGCCATGTACACAACCTACAGATGTGGCATCTCCCCCGTGTGAGTACTATTATCAAAGCCATGTACACAACCTACAGATGTGGCATCTCCCCCGTGTGAGTACTAAGATTAAAGCCATGTACACAACCTACAGATGAGGCATCTCCCCCGTGTGAGTACTATTATCAAAACCATGTACACAACCTACAGATGTGGCATCTCCCCCGTGTGAGTACTAAGATTAAAGCCATGTACACAACCTACAGATGTGGCATCTCCCCCGTGTGAGTACTATTATTAAAGCCATGTACACAACCTATTGATGTGGGTTCTCTCCCGTGTGAGTACTAACATTAAAGCCATGTACACAACCTACAGATGTAGCTTCTCTCCTGTGTGAGTACGAACAGCCATCACCACCAACTTACGGATGTACGAGTCACAGTTATACACTTTGGCCTTGAAGTCGCAGATCTGCCGGCTGATGTCGAAGAGAAGCCCCACGGAGCACTTGAACTCGTACACCTCGCCATCTGTACACGGTGGGGGGAGGTAAAGAAGACATCATTAACACTGGGGTCACGCAAGACGTGATGGGGGAGGTCACCTATGGGCTGAAATGGTAACTGATTACTCGTCTGTACAGGGGAAACCCCTTAACACCCCGTCAGGACAATGGACGTGGAGAAGTGTTCCTTACTTGACTACCAGTAATTTGGGAGCTTCAAAGTGCTGCTAAAAGCTAACAAGGTTGTTACTACTGTGTACAACTACGTTCAAAGTGGACAATTAATGCTCTACTTTCCCCTCTAAAAGTCTAAGAAAACAAAAAACATTCATTAATAATCCAGCAGAAGCTCTTTACGAACCACTGTTACCTGGACCATCCAACACACTCACCAGGTTCCAATTCCTCACGATTTGCTCATCTTTAAGAGAGGCGGTCTCGGAAGAGGAGGAGGAGGAGGTGTCGGAGGAGGAGGACGAGGAGGAGGCGAGGAGTAGGAGGAGAAGGCGGTGTCGGAGGAGGAGGAGGAGGAAGCGAGCAGGAGGAGGAGGAAGCGAGCAGGAGGAGGAGGAGGAGGAGGACGAGGAGGAGGAGGTGGCGGCGAGGAGTAGGAGGAGGAGGAGGATGAGGAGGTGTCGGAGTAGGAGGATGAGGCGGTGTCGTCGTCGTCGGAGGAGGAGGAGTGACTCACCTAAACAGAGGTAGTACTTGGAGCATTCGCCCAGGCTCCAGATCTTCTCCGGGTTGGCGTTGGGGTTGCGGTAGAACTCCCCGTTGGCGACGCAGGGCACGTTGAGCCGGAGGGCGCGTCTGTTCCGCAGCAGAGGATGATCCGGGCGCACAGCACCTGCGGCAGGAGGAGGAAGGTGTAGGTTAGGTATCAAACCAGACACCAAGACGCGTCGTCAACTTTCTAAGAGCAAAGTCGTAATGTCCGCCACGTGACTTCGTGGTCAAGTGAGAGAAGGAAATACAAGATGATGTGGTGTGGATGATGAGGCCAGACCACAGAGGGAGACGAACTAGGTTAATTAGAGGCAAGATAATCATTATCATTATTATTATTATTATTATTACTATTATTATTACTACTACTACTACTACTATTATTATTATCATTATCATTATTATTATCATTATCATTATTATTATTCTGTCAATTAAGAATGCATTATCATTAGCTGGGGCTGCCACTCACGCTCGTCTGCCTCCCCAGGGCAAGCCACGGGGGGGACACAAGGTGATGGGAAGAGGAGGTGATGGGGGTGTTGTGGGTGGACGACCAGTTTAACTTTCTAAACGGTACAACAACAACAGTCAGGAGGGTCGTTCACTGACGCCGTCGACGTCAATTGACTCATTACGAGACACCTGCAGGGGGGGGGGGGGGGGGGTCAGCCGCCTGGGGATGGGTGGGGTGAGGGGGGGGGGGTGAGAGGAAGAATCGAACGGGGCGGAGATGTGCAGTGAGGGGGGGGCGCGTGCGGGGGGCATGAGCAAGGGCGCCACTACGATGGGTAACAAGGGCGTGAGAGAGAGAGACAGGTTAGCGAGCAAATGGGGTTAATGGGGGACCACGCTACTCACACCCATTCATAACACCAAGTATGAACACCAAGACGAGACGAACGTGAGAACATTTTCTCGGCTCAGAACAAAAGACGAACGTGAACACAATCCTGCCGGGTGTTCAATTGCCTTCTTGCACTCAGCCCGGCTCCCCTCCACGCCAACTGACGTGGTTAATCCACGTGATTACGGTTTTCTTCCATCCACTGGTAGAAAACGGGGAGGGAGTCGTACACACTCGCGGAGGATGGAGGCCCCCCCCCCCCCTATCATCTCCTGAACTTTATCATCATACAACTTGATTCCATGCTATCACCATCTACAGTTTCAGGTCCTGTTCAAATGTCTGATCATGTGACCCCTCGACCACAACACATCCCGCGAAGACCAGGTCATCACGACCTACCTCACCAAACTGACCCACAAGGGGAGTGATCAGCTTGCCCTCGACTCTCTCTCTTCTATGGCCAGCAAATGAACAGTCTTCAGCCTCTTGATATTGCTCAGAATCATGAATTTAGCTACGGATTCTAATGCCTCACTCTGGACCCTTTTAACTTAACATCTCGTCTTGTGTGTCACAATAATGTGACCCCACTTAAGCATATTCCAAGTTTGAACACACTTCGTGATTGGTTCGTGGGACATTTTGTTACCTATACACTTCAGCATCATTCTATTATTTACCAGGAGACAGAGCAGGTCTCACCAGCAAAATCCACTTCCAGTGGTGGCCGCTCGAACGACAGGTGGGGCAAAATGTCACCTTACATAAATTCCTCTCACAAAGAGATTGTTTCCTGTTATCATATCGAACCCGCCTTCTTTTTTCCCTCCTCCACTACGTCAGCTAATTTATCAGATGAACTTTACCTTCTCTCCCAGTCCCCTCGTGAGCCGAGGCGCCCAATGATCACCCACGACCTCCGCATCATCCTCAGACACGACCAGGTGGGTCCAGTCCAATGTCTTAGGAAGAAACAGCGTGGGTTCCACGAGCGAGCCATGGGGCACGCCAGGTGACCCCTAACCCTCTCTCCAGCATACTCCGGGCGAACTCACGACCTCTGGTACCTTCCAGTGTATCAACCTTCCGTCCAGTGAAGGAGTCTTAGCCTAGCCTGAAGATCCAGCTACTTTGTGGCGCAGTGTCAAATGCTCTCTGGCAGTCCAGAAACATAAGCTCTCCGTCCCTCCGTTTTCTTTCAAACGGAGCTCACTTCCTCAAAGAACTCTGAGAGCTGTGCTACACATGACATTTATTCATGAAACCATGATGTTCCTTCCTCGAACAGTGTCTCCATGGTAAGCAAACTTACATTTGTTCTCAGGTTATGTATTTCAGAAGGACGAGTCTGGAATTCAGGGCAAATTACCCAGTCTCCTTTCTTAAAGATGGGTACGATATCTGTCCTCTTCCTCAGTCCACCTTTCATCCAGCGACGCACTGGACATCATGTCACGCAGCCGGTCATATCTATCGCACATTTCGTCGGTACGTATGAATACACTCTACCCTGAACCTTATGCAAGTCAAAGACATTTCAATCACCCATTCTTGTCTTTTCTTGCAAGTGTATATATGCATATGTCTGGGTATGTATATGTATGTATACGCGGAAATGTACAGGTATGTATATGTGCGCGTGTGTGTATATACCTGTATACAAGGGTGGGTTGTGCCATTCTTTCGTCTGTTTCCTTGCGCTACCTCGCTAACGCGGGAGACAGCAACTATCTAATATATATATATATATATATATATATATATATATATATATATATATATATATATATATATATATATTCCTATGAGTCCACGGGGAAAATGAAACATATTCCCAAGTGCACTTTCGTATCATAATCACATCATCAGGGGAGTCACAACGGAGAGACGTAGCTAGGACGCCATTTGGTAAACATACATATGTAAACCTTTCAAGTTATCGTGAATACAGTTTACCCAGAATGCCTTCAGGTCAAAGTGTGTCTACTGTACTGGGAGGACGACTTCCACTCGTGTGAAATGTCTGATCTTGAGTTCTAAGATGAGGCTTATCAATTCATGTTTACTTCTAAGTTAGAAAAGATGTTTCGATACTCAGCGGTGCAGCAGGTGTTGGGCGAGGTATTCCACCCTACTCATGAGTATAAATCATGAAAATCATACGTGAAAAAAAAAAAAAAGGCAGATGAATCTCACGGATGACAGGTAAAATGTGTGTTGAGGCCAACGAACTGGCCGGGTGACTGAGGACACGCGCGCCGGTTCTCATCTGTTTACCCGGGAGAGAGCGCGGGAAAGTTAGCGTCATCTGCTGCGCGACCCCGCTAACTCTCGCTCATTTTACAAGACACATCTTCATCACTTACTTCAAAGTTATTTACTCTGTTTTTACAGACGCCACGTCCTCATTTAGTCATTTATAATGTCTCCTACACGGCTATACGTCGAGCAGTTCACAGTAGAAATCATTTCAGAGATGAATATCATCTGGGGAAAATCATATCTAAAATATGCTAAATGTGCGCTTGTAGGAAAATGGAAATGAAGTGATCAAGCGGATCAGAAACGGGTTTGAAAGTTTGTAAACTTGTATTTATGAAGGAGAGAATATAGCTACCCAGTTTTATCAATAGTATCTCTTAGAATCATCTCGTAACTAATATATATATATATATATATATATATATATATATATATATATATATATATATATATATATATATATATATCACTTAAGTGGCAACTGGCTATAACAGTTGCCATATCTACGGTAGTCTGTCTTATCGGGTCGCTCCAGAAACGTTGTCTCCTGAGCCACTCAGTAAGCATGACGTTTTTTTCTCTTCCGGGATCACTCAGCGAGCCACTCAGTAAGCACTGGGCTGTGCCAGCTACTCAGAAGGCATATTTACCAGTCAGCCAGCCACGCTGGGGGTAACTTAGTGATCATAAGACGATACTACTCAACACGAAGTAGATTTTGAGGTAGATTTATAAGTAGAACTTGTCTACCGAGGCCGGGGGGGAGGAGTAGAAGGATCGGGTTTGCAGGTAGAGCTGCCGCAGGGGCCCACACACGTGACGATATTCCGATATTTACAAGATCTTTAGAATATTCATAAATAATTCCCGATAACGATCATTATTGCTCCGATATTTACTGAAAACTAGCGTCTTTTTTTTTTAAATGTTTCGTTTGTCAACTACGGATTTTAAATGTAAATACATCATACTTTTAAACCTGTTTATATATTTAACTACTTAGAATATTAATATGTATAAAGAAAGAGATAAGGATGAAGATAACAGATAAAGATGTTATTAATATTTATGAAGATAAGAAATAGATAAGGATGAAAATAACAGATAAAGATGTTATTAATATTTATGAAGATAAGAAATAGATAAGGATGAAAATAACAGATAAAGATGTTATTAATATTTATGAAGATAAGAAATAGATAAGGATGAAGATAACAGATAAAGATGTTATTAATATTTATGAAGATAAGAAATAGATAAGGATGAAAATAACAGATAAAGATGTTATTAATATTTATGAAGATAAGGAAGAGATAAGACACGATATCCATGTTGCTCCCAAGGGGAAAAAAATGACCTCCGTTTTCTATTCAACCCCGACCTGAATGGCTGAGTGGAACTGGGTCAAAGTTGACCTCAGGCCACGGTGGCAGGCAGGTCTGCTGGAGGCAGGACACAAACTGCCCACCTTCCTCAGCCTCCGACTACCACTCCACTCTCTTCCTGTAAGGTCAAAAATCGCATCTCCCACAGAAAACGACGCCATTGTCCGCTTTCACTCGCTCTCAATATTAAAGGTACTTGACTCTCTCTCTCTCTCTCTCTCTCTCTCTCTCTCTCTCTCTCTCTCTCTCTCTCTCTCTCTCTCTCTCTCATTATTTACTTAAATGTTTTCCCCGAGTCCAGCGTTTCCATCCAGGGCAGCACAAGCGTTCATCGTGACACGTCCGCACCTCCATTCCCGACGCCAAATCAGATATTACTATTCCAATCTATTCTACTTCCATCTATTGCTCTAGTAACTTCCATTGTACTCCCCCCTCCCCCCTCTACCATCACAGGAGATAATTAATGTAATCACAGGGCAGGTTACTTTGGTCGATCTGGGTAGATTACCCTGGTCGATCAGGGTGGATTACTCTGGTCAATCTAGGTATATTACTCTCGTTGATCAGGGTGGATTACTCTGGTCAATCTAGGTATATTACTCTCGTTGATCAGGGTGGATTACTTTGGTCGATCTGGATAGATTACCCTGGTCGACTAGGGTAGATTACCCTGGTCGATCTGGGTAGATTACTCTGGTCGATGTGAGTGGATTACTCTGGTCGATGTGAGTGGATTACTCTGGTCGATGTGAGTGGATTACTCTGGTCGATGTGAGTGGATTACTCTGGTCGATGTGAGTGGATTACTCTGGTCGATGTGAGTGGATTACTCTGGTCGATGTGAGTGGATTACTCTGGTCGATGTGAGTGGATTACTCTGGTCGATGTGAGTGGATTACTCTGGTCGACCTGGGTAGATTACTCGATCTGGGTAGATTACCCTGGTCGATGTGGGTTGTCCTCCAAACCATCAGGTTAGGTCAGGATGGACGAGAGGTGGCCAAGAGCGAGTCCCTGGGCGATTGTGAGGTGAGGGAAAAGGATTCGAACTCATGTCCTTATGATGAGTGAGTGAGTGAGTGAGTGAGGTTGGCCGGGCTGGAGAATGAGGCGAGGCGCCATGGTGAACAGTGAGGTGGACCCACCTCATAGATAACTATGAGGGGATGGTAGCTAACGACCCGACCCAGTAGTTCATGATGCACACACACACACACACACACACACACACACACACACGTCCCTGGATATTCATGTGTACCGAATATCGTATCCAGAGAGCAGGTCGCGCGTCGATATTTGAATATTGGATAAACAGTGAGGCATCTCAAGGTGGGGCACGAAGATCCTGACCTCATGACCACTGTATTCCAAAGATCCCTCCAACACACCACTCCAAGATCCTTCTCCCTCACAACCCGTCGCCTCCAACACACCACTCCAAGATCCTTCTCCCCCACCCACCACCAGCCTCTTCATATCTTTACCTTCGGTGATCTAAACCATTATTTTACCTATTTACACTTAGAATAAATAAATAAACAACTACTAGTTTCTACATGAAAGACGAAACTCTATGAATGTAAAAGTAAAATAAATAAATTAGCAAAAATATAGATATTTTCTATTTCAATCTCAAAAGTTTTAAACAAAAAGAAAACGGGACTTTTAATGGCCGACTATGGTGGGCAAGTGGAAGCCAGTGTTCGACACCCTCCAGGCAGGCCACGGACACACTAGAGAAATGAACATGTACTCTGTCAGATTAGAGGAAAATGAGGAGTGAATGTAGAGAGAAAGTGTAAGGAGGTCACAGTCGACAGTGTCATTATAACTATCACAGGTGATAAACAGCTTCATTGTATGTATATTTACGTCTTCCCGCCACTAGATAGCAGCAGTGAGGCTAAATTAGCGCTTACTTCCGCTTAGCGGCAGGCAACACTGAGGACGAATTAGCGCTCAGTTCAGCCTGATGGCAACACTGGGAATGAATCGGCGCTGAACTCCGTTTTATGGCAACACTGAGGATGAATTAACGCTTACCCCCGCTAGCTGACAACACTGAGGATAAATCAATGCTTAACTCCCGCTACCTGTTAACACTGAAGATAAATCAGCGCTTACTTCCGCTAGATGGCTACACTAAGGATAAGTGAACGCTTACACTGCTAGCAGGCAACACTGACGATAAGTCAACGCTGACCCGCTAGCTGGCAGCACTGAGGATAAATTAGCGCTTACTTCCGCTAGATGACTGCTAGATAATAGCACCTGCAGATATGTCAGCTTTTGCGGTCACTAAACGGCAGAACCTACCGGTGTACTGGCTTTTACCGCCGCTAGGTGGCAAGACCTACGGACGTAGCAGCTTTTACCGCTACCTACTAGCTAACAACATCTAGAAATGCATCAGCTTTTACCGCCGCTAGGTGGCAAGATCTACGGACGTATCAGCTTTTACCGCTACTAGGTAACAGCATCTTAGAATGCATCAGCTTTTACCGCCGCTAGATAGCAGATCGGAGTGATTGATAATCTTAAGAGATCTCTGAACAACCAGCAGATCGTTCTATTATACAAGCAGTACTCACTGATCTGACCTAATTACATCGCGTCGTGAACAGGAAGAGATTACAAAGGCTCCATCTTCCCAATATTGCCAAGTATTCCCGCTCAGGTTATGCACATAGACACGGGAATGGAACGCTCCGATTATACACCTGGATACGGAAATGGGACGCTTAGGTTGTACACGGGGACACGGGAATGGAACATCGAGAAAGCGTGACAAGTGTTGAGCGGTTTCCTCCAGTGTTCTCAGAACTGGCTCATGAGAGGTGGTTAGCGAGACGTCTGCCGCTATTTCAGTTTAGCGTTTCCTGCTTCACCACCTACGCTACATATGTACACACATATACTTGACAAAGACACACCATATATATATATATATATATATATATATATATATATATATATATATATATATATATATATATATATATATATATAAAGCTTACATATAATAATTTTCTAATTAATCAGCAAAAAATAAACCAGAACACCAAAGATATGTGTAACAAGTTAATAATCCCTTTCCGAGAAGTCTGTATTGCATTATCTTGATTATTACTCGACAATTTTCTACCAAGAGTAAAAAAAAAAAAATAAGAATATAAAAACGTACGATAGATAAATTTCTCAAGTCTGATATCTTAAAAGAATATCATCACCCAAAATATATATTGTGCAATAGCCATCCCATTAGCACGATAACTTTATAGTTTAGGTATGAAAGCTTAAACGAAAAATCAATTTACCTGAACTTAATGGTACAATAACAACCCACCCAGTACGATAACAGCCCACCCAGTACGATAACAACCCACCCAGTGCGATAACAACCGACCCAGTACGATAACCCAACCAGCACGATAACAACCCACCCAGTACGATAACAACCCACCCAGTGCAATAACAACCCACCCAGTACGATAACAACCAAACCAGTACGATAACAAAATTACTTGTGCCAAACCCACCCAGTACGATACCAAAATGACTTGCTGCCAAACCCACCCAGTACGATAACAGCCCACCCAGTACAATCACAACTCACCCAGTACGATAACCCACCAAGTACGATAACAAAATGCCTTACTACCAACCCTCTTTCTCAGTAAAACCTATTTAAATGCTGAATAATGTTAGCATCGTTGTATTACGCAATGTCGGCCTTTGCCCTACCAATCCTAGCATCTATTCCTCCTTCACAGCAAGCGGAAGCAGACACCTCTCTCTCTCTCTCTCTCTCTCTCTCTCTCTCTCTCTCTCTCTCTCTCTCTCTCTCTCTCTCTCTCTCTCTCTCTCACAGTATTGCCATCACAGCACTACACCATTATTGCCGGTCCGGATGACGACGACTCTTCCACTCACTTTAAATTCAGGTTTAACCTGTCGCGGTGACATTTACACAATATATTCGCATTTTTCCCCACACTTGTAGGTTGTTTTTGTGTATACACACACACACGGCCGGTCAACGAAAGGCATCTGGTGATAAAATCACATCGAAACTCCTCCAGAAATGGCGGCAAAAGGTGGCTCATGACGCCGCTCTTATCTTTTTATCTATTTTTTTTCCCAGTGGCTATTCTTATGTCATCCATGGCATTACTTGCAAAGCCATCTCTACCGGGACTTGTTTTTGTTCGTCAAGAGAGAGAGAGGAAGACAGAACTACGTTCTACAGCCATTGAATGCAATATATGTGTTGGATGTTCAACACAGTTTGAGAAAGGCATTGCAACCCCTCCAACCAATGGTGTCAGCCTAGCTCCACCACCACTGGCGTCAGCCTAACTCTACCACCACTGGTGTCAGCCTAGCTCCACCACCACTGGTGTCAAGCCTAGCTCCACCACCACTGGTGTCAGCCTAGCTCCACTACCACTGGTGTCAAGCCTAGCTCCACCACCACTGGTGTCAGCCTAGCTCCACTACCACTGGTGTCAAGCCTAGCTCCACCACCACTGGTGTCAAGCCTAGCTCCACTACCACTGGTGTCAAGCCTAGCTCCACTACCACTGGTGTCAGCCTAGCTCCACCACCACTGGTGTCAGCCTAGCTCCACTACCACTGGTGTCAAGCCTAGCTCCACTACCACTGGTGTCAAGCCTAGCTCCACCACCACTGGTGTCAAGCCTAGCTCCACTACCACTGGTGTCAAGCCTAGCTCCACCACCACTGGTGTCAAGCCTAGCTCCACCACCACTGGTGTCAAGCCTAGCTCCACTACCACTGGTGTCAAGCCTAGCTCCACTACCACTGGTGTCAGCCTAGCTCCACCACCACTGGTGTTAGCCTAGCTCCACCACCACTGGTGCCAGCCTAGCTCCACCACCACTGGTGTCAAGCCTAGCTCCACCACCACTGGTGTTAGCCTTGCTCCACCACCACTGGTGCCAGCCTAGCTCCACCACCACTGGTGTCAAGCCTAGCTCCACCACCACTGGTGTTAGCCTAGCTCCACCACCACTGGTGCCAGCCTAGCTCCACCACCACTGGTGTCAGCCTAGCTCCACCACCACTGGTGTTAGCCTAGCTCCACCACAACTGGTGTTAGCCTAGCTCCACCACCACTGGTGTTAGCCTAGCTCCACCACCACTGGTGTTAGCCTAGCTCCACCACCACTGGTGTCAGCCTAGCTCCACCACCACTGGTGTCAAGCCTAGCTCCACCACCGCTGGTGTCAAGCCTAGCTCCACCACCACTGGTGTCAGCCTAGCTCCACCACCACTGGTGTCAAGCCTAGCTCCACCACCACTGGTGCCAGCCTAGCTCCACCACCACTGGTGTCAAGCCTAGCTCCACCACCACTGGTGTCAAGCCTAGCTCCACCACCACTGGTGTCAAGCTTAGCTCCACCACCACTGGTGTTAGCCTAGCTCCACCACCACTGGTGTCAAGCCTAGCTCCACCACCACTGGTGTCAAGCCTAGCTCCACCACCACTGGTGTTAGCCTAGCTCCACCACCACTGGTGTCAAGCCTAGCTCCACCACCACTGGTGTCAAGCCTAGCTCCACTACCACTGGTGTCAAGCCTAGCTCCACCACCACTGGTGTTAGCCTAGCTCCACCACCACTGGTGTCAAGCCTAGCTCCACCACCACTGGTGTCAAGCCTAGCTCCACCACCACTGGTGTCAAGCCTAGCTCCACCACCACTGGTGTCAAGATTAGCTCCACTACCACTGGTGTCAGCCTAGCTCCACTACCACTGGTGTTAGCCTAGCTCCACCACCACTGGTGTCAAGCCTAGCTCCACCACCACTGGTGTCAAGCCTAGCTCCACTACCACTGGTGTCAAGCCTAGCTCCACCACCACTGGTGTCAAGCCTAGCTCCACCACCACTGGTGTCAAGCCTAGCTCCACCACCACTGGTGTCAAGCCTAGCTCCACCACCACTGGTGTCAAGCCTAGCTCCACCACCACTGGTGTCAAGCCTAGCTCCACCACCACTGGTGTCAAGCCTAGCTCCACCACCACTGGTGTCAAGCCTAGCTCCACTACCACTGGTGTCAAGCCTAGCTCCACCACCACTGGTGTCAAGCCTAGCTCCACCACCACTGGTGTTAGCCTAGCTCCACCACCACTGGTGTCAAGCCTAGCTCCACCACCACTGGTGTCAAGCCTAGCTCACACCACTGGTGTCAGCCTAGCTCCACTACCACTGGTGTCAAGCCTAGCTCCACCACCACTGGTGTTAGCCTAGCTCCACCACCACTGGTGTCAAGCCTAGCTCCACCACCACTGGTGTCAAGCCTAGCTCCACCACCACTGGTGTCAAGCCTAGCTCCACCACCACTGGTGTCAAGCCTAGCTCCACCACCACTGGTGTCAAGCCTAGCTCCACTACCACTGGTGTCAAGCCTAGCTCCACCACCACTGGTGTCAAGCCTAGCTCCACCACCACTGGTGTCAAGCCTAGCTCCACCACCACTGGTGTCAAGCCTAGCTCCACCACCACTGGTGTCAAGCCTAGCTCCACCACCACTGGTGTCAAGCCTAGCTCCACCACCACTGGTGTCAAGCCTAGCTCCACCACCACTGGTGTCAAGCCTAGCTCCACCACCACTGGTGTCAAGCCTAGCTCCACCACCACTGGTGTTAGCCTAGCTCCACCACCACTGGTATCAGCCTAACCTAGGATAAGAAATCTAACCTACCTTAACAAATCAAACCTAACCTAAGTTAACTTAACAAACATAACCTAACGAATCTAACCCACCCTAACAAATCTAACCTAACCTAACCAAAGCTAACTTAACAAACCTTTTATCTAACCTAAACCAACCAAAGCTAACTTAACAAACCTAACGAATCTAACTTAACCTAACCAAAGCTAATTTAACAAACCTAACGAATCTAACCTAATCTAACAAACCTAACCTAACTAATCTATCCTAATCTAACAAACCTAACTAAAGTTAACCTAACAAACCTATCCTAAAATTCTCTTTTGTATATCATGACTGAAGACATAATCTAACATTAATTCAATTAACTACGTAACGACACTGGCTAATTAGCTAAAACAAGGATCACATCTGAAGCGTCACGCCTTTCTCCCAACAAAAAACGGGATGTCTGATAATGACGCGCCTGGTTATAAAAGAAAACTTTTCTTTAAGGCAAAATGATGTAGCAAAAAACCAGTTGTGAAAAAAATGGCTGATCACTTGAGTGGCGTAACAAGTTGTAAAAGTGAGACGCTATTACTTGCTACTAACTCTTTTGTTTTTACGTTTGGACCCACTAGTCTGTTTCGCCCTAGACTTCCATCATCAAGGGTGTATAAGCAAGCTGGTCCCACACATCCCAAATGGGACATGGGACACAGGAATCCCAAAGGACCCTACAGACGGTTCATGAGGGAAAAAGAAAACTAATATATACATTTTCCAGATGACAGACCAGGACAAGTGATCCCCTTAAGTGAGCGGATGAGACAGTTCATAAATCTAAGTGACACCAGAGGCCATTTATAAGTGAACTGATGACAGTCAGCCACAAGGGTTATGCAAGGGAGCAAGATAATGTATAACCCACCCAGGGCAACGACAGGGCAGAGAAAACACGACCTAACGAACAGGAAAGCAACAGGAGCCACCACGTCCACAGGAGCCACCACGTCAACAAGAGCCACCACGTCAGCAGAGCCACCACGTCAACAAGAGCCACCACGTCAACAAGAGCCACCACGTCAGCAGGAGCCACCACGTCAACAAGAGCCACCACGTCAACAAGAGCCACCACGTCAACAAGAGCCACCACGTCAACAAGAGCCACCACGTCAGCAAGAGCCACCACGTCAACAAGAGCCACCACGTCAACAAGAGCCACCACGTCAACAGGAGCCACCACGTCCACAGGAGCCACCACGTCAACAAGAGCCACCACGTCCACAGAAGCCACCACGTCAACAAGAGCCACCACGTCAACAAGAGCCACCACGTCAACAAGAGCCACCACGTCAACAGGAGCCACCACGTCAACAAGAGCCACCACGTCAACAAGAGCCACCACGTCCACAGGAGCCACCACGTCAACAAGAGCCACCACGTCAACAAGAGCCACCACGTCAACAAGAGCCACCACGTCAACAAGAGCCACCACGTCAGCAGGAGCCACCACGTCAACAGGAGCCACCACGTCAACCTCGTCTTTACAAGCCACTTACGACACCTCGCAATGACTGACGGATCCTTACAAGCCCCTTACGACGCCTCGCTGACGGCTCCGTCCTCAGTGTGGACGCAGAGGGCGAGGGGCGGAGCCATGTGTCTGTGGTAGAGAAGTGGTGGCGGGTTTCCACCTGCGACAGAGAGCGGGACACAGATGGTGTTACCCGGTGTGATGAGGGAGAAAGTGGACACAGTGACATATGGCCGCCCGTTCCCCCGCAGGGCAAGGAGAGTGAGGCCCTTGAGCATAATAGGACGAAGGCACTGACGAAGGCACTGACGAGGGCACTGACGAAGGAACCGACGAAGGCACTGACGAAGGCACTGACGAAGGCACCGACGAAGGCAATGACGAAGGCACCGACGAAGGCACCGACGAAGGCACCGACGAAGACACTGACGAAGGAACCGACGAAGGCACTGACGAAGGCACTGACGAAGGAACTGACGAGGGCACTGACGAAGGAACCAACGAAGACAATGACGAAGAGGTAAAATGCTGCAGGAGACACATTCCTCTTAACCTGCACCAGTTGGTAAACACCTAAATCAGAATCATTTAATGATGTAAAAAGTGAAGTAAACCAATTGAAACGTATTTACCTGACAAGATCCAACAGGTTCCTCACATTTCAAGAACTCCAGCTGTTACAATGACAGGGTACAAGGCACACACCCCACCACCCCCCCCCCCCTGCTGGAAAATGAAAGCAGATTGAAGGAAAAGAAAGAAATGCGCAGCTTTCATTAAACCCTCCTCACCCACTTTGCGCGTTCATGATATACATGGCCTCATGGACGGTTTACCCGGGGTGTGGTTTTACGACGAGTGTGGTTTAGGGAGAGTTTACTATCCCTCAGTTCAGTGACTGAAGCGAAGCTGTGGACCAGAGGGGTCCCTGAACAGACCACAGTGCCTGTGGTCTGCGGGCATGTAGAGGAGAATGGATGAAGGGCCATGTGACGGAAGGGGCCACCTGTCGCAAGACGGAGGTACGACACCATCTGACAGACCCCCACAGCTGGAGTTTGGACCAGCTGCGGTGTGGTGGTTGAGTAAAATGTTCGAGACTGTGGATAGCGAATGAAAGTGAGGAAGGATACGGCACCCGATTTCCCTTCTTAATCTGGTAGCGCCACAGGTTTACCACCAACATGGAACACCGCGTAATGCATCAATAACATGACTTGTATCAACGCAAGTTGTTCTTCAAGAACAGATAACAATCTTACGATGAACAATGCAGATTATTGTATGGTGTTCATCTGGCATGTCTTGGATGACTGGTCTCTATCATGTCTATTTCTTTACTTACGCCGCTAAGCTTTGGAACTCCCTTCCCTTCTCCTGTGTCGTTCCAAAGAACTCCGACCTGAACCCTCGCACATTAAGAAGCTTTCCACTTCCTCCATAACTTATTTTTTTTCCCTTCTACTCTCCTGGCTTTTCCATCTTGTTAACCTTGGTGTGTGTGTGTGTGTGTGTGTGTGTGTGTGTAATGAGGCAGAACTTATGGACGTGACCGGAGCTTTTAATATTAAGAGATCAATAATACTGAGAGATTATATATATATATATTCCTGCGAGTCCACGGGGGGTGGGGGGTGGGGGAATGAAACACGATAAGTTCCCAAGTGCATTTTCGCGCAATAATCACATCATCATCGGGGAAGACACATATATATTTTTTTCCTCGGACAGCAAAGCCGTGGAATTCCCATCTTGCCTTCCTTCCTTCCTGTGTTTTCTCCTTCATCCTATAACCCTGCTACCTTTAAGACTCAAGTCTACAACACCTGCTCAGCCCTGAGGCTCAAGTCTACAACACCTGCTCAGCCCTGAGGGTCAAGTCTACAACACCTGCTCAGCCCTGAGGGTCAAGTCTACAACACCTGCTCAGCCCTGAGGGTCAAGTCTACAACACCTGCTCAGCCCTGAGGGTCAGGCCTACAACACCCGCCTGGCCCTGAGGAAACACGCCAGACCTACAACACCTGTTGAGGCCCAAGGCCACAAAAGAGGCCTACAACCCGTGCACACAACATTCTCCATCCTACAAGTGTTTTACCTTTCACCCAACATGGCCTTGCTGGGTGGCGTGTTTTGAGCGGCCTATGTCGGTCAACGCGAGATTAAAAGAAAAAAAATATACGATTAATCATTCCAAGTGAGGGCGTGTGGGTGGAAGTGGCCCTACGACCTGTGCAGGGAGGGAGGGAGGATGTAACAGCCCCTCAGTACATCCGTACAACCTCAGTACAACCAGAAGCTGTTGTATACAACCTCAGTACAACCAGAAGGTGTTGTATATTGCCTCTGAGGCGTAAGATGTGTGTGTCGTCTTATATTACGTGATGAGATTATTACATGACATGGCCATGAAGCAGAGGTTCACACACGTGAGAAACTACTGGTAACCCGAACGATTACAAGTGTAATTGGGTGATTAGGTGACTTGATGGTAATTATATTATTTATATACACAAATCTATACATGCGTATTTGGACTGTAACCTCTAATAACTATTTTTCACATATTTCATCAAATTTTGTTACGTTATCTGTTGAAATCTGTTTCTATTGTCACCCAAATACAGTCCAATAATAATGATAATAATAATAATGATAATAATAATAATAATAATAATGATAATAATAATAGATAATTATAATAATGATAATAATAATAATAGTAATTATAATAACAAAGATAATAATAATAATAACAATAATTACTTAGTCACGTAAAATATATGAAATATGCTTTGTGCATTTTCACAGTCATTCATCCTGATATATGAGATATCATATAATTATCATACTCATTTATCACAAGCTAAAACGTAAATGAAAAGACTGTTCTAAAGTCCATTAAACCACATACGAAAATTACATATGCACTCTGTCTTGAGAACCATACAAATCACCTTCTTTTAATCTCAAACGTCCCATTCTGTCTTATTGTGAGACATGTTAGATTCTAACATGTTAGATTTTAACATGTTAGATCTTAAGTTCACATATTTATCTACACGTGAGCCAACACACATCATGTGATGAGAGAGGGTTTTTATAATAATCAAAATCAAAAATGACAAATTGACATAAAAATTCAGAAAACCCAGAGCATTAACTGAACCATGGTGTACTTTCTACGTAGAAAAAAAAAGGATTAATACATATATATATATATATATATATATATATATATATATATATATATATATATATATATATATATATATATATATATAACTACAGTGGATCGCCAAACATCTAACCAAACCCCACTGACCAATAGATTACCTTTATCAAACTTCCTATCTATCATGATGTAGGACCATCTACTACCTTCGTCTCCAGATAGATAATTGGACCACTGGAGAATAATCTAATAGGCGGTTCAGCATCATCCCACGAAAAGTAGAAGTCCCTGATCTACATCACGCGCCTCAGAGATTAATATAATCATAGTCGATCACCTGAAAGAATTTTTTTTTCATTTTTTAAATGATGAACTTCAGCATACGAGTCAAGGTCGAGGGAGGAGGAGGATATATATATATATATATATATATATATATATATATATATATATATATATATATATATATATATATATATGTTATCCCTGGGGATAGGGGATTAAGAATACTTCCCACGTATTCCCTGCGTGTCGTAGAAGGCGACTAAAAGGGGAGGGAGCGGGGGGCTGGAAATCCTCCCCTCTCTTTTTTTTTTTTTTTTCTTTTTTAATTTTCCAAAAGAAGGAACAGAGGGGGCCAGGTGAGGATATTCCAAAAAAGGCCCAGTCCTCTGTTCCTAACGCTACCTCGCTAACGCGGGAAATGGCGAATAGTTTAAAAGAAAGAAAAAAGATATATATATATATATATATATATATATGGCCACAATATGTAGTTGTCTGAGAAACTGTGTTTACCTCGTCCACCCTACAGGAACTGGGAGTGTAGTCGGTAATAGACAGATAGAGAGACAGATGGAGAGATAGATAGATTAAAAAGACAGAGATGGAGAGATAGATAGAATCAAAAGACAGAAATGGATAGACAGATACATAAAAAAGACAGAGATGGAGAGATAGATAGATAGGAAGAGAGACAGATGGAGAGATAGATAGATTAAAAAGACAGAGATGGAGAGATAGATAGAATCAAAAGACAGAAATGGATAGACAGATACATAAAAAAGATAAGAGATGGATAGACTGATAGATTAAACAGAGAGAGATGGAGAGATAGCTAGAAAGGCGTCTTAGAATCTCGTAAGTTAAGGCCAAACTCTGTGTGTGATCCAGTGACTCACATCACGATAAAACATGTGATAAATGACACTTGACATCTTTATAATGACATAATTGCTGCTCCTGTGAGATGGCTGCGAGTGCCCGAGCCTCAGTGAGTGTGCTGAGGTAAATAGACACAGTGTGGCTTCCCATGGTTTCTGTGCAGACGCCAGCCGTACGATGATTGGCCATTATAATAACGCCTCCCTCTCCTCCCCCATATACGACCCAAACCCATGACCAGCGTGGCTGTAGAATTCTTCCACAATCTTTGAATTTACTTGTAGCATTTCCATAACTTAAAAAAACCTCTGTAGTTCTACAAATACTCAAATTCATTTCTACATATCTTTGTTGTCAATTTAGGAAGTAGGCCATGACCAGACCATATCATACCCTTAGCAAAATACCTGATATATATATAAACACACAAAAGAGTTACTGACATGGAGAGGAACGCAACAGCCACAAAAACCCTCGCTCTTGCTCACATCTTACAACCATCTCCCCCCCCCCTCACACACACACACACACACACACACACACACACACACACACACACACGAATAATACAAGCTTGTAGATGCGATTCTCTCAAAGGAAGGGTAGAAGAAATTCCCCTTCTGGTCCACACACAGAGGTGGTGTTCCAAGCTCCCGTTTTCCACCACTGCGTCAGCTAAGCTTTCCCCCCCCCCACCCCCCCACGATGGACGAGGGGTCCGGACCCGCCCCTGCAGGCCCCCCCCCCTTAACACCACCAAAGACTAGCGGGTCTTTTTAGCGTAGTTTCACACACAGACCGACCGACCACGTCTCCCAGTTGGCGGGGCAAGAGCGAGCCAAACTACCTACCTTGGATCAACCATCGTTTCGGGCGAAAGTCCTGTGGAGTAGTGTGCAAAGCACGAACCAATGGTTTCTCTTTACTATTACCTTCTTGCCCCCGTTTCCCAGGGAGCGTCTGAGGTGATAATGCGACCCTTATGGGACATACTGCATCTACTGTAGGACTGTTGTATGATGCATACAACAGCATGAACCATACACAACATCTTGTATAACATTCGCCATCCATCCACGATACAGTACTGTATTATATGCAACAATGTGTCTTAAAATACAACTACACTCGACACTTGTAAACAAGTAGAAAACTTGACGCGACACTTACTTATAAACAAGTAGAAGTGAGTTGCAAGGCAATTATAAGTATCCTGTTACTGACGCCAGATAGACTGAAAAGTATAAGTAATTTCCGAAAATACTTAAATCCTTATACAGGATACAGTGTGTCCTGCATGTGTGACTTTGTTTTTCTCATATATATATATATATATATATATATATATATATATATATATATATATATATATATATATATATATATATCTTTTTCTTTCAAACTATTCGCCATTTCCCGCGTTAGCAAGGTAGCGTTAAGAACAGAGGACTGGGCCTTTGAGGGAATATCCTCACCTGGCCCCCTTCTCTGTTCCCTCTTTTGGAAAATAAAAAAAAAAAAAAAAAAAAACGAGAGGGGAGGATTTCCAGCCCCCCGCTCCCTCCCCTTTTAGTCGCCTTCTACGACACGCAGGGAATACGTGTGAAGTATTCTTTCTCCCCTATCCCCAGGGATAGTATGATATATGAATATCTGTATATATTACACATATATGGCATATGTATATCTTTATATATTACACATATATGGCATATGTATATCTTTATATATTACACATATATGGCATATGTATATCTGTATATATTACACATATATGGCATATGTATATCTGTATATATCTGTATGAAACGGATTTTTCAAAAAACTGGTAAATCCACACTCGCTTGGTACAGTTTGAGGGACACAAGAACCCACCTACCTCATGGGTTACGACCGCGACCAACGCTAACCACCCAATGGGGTGGTTACCCGTGTGTCGTTTAACAGATGACGACCTGACCCCCACCTGTGCAGGGGGGGAGGGGTCACTTGCCGTCGGAGGTCAGGTCAGGCGTCCTAAACACGACGAGTTGACCCAAGTTTTCCCGGATGTCCAAAAAGGTCACCAGATGACCTCTCCACTAACAACTCCCCCCCCCCTCCCCCACTGCTGGTCTTACTCTCGTCAACCACTGGAGCGAGGTCATGGTGGACCTGTGACCTGGTGGGTCATGGTGGACCTGTGACCTGGCAGGCGCGTGTGGAGCTGTGACCTGGTAGGCTTTAGCATGCCCACGACCTGGCAAGCTACGTTCTCACTAAGAGTGAAAAAAAAAAACAATAATTGATAAATAATAAATGGCATTTAACGAAGGTGGGTGAAAGTGGTGACCTTTGTGATAACTGGCTCGCAATTTCGGTATCAATTATCACACATTTTTGCGTCCATTTTCCCAAATACCCGTTGCCATTCAACATACCTCTGGCCTTCTCTCTCTCTCTCTCTCTCTCTCTCTCTCTCTCTCTCTCTCTCTCTCTCTCTCTCTCTCTCTCTCTCTCTCTCTGTGCACTCGAACGCATTCCTCTTGGGTCAAGGGGTAAGGTGCTATAGGGTCCACGTCTTGGTCCTCTTTGCACGTCAAAATGTCTATGCACACACCCCTTTCAGAACATGCTATCCCCACACTCCAATGCCAAGCCATTTCCACCCTTGAGGCTCGTTGCTCGTATCGTCCATTCATGCCATTTCCCACCCTTAAAACATGGCCTTTTTCTCTCCCCTTAACTCATGCCATTGCCACCCTAAACATGTCCACCCTTAAGTGTCATCATCACCCTAAACATGCCCATGTTTCCACCCTTAAGTGTCATCATTTCTTCGTACGAAATCCATTTCCATTCTTAAAAGCAGACATTTTCGACCAGCTGTCCAGGTGGTGGTCTGCTATATAGCACTGACGTAGACACTACCAGAATGTAGCGCTTGTAGAGCGGGTCGTTCTGTAGACCTAACTAGGCTAGGTAGCACCTATATGGGGTCGTTCGGTAGACCTAACTAGCCTAGTTAACGTCCCCTAGACCTAACTAGGCTAGGTAGCGCCTATAAGGGGTCGTTCGGTAGACCTAACTAGCCTAGTTAACGTCCCCTAGACCTAACTAGGCTAGGTAGCGTCTATAGAAGGGTCGTTCTACAGACCTAACTAAGCTAGTTAGCGTCCCCCTAGGCCTAACTAGGCTAGGTAGCGCCTATAGGGGGTCGTGCTACAGACTTAACTACCCTAGCTAATGCCTAGAAAGGGGAGGTCGACCTCCTGTGTCTACCAGGTGGAATGAACCAGCCAGCCCCCCCCCCCCCCCACCCTGGTCTACACGACTCGACCACATTCGTCCTCCTCCTGCTATGTCTCTCTCTCTCTCTCTCTCTCTCTCTCTCTCTCTCTCTCTCTCTCTCTCTCTCTCTCTCTCTAAGATACATCCAAATCAACCTCTTGATCACTACATCAATACCCTTTGGGCACGACCTCCATGCCTTTGGACCTGGGATCTCTCACAAGGAGCGGAACGACCAAGGCTCGGGAAAAACGACCAGTTCTTCCCTCGTTACAAACACCATTAAGAACAGTAGTAGTGGTTGCCAGCTGGCCAAGGCTTCGAGAAGGTGGTCGTCCAGTGGGTCTAACTCTGACCCACAGACAGGTGGAGCAAGGCTGGCTACTCCTGCCTGACCTACCTTGGCATTTGTACAAAGTCTAGACGTAAATAGATATGTGTACACCAGGAAGAGACTGCTAAGCCAGTCCCTGGGTTCGAACTCTCCTAGTATGTCTTCGGCAAAGGCGCTGTGACCCATCTGTATGGTCTATTCCTTCCCCATGTCTTAGACATTTAGCTTTTCCATATTTCAGCTCCGGTTTCACCCCGATGATCGTAAGGTAGTTAGAAAATCAACGGTAGTTTACAAGACAAAAAGGTTTAGAATTGGGGTAGTTAAGGGTACTGGTCTACGAGTGATTATAAGGGTCAAAGTCAGCCCAAAATAGCGAGATGAAGAAAGGTTTCCAATTGGCCCCTACAGACAATCTCTCCACTAACAACCCATCAGCTCAAATCACCATGAAAGAATAATAATCAGGCAACCACAACACAACACGTAATAATAAACAAAAGGATAAATATTAAGTCGTATATCTATAAACAAAAAATAAGTGATTGTATGTCACAGGTTTGCCCAGATATCACTTGGGAATATTGAACAAATTATCAAATGATATCAAATAATCTCTCATTTTATAGAACCCTTTTCTTGAACGTACAAGAAACACTTTGACACCCACGGGAACTTCCCCGAATATTTTGAAAAAGTTTCAGATGACAGCGATTAAAATGGCTGACTTCCGTCCACCACACACATTCATTTGACGTTGGTGGCCGGAGCCAATTCAGGTCAAAAACTGACGATTTAAACTCATTTCTGGAATGACGTTGTTAAGACAAGACAACTACCGTGCCGCTGGACATGATAACGACGTCCTTTTATATATTTCATTATTTTACATACATAATTTTCCTTTATTTGTACCCTAATTATAAACGCCCTGCCCACTGTTCACACAATTATTGGCGAAATACGTAGTTAAGTCCTACTTCACAGTCGCCTACAATGTTGTAAAGATGTTTTGATATATATATATATATATATATATATATATATATATATATATATATATATATATATATATATATATATAATACTTTATCGCTGCTTCCCGCGTCAGCGAGGTAGCGCCAAGAAACAGACGAAGAATGGCCCATTCATTTATATATATATATATATATATATATATATATATATATATATATATATATAATATATATATATATATATATAAATATATATATATATATATAAATATATATATATATATATATATATATATATATATATATATATATATATATATATATATATATATATATATATATATATATAAAAAGGAAAATTTTAATTTCATTTTGCCAATAAAAGTCGACCTCTTCAGAGATAATAATGCTAACCCGTGGATGAACATCTCTCGCTACCTACACTACCCACACACACACCACCGTACAGATATGTTCATCATGCGGGTCGTGAACAACTGTATCGCATGATAAAGTTGCTGAACAAGTTTGAACCTCGAGCCATGTTCATCTGATAACAACGGCCACGGAGCACGCCAAAAAAAGGGGAGGTAAAAACGCAACTCTACATTATCTTTAAACGCTTACACAAGGGAGTAGCAAGACCCAATTGTATTCAGGCAACGTTTTTCGGTGTTGTACTGACATTTCAAGACATATATAATTCGTACCTGCCTTCCCTTCACTTACATTAGTACCCCCTTATAAAAAAAAACTTGCATACCCATTTTCTTTAATTTCCAGGGTGGACTTAAACGCCCTCAGGGCCAGTTCTATTATGTAACACATCATGGCTCGTACATCAGCTACACATTCCAACGTGTATGTACTATTGTCCTACATAATCCACACATAACACAGTCTGGAAGGTGTACCAGTACACGTTCATTCGTCCTGCCCACACGGGAACATGTACTATGTACTCTTTTTGAACATTAGTACAGATATTCCACCCTGAGTACAGCTGTAACAGCATCTGTTCCTCATCTCACTTTCATGCTGTCACCCCAGCTCCTCCTGTATGCAAATCATAAACATAAAAGCACCACCTCCCCCTTTGACGGATCACAGCCTAGCTAACTTAAGTGTCAGTCCTCGTAGTTAGGTGTAAACAAGCAGTTTCTACAACCAGCGTTTTGCATAATGGTTGAATGAGACGACATAGTCATCTTTCATACTTAATATACATCTTCTTGGGTAGTTTACCCTGCAAAGCTGATTGGCGGAGGAAGATGAACTTATATGACAATGTCTATTTCGTATGTACATGTTCGAGGTGTGGGCAGGGGTATGAATTGATGCAGTCTAAGGTCAGTCATCAAACCATCAGTTACTGGGGTCAACAGGGTGGTTGAACGGTCAGCCTATGTACATGTCTTCCATCTAAGCCACAATTTCCTGCCATCAACACTTTAACAATATAGAACATATGTGCTGGCTTCCTCACACCATGATCCAAGCATATTCTTCACCCATCTACACACCTTCCCTGCATCACTTCACCCACCTACACACCTTCTCTGCATTACTTCACCCACCTACACATCTTCCCTGCATCACTTCACCCACCTACACCTTACCGTACCATTATGCCCATCTACACTGCTCTACCAACGTAGACAGCCCCTCAACCACTTACATACCCCCGTCAACCACTTACATATCCCATCAACCACTTACATATCCCGTCAACCACTTTACTCCCGTCAACCACTCACTTTATCCCCGTCCACCACTCACTTTACCCCCGTCCACCACTCACTTTACCCCCGTCAACCACTCACTTTACCCCCGTCCACCACTCACTTTACCCCCGTCCACCACTCACTTTACCCCCGTCCACCACTCACTTTACCCCGTCCACCACTCACTTTACCCCCGTCCACCACTTACTTTATCCCCGTCCACCACTCACTTTACCCCCGTCCACCACTTACTTTACCCCGTCGACTACTTACATATCCCCGTCCACCACTCACTTTACCCCCGTCCACCACTTACTTTATCCCCGTCCACCACTTACTTTACCCCCGTCCACCACTTACTTTACCCCGTCAACTACTTACATACCCCCGTCCACCACTCACTTTACCCCCGTCCACCACTTACTTTATCGCCGTCCACCACTTACTTTACCCCCGTCCACCACTCACTTTACCCCCCGTCCACTACTTACTTTACCCCCGTCAACCACTTACATACCCCACCTAGTTCACAGCTTCCCCGAGGGACGAAGGCGAGCGGAGGCCGTGTGACACAGTGGGAGCACCAAACCTAGCCAGCCAGCCTAGCCCCACCGCCATCATGGCTCAGTGTTTCTGTCTTCCCTCACCAGAGTTACCGGGGGGAGAAATTCAATTCTATTTAACCATTTCCCTCGCTCACATTTAAGTCTTTTTTTCTTTGGGAAGTTCAGAGATGGAAACAGGTTCTTCCGGGAGCATGTAAATGCCTGCCTATTTTTTTTTCTCGGCAAAAATAGAAAAAAATTTTTTTTTTGGCACAGAAGTGGATGATGACCATCTTCCACCGCTCACTTCCCGGTCGGGTTTCTGCTGCCACTATTCCACCTGGTTCTGTGCTTCTGCAGGTGGTGGGGGTGGGGGGTCACCATTGACCCGTCCCTCGGGTGAATAAAATGGTTCACTACTACGCTGTAAAATCGTCCGTCAAAAACCACCACCTCGTACAGAGCGTACGCCATTTTACGAACGCAGTCTTGCAAGGTGTTCAGCGTATATTAAATTAATTAATCTATTTCTAATGTATGTCAAGTTATATGATACCTCCTGTCAGTGAAGTCTTAGCGCTTTCATTCCCTAATTTGATCTCTTATCCTATTATCTAACTCGCATTTCTCTTTCTTTCATAATCTTATACACAAGTTTAATTCAATGTTCTTTTCTCTAAAGACCCTAACTAATTGGTCTTACATCGTACAGTCCCGCTGTTTCTTCATTAAACCACATGTCACATACTTTGACCACCACCTCCACCATCTATATACCCTATATGACGAGTATACATATATAAATTCCTTGGGATGAACGTATATATATATTCAAAAACAAAACAGACATAAGAATCACAGCATTTTTTTTAAACGCCTTTTACATCCCAAAATGAAAAAAAATAATGTCCCCCTACAACCTCAGCCCTCAAAAGCAGACAAAAAGGTATATATATATATATATATATATATATATATATATATATATATATATATATATATATATATATATAAATAACAGGGGTTAGCTATGTTGTCTTGCAGCCATATAACTTAAAAAAGTACCTTAATACACAAGTCTTCTACACTTAACAGAGTGCAGTAATAATAAATAATAATAATAATAATAATAATCTATACTCCACATTTTACGAACCACTGACATCAATTCTCAAACCACCAGACCAAATTATATCAATGAAAGTCATATAAATAATCAATAATCCAGTAATTTAGATAAAAAACATTTTCAAAGCAGATCCTTCATCAGCGAATGCCTACAGCAATGTCAAATAATTGGACATATTCAAATAACTGGACATAATTCAAATAACTGGACATAATCTAACAAAGCAAATTTATAATCTCAAAGAGAAATCAGAAATATAATCGTAGTGGTTACTTTAAACCAAAGATAACAGAAAAAACATAGAAATGACACCATATGATTATCTAAAAGCATAGAAATATAGAAACCCAGTGCATTAGAACACTATAACCAGGTTACAAGTTACGAGTATGTGGTTTTTAAGGAAAATCATTCTCCCTTAACCTAACCCAAATTAAATTTAAATAATTATGGTGAAACAAATAGCTTTATCAGTCTTTTAAGGAACAATTACGATTATAATTAAATTACTAGCGTACGTCAGTCTACCTTAGTTTCAATGACTTTAAATATGCTATGTTTATTATTAAAGTAGATAGTTAATGTTAAATATATTAACTCCCACCATTACGGCTTTACGAGTATGTAAACACTAACTAAAACTATTTTTAACGTAATATTAACATGTAACAATATTAATTCATTTGTTATTTTTTAATAATTTCTCTTCATCGACTGTCCTAATGAAATGAATTAGTACAAAAATCCTTCATCTGACAGGTATTACAAATTGCAATTTAACAATCAGGTTAAATCTATCAGCATCAGTTGGCCGGCCAATCAGAAAACTGCAAGTTAACTTTAAAGGGAAAAGGCAAACCAGTTTGGGGTTAGCCACCTATCAAGTCAAAAAATTTAATATTCTTAATTAGGAATAAGTGGGGCAAGGAACACACACACACACACATATATATATATATATACACATAAAGTACATATGTACACCTATGCACAGAGGTACATAGTATCATCTCATTGATGACCCGTATGGTCAATCCTACTTAGATTAGCCTTTGTTTTGACGGCAATATAAGGCGGCATCCTACAAGGCAAACTGCTGAACTGGTCTTCAATAGTTAGAACAACAATCTAAATCAACATAGCTTTAGGCTATGTTCCTACATACACTGACATATTTTGAAAGAGGTTCTTTCACCTACAGTCGTAAATGCATCGTATCTAAGTCTACTGTGAACCTTAAAGATCATGGGTGGTTCCATGTAATCCTAACAAGCGTATAATTACGTTCAACGCATTTCAGTAATCATTCGAAGCCATTAGAAATGTAACTAAACCTCTAGTGTCTTTAACGCATACTACATACTACATCTTTAGAGTATGTAAACACTAACTAAAACTATTTTTAACGTAATATTAACATGTAACAATATTAATTCATTTGTTATTTTTTAATAATTTCTCTTCATCGACTGTCCTAATGAAATGAATTAGTACAAAAATCCTTCATCTGACAGGTATTACAAATTGCAATTTAACAATCAGGTTAAATCTATCAGCATCAGTTGGCCGGCCAATCAGAAAACTGCAGGTTAACTTTAAAGGGAAAAGGCAAACCAGTTTGGGGTTAGCCACCTATCAAGTCAAAAAATCTAATATTCTTAATTAGGAATAAGTGGGGCAAGGAACACACACACACACACACATATATATATATATATATATATATATATATATATATATATATATATATATATATATATATACACATAAAGTACATATGTACACCTATGCACAGAGGTACATAGTATCATCTCATTGATGACCCGTATGGTCAATCCTACTTAGATTAGCCTTTGTTTTGACGGCAATATAAGGCGGCATCCTACAAGGCCGACTGCTGAACTGGTCTTCAATAGTTAGAACAACAATCTAAATCAACATAGCTTTAGGCTATGTTCCTACATACACTGACATATTTTGAAAGAGGTTCTTTCACCTACAGTCGTAAATGCATCGTATCTAAGTCTACTGTGAACCTTAAAGATCATGGGTGGTTCCATGTAATCCTAACCAGCGTATAATTACGTTCAACGCATTTCAGTAATCATTCGAAGCCATTAGAAATGTAACTAAACCTCTAGTGTCTTTAACGCATACTACATCAATGGTAAGTCATGAATTCCACTGACTGTAAACTATAAAATATCACCGGCATCACAGTACACAAAATAATATATCAGGATCCACACTTACCAGCCATGAAGGTGGCACAGAGCAGCAGTAGCCACACGAGCGATCGCTCCGTCCCTGTCATCGTTGTAGGAGGGAGTGTTGCCCACCTTCACGCCGACCCCTTTATATAACTTTCCCTTCCAGGGGGCACAACCGAACCGCCCCCCAACCCTATCAGGGGCACCAACACTTCCGCTACCACTAAACCATTCCACCAATAAAGTTTACCTAATTTTCTTAGTCAGTAATTTACAGAATATTTGAAAAATACTTTAATATTAATGAAATACATTCCGTTTGACGATGGTTGGGTGGTTGTTCGGCCGTCCATGGAAAGCTATACCAACCAACCGAAATATTTTGAAAACATTCACTTCAGACTTAATATGAATTCTTATATACTTTCTCCCTATCTATGTATTCTTTATATAATTATCTATAAATGGGTAACTGATTATCTAACGCTATATCTTAGACACTAATGTAATTCTGTTGAATATTTTGGCTATCACTTCTAAAGAGGCACTTAATTTACATATGTCTGTCTACTGTATTTGCTCAATCATTTAGGAAAGCTACACAAATGGTGTTACCGGACTCCCAAAGCAAGTAGTTACACAGCGAGCGAGAAGCAGCCTTCAGTGAGGCTGTATCATCGTTGATGTAGGGTTACTGCGTCTCGCAGGACTGCTCCCGCTTCGAAGGACTCCACATTCCCCTGCTCCTGACTGGAGCGCAGCCTCTCAAAGCAACATAATGTGGAATAAAACTAGAAATATTAATTGTACCACTTTGTATCAATTTCCTTCCTACGTGATGGATATTCACCCTAAAGTTTGCTTTAAAGTGATCAATATAATCAACATGGCTTCCAGAAAAATCACGCTCCTTGCCCGAAATATTTTAATGCAAGTGTTACCATAAAATCAGCTTTATTTGCGGTAATCTGCGGTCGAATCTTCGTTAGCGATTCTTAATTACAGGGGAAATTAGCCAAAGATCCGTCAGGTTAGAGCGAAGCGGCGAAATAGTTTTCCCGCCAGCGTCCATGAGGAAAGTGTCGGTGTGCGCCGCAGCCATATTGCACCTATTTAATTTTTACGCAATCTATCGCTCTCACAACCTCCTTTTTTCTTCTCAATTACTAAAAAATATAAAACATTAAAACCTCTATTGTTGTTCAGTTAAAAATCTAATCCGCTGAGAGGTATTGGTAATAATTTAAAGTTATAAAAATTGGCTTTGGTAACCAAGCCACCTGGTGGATCTGGGTTAGTTTCCCCCGGGGTCATTACGCCCTAATGGCGCCTCAGCATTAGACTTCAATTCCCCTGCGTGTGAAACGACGGAGACGCGAGAACAATTCTTAAAATAGAAAGCAAGACAATATAGACTTTATTTAACCTCTGAAGTTATCATTTCATACGCTTACTGTATCTGAAATGAGTACGAAAGCTCCTACACTCAATAGGCGTATTGTATAGTATATATATGAACAATACAGCTAATAGATTACTACTGCCGTTATAATAAATCTACTTCATTTCTGACGACGTGAATCGTCTCATTTCACGTGATGATATACGAGATAAATATATCTACAAACATTCAAGTGTACAATAGAAGATTCATCACATAACCTTACCATAATTTCAAAGCCAGACCGTAATCCTATGCGAATTCCTAATTTACATAAACTCGGAAATATATACAACTACACATCTGATGGCTAGAGAAAGTCACAGGCCTCGTATTAATACGATGGTAAACAAATTTACCCCACACGACATACTGTTCTCAAACAATGAATTTCCAACACATTAACCTTCTTCTACAATGCCTTACCTATAGCCCATGCCTGGCATCAATATAATATTGTTGGGACTACTATTTCTTCAAACATACCCATTTTTGCCTTCCCACATAACGTTCTTTCCACATATTTTTCGGCCCTTCCAGAATCTTCACCCCCTCACCCACACTGACACTTCTGCTTCCATGATTCCATTTGCTATTATGTCCACTCCCAAGTGTCTAAAACACTTCACTTTCTTCATTCAAACTCGCATCCCACATAACCTGTCCCTCAACCCTTCTATGCCTAATAACCTTGCTCTTAATCATATCTATTCTAAATTTCCTACTTTCACACACTCTTTCCAACTCAAATCACCAACTTATGAAGTTCCTCACTTGAATCTGCCACCAGTGCTGTATCATTAGCAAACAACATCTGACTCACTCACTTCCCAGACTCTCTCATCCTTCACAGACTGCATACTCGACCATCTCTCCAAGACTCTCGCATGTACCTCCCTCATCACTGAATTTCTTCTTTTCTATTTCAAAAGAAGGAACACAGTAAATGTATCAAATCATAAAAAGTGATAACGTATGAAACCTATACAGTACTGGGTGTATAAAACTCCAGCAAATGTTACAATTTATTCAGTCTGCTATTAGGTCCCCATGAAAATATTGATAACCACAATAGCAAAATCCGTTTTGACAACTGCTGAAGTAAAGTAATTCCATATTTTTTCTACATAACTGAATGCCTTTCCTGCCTTAGTAAGGCTACACCACAAACAGATGACTGAGCCTTCAAAGAAAAGTTCTTACCTGGTCCCTAACTTCCATCTATTTTTACCTTCACTGGGAGCTACATGGGTAATATTCTTTATCCCTATTCCTAGGGGTAATTATTATCAATCATAATTAATTTTTTTTTGTCGCTGTCTCCCGCGTTTGCCAGGTAGCGCAAGGAAACAGACGAAAGAAATGGCCCAACCCCCCCCCATACACAATGTATACACACACACGTCCACACACGCAAATATACATACCTACACAGCTTTCCATGGTTCACCCCAGACGCTTCACATGCCCTGATTCAATCCACTGACAGCACGTCAACCCCGGTATACCACATCGATCCAATTCACTCTATTCCTTGCCCTCCTTTCACCCTCCTGCATGTTCAGGCCCTGATCACACAAAATCTTTTTCACTCCATCTTTCCACCTCCAATTTGGTCTCCCACTTCTCCTCGTTCCCTCCAACTCCGACACATATATCCTCTTGGTCAATCTTTCCTCACTCATTCTCTCCATGAGCCCAAACCATTTCAAAACACCCTCTTCTGCTCTCTCAACCACGCTCTTTTTATTTCCACACATCTCTCTTACCCTTACGTTACTTACTCGTTCAAACCACCTCACACCACACATTGTCCTCAAACATCTCATTTCCAGCACATCCATCCTCCTGCACACAACTCTATCCATAGCCCACGCCTCGCAACCATACAACATTGTTGGAAACACTATTCCTTCAAACATACCCATTTTTGCTTTCCGAGATAATGTTCTCGACTTCCACACATTCTTCAAGGCTACCAGGATTTTCGCCCCCTCCCCCACCCTATGATCTACTTCCGCTTCCATGGTTCCATCCGCTGCAAGATCCACTCCCAGATATCTAAAACACTTTACTTCCTCCAGTTTTTCTCCATTCAAACTTACCTCCCAATTGACTTGACCCTCAACCCTACTGTACCTAATTACCTTGCTCTTATTCACATTTACTCTTAACTTTCTTCTTTCACACACTTTACCAAACTCAGTCACCAGCTTCTGCAGTTTCTCACATGAATCAGCCACCAGCGCTGTATCATCAGCGAACAACAACTGACTCACTTCCCAAGCTCTCTCATCCACAACAGACTTCATACTTGCCCCTCTTTCCAAAACTCTTGCATTTACCTCCCTAACAACCCCATCCATAAACAAATTAAACAACCATGGAGACATCACACACCCCTAGTGCAAACCTACATCTACTGAGAACCAATCACTTTCCTCTCTTCCTACACGTACACATGCCTTACATCCTCGATAAAAACTTTTCACTGCTTCTAACAACTTGCCTCCCACACCATATATTCTTAATACCTTCCACAGAGCATCTCTATCAACTCTATCATATGCCTTCTCCAGATCCATAAATGCTACATACAAATCCATTTGCCTTTCTAAGTATTTCTCACATACATTCTTCAAAGCAAACACCTGATCCACACATCCTCTACCACTTCTGAAACCACACTGCTCTTCCCCAATCTGATGCTCTGTACATGCCTTCATCCTCTCAATCAATACCCTCCCATATAATTTACCAGGAATACTCAACAAACTTATACCTCTGTAATTTGAGCACTCACTCTTATCCCCTTTGCCTTTGTACAATGGCACTATGCAAGCATTCCGCCAATCCTCAGGCACCTCACCATGAGTCATACATACATTAAATAACCTTACCAACCAGTCAATAATACAGTCACCCCCTTTCTTACTAAATTCCACTGCAATACCATCCAAACCTGCGGCCTTGCCGGCTTTCATCTTCCGCAAAGCTTTTACTACCTCTTCTCTGTTCACCAAATCATTTTCCCTAACCCTCTCACTTTGCACACCACCTCGACCAAAACACCCGATATCTGCCACTCTATCATCAAACACATTCAACAAACCTTTAAAATACTCACTCCATCTCCTTCTCACATCACCACTACTTGTTATCACCTCCCCATTTGCGCCCTTCACTGAAGTTCCCATTTGCTCCCTTGTCTTACGCACTTTATTTACCTCCTTCCAGAACATCTTTTTATTCTCCCTAAAATTTAATGATACTCTCTCACCCCAACTCTCATTTGCCCTCTTTTTCACCTCTTGCACCTTTCTCTTGACCTCCTGTCTCTTTCTTTTATACATCTCCCACTCAATTGCATTTTTTCCCTGCAAAAATCGTCCAAATGCCTCTCTCTTTTCTTTCACTAGTAATCTTACTTCTTCATCTCACCACTCACTACCCTTTCTAATCAACCCACCTCCCACTCTTCTCATGCCACAAGCATCTTTTGCAAATTAATATCATACACATTCCCCTTTTAACTGTATTCCTTACCTGTACTATACAGAAGTCTCTCCTATTCCTCCTAATTTACCTTTGCGCATGTTCACTAATTACCTTAAATTCTTATTTTTCATGAAGGCAAAAGAAGAGGTGAAAAAGAGAGTGCAAGAATTCTGAAGGACTTTTACATGAAATGATCAGGATATGTGGTGTGGTTTGGAACACAGTGTCACACCGAGAGAGTCTTGGCGAATGGTATGGTAAAGAAAGAGGAAGTTGTGAAATCCTTGTGTAGGAAGTATGGCAAGGTGGAAGAAGTAGAAGAAGGATATGCAAGGGTAAGAAAGAGATGGTAAGAGAGGGTAAAAGAAGCTTTGGGGTATCAAAGTCTGAACATTCAGGCCTTGATACCTTGAGAAGGTATCAGGCCTTGAGAAGTGTGCTTGTGACAAAATATATTGAATTGATGGGTATTTGGGCTGGGATGATGAAGAGATAAAACATTCTGTCATTAGGTTGATCTAAGACATATGAAGGAGTCATGGTAATCCATGGAATAGTGGGGCTTGGTTGTAGATGGTAGGCTTGAGTTTCAGTCTATTATGTGACAGCTTGAGAGTGGAAATGTGTTCTTGGCACTACCCCCAGTTAATTGTAAAAGCAATTATGTATGAGAGACATAACACTTGCATCACTTAAAGACAAATAAATATATATACTGAATATTTGCACAAGTGCTTTCACCTCTGCTATTTGCTCTGATGGCATTTTGTGCAAAGATGTCTGTAAATAAATTTGGGAATCAGTTTATATGTGGCTTAAATGATATAGGAACTTACATTCAAAGTCTTATCCAAATATCTACAACTACATAATTCTATGTCCTTTCAAAAACTCCTTTCATTTTCCTTGAACTTTTACATAACTTTTGAATACTTAGAGTTTTATGGAAAGTTTTAAACATTCTCAAAAGAACCAGGAAGGCTTGTTACTTACAATGTTATCCACAAAGTCATGATTTTCCACTGGCTACAAGTTCAGTAAATCTGAATTAATCGAACACAATGAATCTAATTAAAACAATTCCTATATAAAAAAGTCACAAACATCAATATACACTTCAAAAGTGGTTAAGTTAGTAAAATTACATAAAAGCAACAGAGGACTGCAAAAGTTTTGTAATACTGAAAATGCATATAAATCACTCACTCTACATACTGCACTTCCTTTTGCTAATCAAATAACATGCAAGACAACAGTAAATAAATATCAAAACTAAACATGATTTTCAAATTAATGGAAATTCAATTATACTTCAAACCTAAGAATCTTCTAAACAAGAAAAACTATGCATGGCAAACTTTATACTAACTTGCAAAACATCTCAAGGTAAAACTGGAATAACACTATAAAATATGAATGAACCAAAATCTGCACCAGAAAATGTTTGGAAATCACTAAAAAACAGTTTGACAGCAAGATGTAATCCCATCAATATCGTGCATCTCTTGGAAAAGTAATGAGAATGTAAACATTAATCTTTATAAAAACATTAAATTAACCTTACTGTGAACTCTGCAGCCTGATATCTTTTAACTGAAACATATGACATATACCACTACACATATAGCAAATAAATCCACACCAGCTTTAGACAAATGTGGATCCAAGAATCTATCAATACATTCCAGGAAATAATTCAGATTTCTACACATCAAAGGAAGTTTCATGTGAAGTATTTTCCACTTTAATAAATGTAGTAGTTACATTGCACAAATCTTTACATATTTGCACACTGTGTTGGAATTTCACTTTTGCCAGAGGCACAAAAGGCTAAGAATCGGCACAGAAGTCTACCACTTATGTTTGGGAGTAAATGGGATGAGCAATTGACAGAGATGGCTCTGAATGTAAATTGAGTGACTGGTAAAAATAAAAGGAGGGAGCTTGTGGAGAAATTTAAGTTATGGTTTGGATGTGTTAGGATTGGAGAAACCCATATCCTGGGCAGGGGGTATGAGGTGAAAAATGATGAATGCAAGTATCAGGGAAGAATGAAAGAAAGATGTGCAACTGTGTTATCACTGAGAGTATGGGAGGGTGTTACAGGTCATGGATGGAATGAATCAAGAATAGTGTGGGTGAAAGGAAAGACTGGAAATGTAAAGTGTGCATGGGTATGTGTAGATGTGCCTGTGAATATAAAGACTGTGCACAGGTAAGAATGAAATGAAGCATTTCTGGAGAAATTAAGATGACTGTATAATGATTTTGAGGAGACAGAGGTGGATGTAATGGGCAATATGAATGTGAAATGTGATGAAATTGGCAAGATAGTTGGTAAATGGGGAGTGCCTGGAGTAAATGAGAAGTGAGGTATCTTGCGGATGTCTGTGCTGAGACGAGCTTATTCACAGCAAACATCTTTTTTCTGCATGCAATGATCCACAGGTATACAGGATTGAGAAATGATGGAAGAAATCACTAAGAGGTTTGGCCAATTATGTGGCAGGGGATGAAAGGTTGAGAACGGCTGTTCTAGATACTAAAGCTGTGACAGAATTTTTTGGAGCCTCTTACCATTTTGTGGTTCTTGTAGGGGTAAGGATCAGGAAGTGGAGGTATGGTGTGAGTGATCAATGTAACCCAACTCTGAACACTTAATACCTTGTATATCAGCTTGTGGTGTGTAGGATTTCAACCTCTACTTAAAATCACAAAAACTCCTTATAGATTTAAACTTCTCAGTTTTTAGGTTTTTCTAAAATAACAATAAACATTTACAATACTTACAATAAAAACGTATGTCGAAATACAACGTACATCATTCCAAGCAATGCCATCTTTGCTGTCAGTGTCAAGATTATATCTCCTGGACCTGGACCTGCCATCTCCCATTAAAGACTGTTGTCAAGGTTTCTCCAACATTACTTCGTCACAATATAATCTTAAAACACAAGAAATGTAAAAGAATGAAGCTCCCAACTATCTTAAGCCAAGGATGAGTTTGTTTAATATTAATCGACAGTCAAGGTCCCAGAATCTTTAAAGAATGGATAACACTTACAAAATTTTTGATTAAACTGCTTCTCTTACATTTCATCAAAATGGTGGGCAAGATTCCTTGAGGATGAAACAGCTCATAAAAGTCTTCAACCAGCATTTTTCTATGAAACAATTTCACAGAAATGTGAATTTACAAAGTGCTGTCAATTCTAAAGAGCTTAACTTTTGCAATTACAGTATTACCTTTAAATTCAAGTTCTGCAATCATTTGAAGTGATGCTTCAAAAGGAAAAAAATACTTCACAAAGTTCACATGGATATTTTCCTTTCGGACCATTTTCTCAGACCCTATTCTCAAAACTGCACTCAATTAATAATTATAAAACTATTTTTCAGATTTTCCAGCCCCAAAACATTAATAAAGCAAAAATGAAACATTAAAATTTCTAAAGATTAAAACACCTTTACAATTAATCCAAAATGGGTAAAAACAGCATAGTTTTTCTTACTTGCTTCCTACAGACAGTTATGCATTACCTCTCAAGCTTTTTCCTTGCTCAAAAATAAGTAAAGGTTTTATGGGATATACTCTTTATCTAAAAGTTACAATTCTAGCAAATCTGAATAAAAAAATTGGGTTAAAAAATAAGAATATGGAAAAATAAGATAGAATCCCATGCAATCTTGACTTATTCTCGAGGAGACATTTTGCAATGACTCCTTGTGGACCTTTTAACCCAATGAATAACAAAATACATTATCCCATAATCCTCAACATAAAACATCAAACCGTGTATGGATAGCCCACAGCCTACACAAGTTAAGTATATCTTCACCAGTAAAAGTAATACATACAATGCCACAACAATAAAACTAGAACAGTATCATGCCATTCTGAGAGCATGATGTACAAAAGCCTGGGAAATAACAGGGATATCTAAGAAGCTCAGATACACCTCTGCAACACTAATAGTTTATAAGACAACAATCAAGTTAAACAAGAAAAAATCTTTATGACATACCTTGTAATAGGAACAATGAGATCAAAATGATAGTAAAATTCTAAACTCATCAACAATTGTGTAACTAATACTAAGCACGAGACAGTTAAGAATACAAAAGCCACTAGATTTAAACAGATGCAAGTCAACTCTTGGAAACTTTCGTTTTAGTGTGAAAAAGGCCATTACTCAAGGAATATGTCTGTCAAAAGTTAATCAGTTCTCAACCATCAATAAAAGCAAAGCCTCTGTAAACTTTTCAAAGAACGAAATATTAGAAGTCTGGATGAAAAAGATACCTAAAAGCTTTGCACTGGGACAATATTATATAAGCAAAAACCTTGCTGCCTTGTCATTCACCTAAGAATGAAACTTTCAACTTTCTTTCCTTTCACTGGGACTCATTTCTGCCCAAAAAGGTCCATGTTAAACATGTACAAGCAATCAATATGATTACTAATAGGGCCAAAGAGGAAATGACAAATATAATCACCTATCAGTTACTTATACATCAAAAGATCCCTCTAAATGAGGTTGAGGCCGTTAATACCTTTATAGCATTCAGTTTTGTAAACTTACAACTTAAAAACTTCCTGTTAATAAAGATACTTAGTACAATATCACTCAAGGAAACTTGGACTTGGAATTATAGTACAGATGTTGGGAATTCTTCAATATACTTGTTACTTTGTTGTGCATTCAATACTATAAGACTACACTTCAAAATAGACCCTCATTTCAACAGTCCAGATCTAAAACTTAAATCTTAAACTTGCAAAAAACATTTAATATAAATTAGAAAACTATAGTCAATACAAAATTAAGGAAATACGAGACTCAACCAAAAAAAAGTTTTGCTTTACATTTATGGTAGGATGATTAAGGGATGCACTCAAAAGACACCCTTGAATCACTCCCTACACTATATTTTCTAGCAATGAATGTAGGCCACATATTGTTATAGATACAGACAACTATGTTAGATATGTACTCACACAATCAGTTCAATACAGCAGAATGCTTCTAAAGAATGTATCTATGCTAAGCAAAGTGTAAGTGGTACCATACTATCTAACAAATGTATCCTAGTTATAACTTTTTTTTTTTTTTTTTTTTTTTTTTTTTTTTTACCTCGTCGCTGTCTCCCGCGGTTGCGAGGTAGCGCAAGGACACAGACGAAAGAAATGGCCCAACCCCCCCCCATACACATGTACATACACACGTCCACACACGCAAATATACATACCTACACAGCTTTCCATGGTTTACCCCGGACGCTTCACATGCCTTGATTCAATCCACTGACAGCACGTCAACCCCTGTATACCACATCGCTCCAATTCACTCTATTCCTTGCCCTCCTTTCACCCTCCTGCATGTTCAGGCCCCGATCACACAAAATCCTTTTCACTCCATCTTTCCACCTCCAATTTGGTCTCCCTCTTCTCCTCGTTCCCTCCACCTCCGACACATATATCCTCTTGGTCAATCTTTCCTCACTCATTCTCTCCATGTGCCCAAACCATTTCAAAACACCCTCTTCTGCTCTCTCAACCACGCTCTTTTTATTTCCACACATCTCTCTTACCCTTACGTTACTTACTCGATCAAACCACCTCACACCACACATTGTCCTCAAACATCTCATTTCCAGCACATCCATCCTCCTGCGCACAACTCTATCCACAGCCCACGCCTCGCAACCATACAACATTGTTGGAACCACTATTCCTTCAAACATACCCATTTTTGCTTTCCGAGATAATGTTCTCGACTTCCACACATTTTTCAAGGCTCCCAAAATTTTCGCCCCCTCCCCCACCCTATGATCCACTTCCGCTTCCATGGTTCCATCCGCTGCCAGATCCACTCCCAGATATCTAAAACACTTCACTTCCTCCAGTTTTTCTCCATTCAAACTCACCTCCCAATTGACTTGACCCTCAACCCTACTGTACCTAATAACCTTGCTCTTATTCACATTTACTCTTAACTTTCTTCTTCCACACACTTTACCAAACTCCGTCACCAGCTTCTGCAGTTTCTCACATGAATCCGCCACCAGCGCTGTATCATCAGCGAACAACAACTGACTCACTTCCCAAGCTCATTCATCCCCAAGATGAAACTTCCTTCTTTCCCATGGACTCTGCATTTCCTCCCAAAACATCCATGTAAACATGTAAACAACCATATGATCACTAATAGGCCAAAGAGTATATGACAAACTAATCACCTATCAGTTCTTATACATCAAGATGCCTCTAATGAGTCGATTAATAACTTTTACATTCAGTTTTAACAACTTGCCTAAAAATTCTTTTAATATACAGAGATCTTACACAACATCACTCAAGACCTTGACTTGAATCATAGTACATACAATAATCTCAATATTTGCTTCTTTAGTTGTGCTTCAATACTATAAGATACACTTCAAAAAACCCTATTTCAACATCCAGATCTACAAATTTAAATCTTTACTCTTCAAACCTCAACATTCTATATAATTAAGGAATAAGTCATACAAATATACTCAGGAAATATGAGCACTCAACCTAAAAATTTTCCCTTTACATATGGATAGGATTGATTAAGGGACTGCACCAAAGATCACCCTTAAATCACTCCCACACTACATATTTTTAATAAATTAGGCCACATCCTAGTTATAACTATGATAATAAATTTAAGTGCCTTTGCTCAACACATCCCAGTTATTATGCAATACCCAATACTTGCTTAAGATATTTAAAAGGTCATTTATTATTACATATGATTAAAATACAAATTCAAATAATAAAAGCTTCATCACATTTCCATATCAACTTCAGCTTCTCAGGATTATAATCTACATAAGGGTTCCTCAACCTGTGTGCCATGGAGAAAATGTCAGTAGTGTACCTCAAATCGAGGGAATGAGTGGGAAGGGGATGCATCCATTCAATTTGCATTGTTCGAACCTGAATTTGAAATCATCTACTGGCAGTCACCTCCTTGTCTAATTAGTCCTGTAACATCTATTACCTGCAGTAAGCTATTTTCGAACTCTCTGCAATATGTTGTTATTATATCATTCTTGTAAGGACAAAACTCCACACTGGCCTTTTAAACTAAACTTACTAAAGTGTTTGTGTTTTTTTGTGCATAAGGAACATGACCTTACAAGAAAGGGAGTGTCATGACACCAAAGCTGGCTGCTGTTCTCCAATACTGAGTTAATTCAAACAAGAACCATTTTCTGAACAGAAAAACCAATGAAGGGAATGAGACTTCAGGAGTTGCTAAAAACGTGGCTGAGCATTTAGTAGGACAATATGACCCTGGTATATCAACTTTGGATTTCCATTGACAGGCTGTGATTCAGAAACAAAAGCATAGTGTGTGAAATGTGGTAATGAGTTATCAAGCAAACAGCTAAGACCATCTAAATTACTAAATCATTTACAAACCAAAAACCCTGGGTCTGTTGGAAAACTGAAGGATTACTTCCAAAGTATACGAGAAGGATCCCAAACACAGCAGAGATCAATGGCTACATTTACAACACATTCCAAGAATGCCCTGAAGGTGAGTTACATAGCAGAAGCGTGAAAGCTCTTAACACTGCAGAGAACTAATTCTCGCCAACGCAGTAGATATGTCACAAGAACTACTGGGAGAGGCTGGCACTAAGGAAATTTTGACCATCCCTATGTCAAATGACACTGATAGCAGGAGGATAGCTGATATGAGGGATGTTGAAAAAGAGCTTTTGGAGAGGATAAAAGTAAACCCATGTTTTGCCATACCACTGGACAAATCTACTAATGTTAGCAATGCTGCTCTGCTGCTGGAACAGTGGTTTTCATGAAGGTCTACTATTTTGCAATGAGTTCCCCATCAGAAAAACAGCCAAAGAGTGCTTCCAATCCCTTAATATTCAACTCAATGATCAATCAACATGGAATTGAATGGAAAGATTGTGTCGGTATATGCATGGATGGCACTGCCTCAATGAATGGGAGACATAGTGGAGTCATGAAAAAGTTTTAAGAAAAGGCAAAAGAGGCCCAGTGGATGTACTGTTTCCTACACTGCAAAAGCTTAACCTCAAAGATGTCACCAGAGGTACATAACATCTTATATGTGGCCAAGAAAATAGTTAATTATGTGAAAAAGAATACAGAAAATTCCAAATGTTCTGCTGCACTGTGTAACAGAATGGAAGAAGAGCATATGCAACTTTTGTCATGGTGAGGTTAGATGGCTGTCCATAAGACAGTTGCTGAATCACCTGTTAAAAACGAGAGAAGAAATGTACACCCTTGCAGATCATTACTTTAATAATGAGTTCAGTGTCAACCTGGCCTACTTGTCAGATGAATTTTATCAACTGAATTAACTGGATCTTTCCTTCCACAGAAGAAACAGTACTATATTTTTGGTTTCTGACAAAACTGAAGGGCTCAAGAGGAAATTCACACTGTGGAACCAGCATCAAAGAAGGAAGGTTGGAAATGTTCCAGATCTTGAGTGAGATTTCAGAATCTCCTTGTATCAACATAACCATATCTCTGTTCCAGAATCTAACTCAGCTGTCAACAAAATTTGATAAGTACTTCCCAGAGGACCCTAAGGATGGAAATCTTTGGGTCTTGGACCCATTATCCTACAGCCAAAGACTGATGAGAAAAAAGCTGATCGAGCTATCAGCTGACAGCAGCCTGAAGCCTCCATACACGCAGCCTGACCTTGCTGGATTCTGGATTACAGAAGCCAATGAATATCCAACTCTTCAGCGATGAGCAGTCATGATTTTGTTGCCTTTCTCTAAAATTTACCTGCGAGAGTCAGGCCATTCAATTGGAAACCTTACCAAATCAAAGAATAAAAACAAGCCGATATCAATGTTGACTGCCACTCTCCAAGTCAGCCTTTCTCCAATTTCATCCTGCATGGACTGATTATCTCAAAGAAACATGCCCAAATGTCTCAATGAGTGTCATCCCTCTCTTGTCCTGTACATTTTTCCTTTCTTCTACCAGAAGTTTGCAGGTTCTAGTTTTGTTTAAACTGTGATAGAAAAACTAATCTCTCTAATCTACTTCAAGAAGCACTTCTCTTTCATGTTATGTTTTCTAGTACTTAGAAGGTATTATCAACAAACAGATACGCTGAAAGTTGAACGTATTTCTGTAGTGGGTCCTGACCATCTTGACCCATACTTACATGGGTCTTCGGCCTGCAAAAGTTGAGAACCTTTGATTGCATAACAGTTTCTCAAATCTTCTTTTAATTGATGCCTATTCCCTATGGAGGATATCTATTTTTATGATCACTTCTAGTACCCATTTCTGTAGATAATCCAATAACAAAGCTATCAAAACTATGTCACTGAAAATCTTAAATACCTATGATCAAAGCACAACAAAAATTACTTAAACAGCTGCATGCAACATATGAAATCTTATGCAAAAGCAGCGTTTAGACTAGCAAACACAATTCCCCTTCTCGTGAAATACTTCTGCATCATCAACAAAAGCATCAGCTAAGCAGTGATCTTTCAGAGTATATGCCTGTCTCTGACATATACAAGATATAATTGCAACATGTACAGCATAAACATCTACAAACATGCCAATTGTTTACTCACATTTTATAACCTATTCTTTCCCACACATTTGCTCATAAACTGTGATGCGAATCAACCTTTCAGTAACGTTTCATATGTGCTTACCATATTCAAATTTGAGAAAAAAATAACTAGAAGCATCATCACTTCTGAGTGAATGTTAAGTATTTCTCTCTACCCTATTACTCATCATAATGTTCATTATGGAAGGAAACATCACAAAGCTCATCTTCCCTACACCCTTAATAAACCTAAGTAATTTCAAAGGCCATCTTCACTACAGTGATATAGGTCAGGTCAATGACCATCTTTTCTATGCCCTCATGTTAATTACACCCACATCTTCACTATACACTTGCCTTTACTATATCCTTATCTTCAATAAACCTTTATTTCTCTTCATTACACCCTCATCATCAATAGATGCTTATGTTCACTACATCCTGGACTCTACTGGCCTTAGACCTACCCCTATCATTACTACAACCTAGTATTCATTACATCCTTGACAACACCGGCCAGTAACCTGGCCTGTAAGGGTAAGGTCAGACAAGTCTCCACTACATTTCAAATTAAAAGTCCATATTGCTGTAAAGCTTAAGAAAATGAAAAAGGAAAAGATATTATTATGATTTTCTTCTTTGGAAAGTGATGTCTTCTTAACAGAAGCAGTCCTTGTAAAACATGAAGAGCAAGACAGTTAAATTCAAGTTTTCCAAAAGTTGGTTTCCCAAGTAAATGGTTCACTATTTCATTGATTTCTTTTTTGCAAGGTCTCCACTTAGTCAACTCTCACACCATCTCAAACTCATGGCAATCTTACAACTATTGCTACAGTATAACCTATTTTACACCTCACTCCCATTTCTTTTCTATCTCAAGTTAAATAATCTGGGATGTCACATTTCAGTAGACTTCTTTCTTGTGATGCAAGAGGAATAACAACCTCTGTGTCACAAGTAACATAGTACGTACAATAGTTCCATCTGTAAAATAAAAAAAAAGATAATTATTGCTGATAGCTGGCCCAAGTAAAATGAAAACTTGCTTTAATCAAAGAATTCTTGCTTAAAATTTTACAGAAATTTCTATTGAAGACAGAAATTGGTTTAAAAGATATATATGAGTGCAGCAGATGAACTGCCTTTATGGAAAATCTATACTAATAAGGTCCTAACTTCAATCAACAAAAAGTATATCTTAAATTCAATGACTAGTAATCTTTGAAATGCCACAGTATATGCCCACCATTAATACATAATAAGATCCATTTCCATCCCAACAGCTGTATCTACTCCACAGCAGTCTTTTTGGCAAATGCAGTTATAGAGGACATCTCTGATGGTTCTGTTGCCAATCTGCTGAACTCAATCTCTTCCCCTGTGCTGCTTTGTGTATCTGTAAGAGGGACATGTGTTAATTCTTTTTGGTAAATGTCAACATAATTCTACTGAGGACACAGTAAATGAAACAATAATTTTGTAATGCTAATGCTAAACATGAAACCATAAAAACATTCCAAGCATAACTAACAAACGTACCTTAGCGTACACTTACGGTTTAAATCATTTTTTCTTTATGCCTTTTCCTAATTCAACAAAGAAATGTCAGAAGCAGATAACTGGACCTAGGAAAAATCTTCACTGGGCTGCTCCTGCTCCCCTTTTAAAACGTTAATGGAGGGGAGGTTTTCCGGTCCCCTAACTGTAACTTTCTAGTCATTTCATATAACATGCAAGAGATATATGGGTAGTATTCTTTCTTCCTTATCCCAAGGGATAAGTATTATGTCCTTATAAAATTTGAGATATCATCTGAATCATCTACACCAAATGCATGAAACAGATAATGTACACTTTAAATCTTTACCAGAAGAGGTCAATCATGATACCATTATTGGCCTCCTTTTATGGGTCTCTTGAAGCTTCAAGACTTCACTCCACACAGATGCGGAAATAATGGGAATCTCTGAAGCAAGATGGTTCGTGATGAGACAGCATATCTTTCTGTTCATGAACAATGGAGGTGACTTCTCACTCATGGTGTAACCACTAGCAGGTGGAGTCCACATGTATGCAACAGAAGAAAGTTGAGAATAAATGTGCACAAAAGTAAGATAATTAGGTGCAGAAGCATTTCCTTCAGCATCTAGAATTTCGCTCTCTTTTATCTGATCTGAAATTCATAATGAGATCTATAGATGTTACTAATGTCTTGTCAACCTAAACTGAGAGACTTTGGGGAATCCTCTCTAATAACCCTTGATATCTTAAAAACATCCGACTTGGAACAGCTTCAGGATCTGATTCCCAAGATTTCCTCCTTTGGCTTTCTTTCCTCGCCTTATTCTCTCATAAACTGCTTCCTCTCAGGCAGGTCTATCCATCATAGTTGTCGATGGATTAACCTCCATATCTTTTTCAATGAATAACAGTCCCTTACTTTGCAGTACAATTCACAATGGTTTCAAGAGTCTTCTAATTCCACAGCTCAGACCAAATCCAAGCTGTTAAACTGAGCACTTGTTGGCCAAGATGATGGAAGCTACAGACCACAGGCCGAAACAACCACACAACCTGAAAATACTTATCCAGAGCTTTCTTAAATTTCTCCACTGCATACCCAAGTGTTTCTGAAGGTTCCAGACTATGGGTTGAACAGCCCCAGCAATTCAAGGAATTTTATCTTGTCCTTAGTGCTCTGTTGATTTCAGTGGTAATATCCAGTGTTTCATGCCTGTCATATCTTATAATGAAAATTATCTTAAGAGTGTAGGTTGAGAATAATACCTTCCATGTTTTTAAGATATACCTTTCCAAAAAAGGCCCAGTCCTCTGTTCTTAACGCTACCTCGCTAACGCGGGAAATGGCGAATAGTTTAAAAAAAAAAAAAAAAAAAAAAAAACCTTTCCTGAGTGCACTCAGGAGTAGAGTTCTTTCAGTCATTTACAATAGTTCATATCCTTTACAGCATTAATGTGGCCTGTTCCCAAGTGGAACTTCCTCAAGGGGGTGGCCACGACAATAGAGTCTCCATAAGTAGTGAACTCCAGTGCCACTTCTTAGTCTTTACTGCCTCATCCTTAACAGGCCACTGGCAGAGGCCAACTCTAGCACAGCATTTGCAGAGGCTCCTATGTCATGTTCCTACTGAATACTTCTACCTAATGCTCCTGCCTACTGTTCCTACCCACTACTTCTAATGCTCCTGCCTACTACTATTTACTGCTCCTACCAATTTTCCAAAAGGCAGGGCTAGAGCACAGAGCTCACCGCAGGAAAATCTAGAATTATGGAGAATGAACCGTGTGTGTTAAGTATTGTCGAGTGTTATCTATGACAAAGAAAGATTATATGTTTGTAGACAGAATGCCTGCAGTCCAAGTGTAGGTGAGGCAGAAAGAAAAGACAGCTACCTGGGTCAGATGAGTGCAACTTGACAACCACTTAAGTGCTGATACCCAGGTGGGTAGTAAGAGTAATATACCTCCCTGGTTGTTGGCTGCCTAACAACTACTACCACAGTAGCAACATTCTATTTGTGAGGATATCTGTGTCTTGGTGAGTATCTACCTCTCTTGCCTTGAAGATCCACAAGATCCAGCCTACCAGCCTTTAGGAAGAAGCATCTGATGTCTTGTATTTGTTGTTTTACTCCATAGTCTTTTTCAAAGGTCAACATGATATGATAATGTCTGTGTTTGACCAGTAATCTCCACTCTATTATTTCTTCACCCTCCCCATACCAGAAGAGTTGTCACACTTCCCAACTGAAAAGCCTGTTTATGTCTGTACATGGTTAATCAATGTCTTCTGCTGATGAGATTTCACACCTATTCAAGTATCATCTGCAAAGAGTGATATGAAACTCACTCGAGTTTCTTTCAGTATTAGATACAAAAATAACAAACTTGAGGAATACAGGCACAGCTCCTCAAGGACTGTACTTTTATCAATTAAGACACGTTCATATTCCAATTATCCTGGCTATTCTCATCTTATGCATCTTACGTGCTGAGACTCTCCAGTTGCATTTATCAATGGCTTTTGCAAAATCTGCATCTGTCACATCAGCATTCTGTTTGTTTTCCAGTGCCTATAATCAACTCACTGAACATATAAGTACAATGTAATACTTATCAATTTGACAAAAATGTGGCTTAATGAGAGAATCAAAGAATTAAACAAATTTAGAATGTTTTGCGATCTTTTGTGCATACCAAACTTAGTGGTGCAGCATCTATGCAAACAGCTGAAGTTAGAAAGGAAACTAAAGAATGAAAATAAGCCACAGATAATATGAATCACGAACAATAACCATACCAGCAATAAATACAGTTAATATAGTACCATAAAGAATACCTAAATATAAAATGAGCGTTTACAGAAATGCTTTCAAAGGTACAAAAGTTATTGAGTATTGTTAATCATCTTCTCAAGTAATCTCTATTTGTTTTACTGAAAGGTATAAAATTAAAACTATACAATGTATAAACAGATGAAAGGGAACATTTCAACAAGATTTGGGACTGATTTAAGACACTACCAATTCAAGTCATCCACAAAGCAACAAAAAACAACAATACAATCAACTTACATTCTGTCTATCTATCAATATCTTTGACATCCATTCCCTCCAGGAACTCTCATTAAGGGGGGCGGACAACGCAAAAGAGTCTCCACTTATCCCTGTCTTTACATGCCTCCCTCACATACTTACATTCTAACTATATCATCACGCTCATCAGAGAAATCAAAGTCATTAAAGAATGTATATCAGATTACAACATAATAGAAGTAACTGGAAACTACATAGCAGAAAAAATAAGCAAATCAAGCACATCAAATTCTTACTCAAACAAGACAGAATTGAGCATAGGTTAATGTTCCAACAGCAAACACAAATTGGTATGTGGTCTTCAACAGAAATAATTCAAGAACTACCATCAAATGACTAACCCCTACAGGGCTTTGTACTTGAATGTTTTATGGTGTAGTAGAGACCCTTGCCATATTTGTACAAAAATGCCTCTTTCCAACTACATCTAAATTTGGAGACATGCTTAACTGGCATGTAAAGATGCCTTCTGCCATGAGAAACTGTAAATTACATTGAGAAAAATTCACAGGTTAAAGCTACCCATATAACACAATGTCTTACCCAGTGGTGAACCAAGCCATCCTTGTGCAGGTTACATTTTCCTGCAGTCATTTAAAATGAAAGGTGCATTTTACTGGTATGTAGAGATGCCTTATATCATGAGCAACTACTATTAGCATTGGGAAAGAGTTATGGTGTATCAGTTACCCATATAGAGAGGTCCTATATAGAGACTCCTTGGAGGCAAGACCTTGGTTGGCAAGGTACTAGCCATAAAAGAAATAGGGGTTAGGGGGAGACAGACATACCCAAGTCCTATAACGAGTACTTCAAAATAAAAAAAATCAGCATTATAACTCAAAAACAATATAATATGGTCTACAAAAGTATAAAGAAATAATTCACAATACAGAAAAGAAATAGTGAAAAGAAGCAGTGAAAAGTTTTTATCGAGGATGTAAGGCATGAGTACGTGTAGGAAGAGAGGAAAGTGATTGGTTCTCAGTGAATGTAGGTTTGCGGCAGGGGTGTGTGATGTCTCCATGGTTGTTTAATTTGTTTATGGATGGGGTTGTTAGGGAGGTGAATGCAAGAGTTTTGGAAAGAGGGGCAAGTATGAAGTCTGTTGGGGATGAGAGAGCTTGGGAAGTGAGTCAGTTGTTGTTCTCTGATGATACAGCGCTGGTGGCTGATTCATGTGAGAAACTGCAGAAGCTGGTGACTGAGTTTGGTAAAGTGTGTGAAAGAAGAAAGTTAAGAGTAAATGTGAATAAGAGCAAGGTTATTAGGTACAGTAGGGTTGAGGGTCAAGTCAATTGGGAGGTGAGTTTGAATGGAGAAAAACTGGAGGAAGTGAAGTGTTTTAGATATCTGGGAGTGGATCTGGCAGTGGATGGAACCATGGAAGTGGAAGTGGATCATAGGATGGGGGAGGGGGCAAAAATTGTGGGAGCCTTGAAGAATGTGTGGAAGTCGAGAACATTATCTCGGAAAGCAAAAATGGGTATGTTTGAAGGAATAGTGGTTCCAACAATGTTGTATGGTTGCGAGGCGTGGGCTATGGATAGAGTGGTGCGCAGGAGGATGGATGTGCTGGAAATGAGATGTTTGAGGACAATGTGTGGTGTGAGGTGGTTTGATCGAGTAAGTAACGTACGGGTAAGAGAGATGTGTGGAAATAAAAAGAGCGTGGTTGAGAGAGCAGAAGAGGGTGTTTTGAAATGGTTTGGGCACATGGAGAGAATTAGTGAGGAAAGATTGACCAAGAGGATATATGTGTCGGAGGTGGAGGGAACGAGGAGAAGAGGGAGACCAAATTGGAGGTGGAAAGATGGAGTGAAAAAGATTTTGTGTGATCGGGGCCTGAACATGCAGGAGGGTGAAAGGAGGGCAAGGAATAGAGTGAATTGGAGCGATGTGGTATACCGGGGTTGACGTGCTGTCAGTGGATTGAATCAGGGCATGTGAAGCGTCTGGGGTAAACCATGGAAAGCTGTGTAGGTATGTATATTTGCGTGTGTGGACGTATGTATATACATGTGTATGGGGGTGGGTTGGGCCATTTCTTTCATCTGTTTCCTTGCGCTACCTCGCAAACGCGGGAGACAGCGACAAAGCAAAAAAAAAAAAAAAAAAAAGAAAAGAAATAAGACATAATACTATACTTGGCCTCTGTACATCTACAAAGCAGCCACTCAGCTATGCTGCACAAAAGCCTGCCTCCATTTTCTTTGTGGTTCTCACTGTTGACTCACTAATACCAAAATACTTCCCAGAAGACTGCATTTTTACCATATGCACAGTGATCACTTAAGTCCACTTTTGCTCAAAAGATGTCACTTTCCTTCCTCTCTTTGAGGTAGTGCAATTTGCATTACTAGCTTTATACTTAAGAGTCCATATTCAAAGGTACAAAGGAACAAAAAATTATTAAATAATCAAAAGTTTGTGAAGCATCAAGATCATTTGTGGAATTCCTCACTCAGTAAGAGTTACAGTAAGACAGACCAATGCAGCCACAGCACAGGCAAGGATGCTTGGGTGATGCAGTTATCCCATTCATGCATCACAGTGCACATCATGCCACCACTGCTGGTATCCACCTGGCATAGCTAGAAACAATCCATGGCTACCACAGTACTCACACAAAAGGTGGAAAAAGTACTAAGGATACTCGCTCTGCAGTCGAAAATACTGTGAAAAACAAGGGACCTTTGTACCACAATAGGGGAAGGAAAAGCCCTCTTGTGAACCCCTCATCCCCATCAATAAATGGCTACTTAATGATAGTCTTTGCAGCACTAATTATGGTGATAATGGTTTGGCAGTTTGAACAGTTAGCATTAGGTTCTAAGTATATCAATTATCCATTGGCAGTGGTGGAGATAGGGCAAAGGCATACAAGTCAGCAAAAGTCAACAAAAATGTAACAAGCTAAGCTGGTCTGGTGCACTAAACTTAAATCCATTCAGCAACATATATGGATAATCATAATCTACGAGATTTTTCCTTTTTCTATAACCTTTCTTGATATTACCAACTGATGGACAACAATATTTTCTTTGTATACTTATTCAACTGCAGTCCTGTGAACCTCACTTAATTTCCAGGCTTGATCTTTAAGGGCTAAATTATCAGTTCCATGTAAAAGAGTAAAACAAATGAAGTGAGAGAAAATAATGGACAAAATGAAGAGAATGTAAGATCTGGAATGATGTGCAATAAGCAGAGAAAGGGTTGAGCTGAAAGAAATAACAAGAAAAAGAAGATGGATTTATGGAGTCATGGGTTGAGCTGAAAGAAATTACAAGAAAAAGAGGATGGATTTATGGAGTCATAAGAAAACATAAAATAAAAGAGGAAAAAGCAATACAAAGCAAGAAACAAAATACTAAAGTTCTATTCTTATACAGGAGTAAAGCAAGAAAAACAAAAAAGAATCAAATATCATTTCTTTTAAGGTAAAAAAATGAAAGAAACCATTATATGATATGTCAGATTCTAACTTATCAGTATAAGTAGGCATTAAGCACAAAAAAAAGAGAAACATGGAGAGCATATCTTTACTAATATTGAAATAGCCAAAAGTCAAACTACATCTGCTTTTCTTTTCTCGATATGCCTACCCCAGTAAAAAAAATAATGAAACATATGGTACATAATAAAATGTGAAAACCATATATTCTTTAAGGGAATTAAAATCCCACAATCATGGCTATCAAAGGGCTATACATACACTGGACTTACAATCTCAGCCTCTGCACCACAAACACATCAAAACTCACCTTTACTGGTTCTGTTTGGAGCCCACTCCCCATTCTCACAAGTGCTTCCTCCTCACTTGTCAATATTTTACATTTCAAACTGAGTTTCCTCATCACATAATTAAGGATAAAGAGATTTTCTTCCTCATTTCATAAACTTATCCTGCACTCTACTATTTTTGAGCCTGTAAGAATGCCGATATGGGCAGCAGGAGTATCCCAAAGAGACAGGTGCACAGAGCCAGCAGGGGGAATTGTAATCTTGTCCCTGAGTGAGTGAGTCCCGATACAAGCACGCAACTATCCACCATGCTTATTAAAGAAATACTGAAGCTGGCAAGCTACTCCAATGATTCATCTTGTATCTGGGTTGCCATATATGTCCAGCCAATAGATCTTAGAGCACATATGGAATTACAGTTAATATGTGGCAAGATTGAAGACTATAATACCCTACTGTGCTACATTTGCCTCGAAAGAGGATGAAAGCACCAACAGTGTTAAACAGAACTCAGCACGATTACCATATGGAATCCCAGCTATTTTCCCCTAAAAAGACAAATACAACAATAGCAAAACCTTTGTGGAATTCATGAGAAAAAACACTGATCAATCTATTACAGCAGATGTACATAAAATAGCTTAAAAACACTAATACACAAATGCAGATAGAAGCTACTGCTAAAGCAGTGTAGGCTAATCAGGCTTACATTACATATAATGATAGAAAAAATAACAGCAGAGCAGTTGATTAACACTAATTACATAAATAATAGATGGCATGGACTTGTAACTAATAAAAGTACACAAAATAATGTACAACTATCATATGGAAAGATAATAGACACTTTTTCCACAAGTATTATTAAAGAAAGTAACAAACTATATATGAAGGGTAATCTAAAGAAAAAAAAAAAAGATAAAAATTTTTAATCCAGCAAAAAATTCAGTAATTGCAAAGAGAAGCATATCTGAAGAGGAAGTTCTATCATAATACCAGAAGAAACAGTAGCCGCTTCAATACCATTTGTAATGATAATTTTGGACAATGAGAAAGAAGTAAAAGGCACTGTCTCATGTTTTGCAAATTGCATGAAAGAGTGAAAGGATTAGAATAGTAGAAAATGTATATCAATTGTAAAAATACCTAAACATGATATGCAAATGGACAGAGGAAACCTGATAGAATTCAGTGAAGATAAAAATGAGCAAATTAGCCATGGAACAATTAACAATAAATATGACTTCCAACTATAGTCCCATGTCAAAGGACATAGAGAGTGGAGAAAACATCAAAGGGAACTTTAATGAAATAGTACCTTCATGCAAAATAATGAGTGGCATGATGAAAATGTTTGATGAACACAAAGAGACTTCTCATAACACACAAGATGTGTTCTTGAGGAATGTCCTTTAAGCAAAAAAAAAAAAAAAATCCATCAAATGAGGTCATCATAATATGGTAGCTATGGACATGTTCTTGACAGCTTCATTTCTCACACTAGGATGTGCGGTGGAATGGCTTCCTTCCGTTACAGTAATGGCCCTGCACATGTTATTTTGGCATTTTAAAGATAACTGGAGCATGCACTGCTGTTGATCAATGCTACCACTCTCTAAAATGCACATATAACTTCCTGGTCTACTCTCCATCCTTTACAGTGGTTCATTCCTTGTGTGGAAAAATTCATTGCAACTTAGAACATGGTGGACTGGTTCATTTCATACATTCACTATTAAAGAGTATCATTCTAATAGTAGAGGAAGCTAATCCACAAGACTGACCCACATGTGCCTCGATTACTAACTTGCCACAGCACCTCTGACGCTTTACCTATACTCACACTTGGGTTATCCTGCAAGGAGCATGTTGTATGATGAGATGGAATAAAGTGATGAGGGAGTGTATGAGAGTTTTGGTATGGCAGGAAATACAAAAGAAATGAATTGTGCAATGGATGAGTAGGTGAAATGTTATACTTTTAAGTGGTTTGGGCATGTGTAAAGAATGCACGAAGAGGAGTTTACAAGGAGAGTGTGCGATAGTACAATTAAAGGGGTTGGTGTGAGAGGAAGACCACCTGTGACACAGGGATACTGAGTGGAAGACTACTGGAGAGAGAGAGAAATGGGGGAAGAATGCATGGAATGGCACATGTGAGGGAGGTGTGTATGGACAGGGATAAGTGGAAACTCTGCCATGGCCATCCCCTCAATGGAAGCTCCCAAACATCAATGATATAGAGAAACTGACAGATGAGTTTACATGTTCTCTAAATATATTTGAGATACCTAAAAAGAGACTGATAATGAACTAATGAGAGTTATGACAGGCTGTACACAACTGCCTTAGAGAAAGTAAACAAAGATGGTGGCACATATATCCAATGGTTCTTTTTTTTCAACATCTAATGGATCTTTTTACGTATGTACATGTGTATATTTGTATATGTCTATGTATGTATATGTGTATTTGAGTGGATGGGCCATTCTTCTTCTGTTTCCCAGGTGCCACCTCGCTGATGCAGGAAACGGTGATCAAGTATAATAATTAAAAAATAATAATATATCTAATGCCTATTCCCAACAGAAACTTCCTCAAGGGGGTGGCCACGACAATAGTCTCCATAACTAGTGAAACTCCAATGCCACTTCTTAATCTTTTAGAGCTTCACCCTCAACAAGCCACTGGCTGAGGGCAACTCTAGTGCACTGTTTGTAAAGGCTCCTACCTAATGTTCCTACTGACTACTTCTACCTAATGCCCCTGCCTAATGTTCCTACCAACTACTTCTACCTAAAGTCTCTAACTCATGCTGCTGCCAAAATGTTCTGAACTACTACTTCTCTCTATTGCACCTAACATTATGCCAAAAGGCAAGGATAGCAGTGTGCGCACCAAAGGAAAATCTACAGTTACAAAGAATGAACTGTGTGAGTTAAGTGTTGTCAAGTGTTATGTATGACTAAGAGAGACTATGCTTGTCGACAGAATGCCACTAGCCTGTGTGTGGTTGAGGAAGAAAGCAAAGACAGCTACCTCTGGTCAGAGAAGTGCAACTTGACAACCATTTAAATGCTGGCTCATATGCAACCATCATTAACCCTCTCAGTACTCAGGCTGGTGCTGCTGGTATTATACCTCCCTGGATGTTGGCCACTTACCAACAACTACCTACCATTATATATCATATGAGACCATTATATACTTTTCATTAATTAAATGATTATTCTTTTCATGTCCGTTAAATGAAAAAACCATCAAGCGAGGCTTTGTTAAAAGATGTCTCTCTGTATATAAGAATTAAAACTGAATACAGCACTGCTGTGTCATATGATCACTAATCACACAAACAGAACTAATCAAGTTAGGGAGAATTCAGAAACACTTCAAAGCAAAATAAGGGGAGTGCAACATATCAACTATCATGAGAAGTTGAAAGAACTAAAACAATGCATGGCAGAAAACTGAAGGCATCACGAATAATTATTGAGTCTGAATGCATATCGATGGAAGTAACAGAGCAACTAAGACAACAATGATATCTTAGTATACACAAAAACTATAGCAACCAAAAACATATGAGAGTCTAGCAAAAAATGGAAAGATTATTCAATACAAGGACCAAGAAACATGCACGGAACAAAAATACTTAAAAGAAAACTTGATATATGGTTGATGTCATTCCCAGATGAACCTAAGACTAACAATTATGAAATGTGCATGATAAAGGAAAGAAACAGCTTATTCATCAGGCAAGGCATGCAGTGAGTGCTTTGCAATAACAATGCCGTTTAGGTAAAATCCTGCTGTACATACTTGAAGTTACATACAAAGTTTCTCTCCAGGGATCTTTTTTCCTTATGCCTTGGGAGTGGTAGAAGGTTAGAGGGGTGGTGTTATCAACACTTCTTATAAAATCTATATATCCCCTCCCAGTATGGTTTACCAATGAAGAGTACCCTAAGATTTCAGTCTAGTCTACTTAGCTTTTCCTTCTTTCAGTCAACAATTCAATCAAATCTTCAACAGATAATCAAACGTCCTCATATGCTGATGATGAAATACTAAATATCCCCATTTCTCTATAAATACAATCTATCTTATTCTGCTCAAACAATGTCGCACCTAATCATAATTACCTCCAAAACTCAGACCAAATTCCTATTGGAGTAGATACAGTTCAATTCAACTGAACACTTCTAAAACCCAATTTCTTTCCATTTCCTTTTTTAAAATCCCCTTACAATTTTCCCACCTCTTTAATGGCTCTATAATTCCATCATCTAACACAATAAACACATCTAGTACCTGCAGATCAACTAATCTATCTCGGTAACCCATATTACACAAACAGCAACATCTGCCTCTAAGAAACTGTAAGTCTTGCAAATTCTTCAGTTTTGTACACTTGCCCTAATAAAGAGAGGACAAATTCAATTTTGTATGGAGTACTGCTCTCATATCTGGCATAGTTCAAGCTCAATATATCATATTTTCTGAACAGAGTTGAGCCCAAAGCAATCCCAAACTAGACTCAACTGCCCTACACACCAGTGATGGCTCTCTTTGCCATCTCCACAGACATTTCTCTAGTTTCTGAATTTTAAATCTGGCTGCTTATGATTCCTTACCGTTAGACAGATTCATCGAGTGACTGTGCTGCATGATTACTACGTGCCTGCTGGCAACTCAAGAGCGAGTTGTTATGATGTCTTTCTTTCTCAATACAGCTAATCTTTGGAGCTCTTTAACTTCTCGTACTATGTAATAGTTATTACTGGAACTTTATTAAAAGGCAGGTTTTTTTTTACTTCCTCTAAGACTTTTGAATTACTTTTCCTCTTCTCTCCTAACTTCTTTATTCTTTAGCCCTTTTCATACTTTATCTAAAGCCTAGCCTTGATAAGGACTTCTGTCCAAGACTGTAGCCTATGACTTTATACCTTACCTTACCTTCCTGCCACAGGATCCCTTCTATAGAGCTCCAGCAGCACTCAGGAAGCTGGCCATTCCAGTGGGCAGAACCACAAGTCAATGAGTGTGGTGATGTGTATGTCTTTGTGAGGCAAGTATGGAAAAAAATGAGGTAGGTACTCATTGTGTTCAGTATAAAGATGCTTCTTGCACATCAGGAAGTCTCATGATATGTTAAAACGGTGTTTGTAATGATGGAGGGATGGGTGGTGTTCAGAAAATCTAATAAACCTCGGGAATGTAGTATCAAACAGGAATATGCCTGGAGGAATGGAGATGGGGGAGTTGAAAAGGTTGTTGTTTCATGCTTGACAGTAATAGGCTGAAAGGGTGGTTGTTTTATGCTTGTCAGTTAATTACAATGAGTATTTATTGTGTTGATGTCTTCTCTGTTGGGTAAAGGGGGATCTGTAAGTATAGGCTGTTTATGTATGGAGTGGGAGTCTGTAGGTAAGCATTCACTTTCTTTCTGCATAAAACTTTCTCCACAATTTGTCTACGTGCAAAAATCTGATTTAGATGTCCTTTTCCCTCCCTAAACCCATCTTTTCCTCTTCTTTTCCATTTAATACGATCAATCATTACTCTGCCTTACAACTTACTAAAATTCACCACAATCATCTTGGATGGGATACAATGGTAAACTGTAACAAGTAAGGCTTGGTTTCTTCCACCAACATAAAATCAAATCTTTTCCACTCCATCCTTCCGTCTCTAATTTGCTTTCTGTCCCATTCGCATGACTTTTAGAGAATGAGTGAGAGCGGATGTAGCCTTTCTTCATGTGTTTCCTAACGCTAACTCGCTGATGCAGGGGGTGGAGATGCTGTTTCCTGTAGGGCGGGGTGACATCGGGAATGGATGAAGGCGAGCAAGTTTGAATAAGTACATGTATATATGTGTACATATGTGTATGTCTGTTTCCTGACGCTACCTCACTGATGTGGGAAAAGGTGATAGAGTGCTTCGAGGAAAGAGTGATGGTATGTGCAAGAGATGCATGTGGCATATGAAAGTTGGGAGGTGGGAAGACTGGAAAGGGTAGTGAGTGGTGGGATGAAGAAGTACAGTTGCAAGTGGAAGAGAAAAGAGGTGTTTGGGCAGTACTAACATGGAAGGAGTGCAAATGATAGGGAGATGTGTAAGAGAAAGCAACAGGAGTTGAAAAAGATGGCAAATGAGAGTTAGGGTGAGAAAGTATCATTTAACTTTAGGGACAATAAAAAGATGTTTGAAAGGAGGCAAATAATGTGCAAAAGGCAAGAGAACAAATGGAGCATCAGTGAAGGGGCAAAAGAGGAAGTGATAACAGGTAATGAAAGAGTGGGGAGGAGATGGAGTGAGTATTTTGAAGGATTGTTAAATGTCTTCGATGATAGAGAAGCAGATGTAGGGCATTTTGGTTGGGGTGGTATACGAAGTGTAAGAGTCATGGAGAGTGGTTTGGTGAAGAGAGAAGAGGTGGTGAACACCATGCAGATGATGAAATGTGGTGAGAGTGAATAACGCTGCATTTGAATATATTTAGAAAGGGGGTGACTGGGTTGTTGACTGGTTGGTAGGGATATTCAATGTATCTATGGATCATGGTGAAGTCCCGAGGATTGGCGGAATGCACGTATAGTGCCACCGTATTAAAGCAAAGGGGTTAAGGGTGAATGCCAAATTACAAAGGCATAAGTTAAGGGTGAATGTCAAATTACAAAGGCATAAGTTTGTTGAGTATACCTGGTAAATTGAATGGGTGGGTTTTCAATGAGAGAGTGAAGGCATGTACAGACCATCAGATTGGAGGAACAGTGAGCTTTTAGTAGTAGTAGAGGATGTGTAGGTCAGGTGTTTGCTTCGAAGAATGTGCATGAAAAGCACTCAGAAAAAGTGATGAATTTGTATGTGGCATTTATGGATCTGAAGAAGACATATAATAGGGTTGATATAGATGCTTTGCAGAAGGTTTTAAGAATACATGGTGTGGGAGGTAAGCTGCTAGAAGCTGAGAAGTTTTCATTAAGGGTGTAAGACATGAGTACAAATAGGAAGAGCGGAGAGCAAATGGTTCCAAGTGAAGGTTGTTCTGCAGCAGGAGAGTGTGATGTCACCTTGATTGTTAATTTATGGATGGGGTGGTTAGGAAAATAAATGGGAGTCTTTGAGAGAGGGGCAAGTACGCAGTCTGTTAGGAATGAGAGGCCCTGGGAAGTAAGTCAGTTCTTGTTCGCCAATGATACAGCACTGGTAGCTAATTTGAATGAAAAACTGCAGAAGATGGTGACTGTGATTGGAAAAGTGTGTGAAAGGAGAAAGTTTAGAGTAAACGTGAATAAAAGCAAGGTAATAGGTTCAGCCAGGCTGAGAGACATGTTAGGATGTAAGTCTGAATGGAGTAAAATTGGAGGAAGTGAGGTGTTTTAGATATCTGGGAATGGACTGGGCAGCAAATGGAACCATGGAAGGGGAAGCGAGTCACTGGGTGGGGTAGGGGGGAAAGTTCTGGGAGTGATGAAGAATGTGTGGTAAGAGAGAACATTATCTCAGAGAGCAAAAATTGGTATGTTTGAAGGAACAGTAGTTACAACAATATCATATGGTTGCAAGGCATGGCCTATAGATAGGGCTGCACGGAGGAGGGTGGATGTGTTGAAAATGAAATGTTTGAGGACACTATGTGGTGTGAGGTGGTTTGATTGAGTACGTAAAGGAAGGGTAAGAGAGATGTGTGGAAACAAAGTTGGGCGAGCAGAGGAGTGTGTGTTGAAATGGTTTAGGCATATGAAGAATGAGTGAGGAAAGGTTGAAAAAAGAGGATATATGTGTCAGAAGTGGAGGGAACAAGGAGAACCGGGAGATCAAACTGGAGATGGAAGAATGGGGCCTGAACATGCAGTCCAGTGAAAGGTGTGCATGGAATAGAGTGAATTGGAACAATGTGGTATAATGGGGTCAACGTGCTATCAATGGACTGAACCAGGGCATGTGAAACATCTGAGGTAAACCATGGAAAGGTCTGAAGGGCTTGGATGTGGAGAGGGAGTTGTGGCTTCAGTGCATTACACATGTATGGATGTGAGCAGCTATGGCCTTTCTTCGTCTGTTTCCTGACACTAGCTCGCTGACGTAGGAAAAGGTGATCAAGTATGAAAAAAATACATATATTTTCATTTATATTTTTTTATATATATTTTGCTTTGTCGCTGTCTCCCGCGCCTGCGAGGTAGCGCAAGGAAACAAACGAAAGAAATGGCCCAACCCACCCCCACACACATGCACACACACACACGTCCACACACACAAACATACACACCCAAACATCCCAACGTACACACATATATACACACACAGACACACACATATACACACATGCACACAATTCACACTGTCTGCCCCTACTCACCCCCATCGCCACCCCACCACACACAGAATAACATCCCCCTCCCCCCTCATGTGCGCGAGGCAGCGCCAGGAAAAGACAACAAAGGCCCCATTCGCTCACACTCAGTCTCCAGCTGTCATGCAATAATGCCTGAAACCACAGCTCCCTTTCCACATCCAGGCCCCACACAACTTTCCATGGTTTACCCCAGACGCTTCACATGCCCTGATTCAATCCACTGACAGCACGTCGACCCCGGTATACCACATTAATCCAATGATTTTCATACATGACAAAATTCCTGGAGTGCCAGGAACACAAAGAAAGGCCACATTTGTTCACATTCATTCTCTAGCTATCATGTGCAATGCAACAGAACCTCAGCCCCTATCCACAACCAGGTCCCACAGACCTTTCCAAGGTTTCCCCCAGCTGCTGCACATGCCTTAGTGCCCTAGGGCCATTGAATAGTAAGCTCAGTGTCTTCTTTATGGTAGTTGCATCCTTGGTATGAAGAATCTCAGGACATGCTGAAACTGTTTGTACTGTTATAGTGATGGGTGATGCCCAGAGAATAAGAGGGAGTGTGAGACTCATGTTTGTCTGGGTAGTGTAGTTTCTGATGGATGGATGTCTGGTGGGATGTTGGTAAAACTGAGCTAGAAGGTCGGCTGTTTAGAGCTTGTTGGGTTGTTTCAGTGTGTATGTTTTGCTAGCATCATGACTGGGTGGTGAGGGATAATTCTTTTTATTTCTTAGGGACAAATAAAAGATGTCACTGCCATGTGGAGGTTGCTGATCTGTCTATGGGCAGACCCTAGCGAAGCCAGCAGCACGCTAGCAACAAATAGATGGTTAGTGAGGAAGGAGCCATTCACCTCACCAGAAGGTATTGAGAGGGTCTAACCCTCAGGAATTTTAGAGATTCTCACAAGGCTCATGGAACTATCCAACCTTAGAGGGGAACTGGGACAAAGATACACATAGGGATATAGTTGCAATAGGTCACAATGGTGTGCATGATCTAGTATTTGACTCCATCTTCATATGAACTAAGAAGTGATTAAATGGGTCGCTTCTAATGTCTGGTCAATATACATACTGCAAACCTTGAGCTTGGAAACTGAAGCTTGGGGCTCTGTAAAAAAAAAAAAAAATTATTTGGCTCCAGCTATGAAGTTGGGTAAAGGATTCTAAGTAAAGTATCCTCAGCCTGATTGTTCAAAACCCAACAAGATTCAGCAAAGTTAGTTCTTACAAATTGTAGTTCATGGTATACTCTACATACAAATATATTCATGGATGTAAGATTTGGTTCTCTCTTCACACATTCAGAGTTTTACCCAGCCACTTATTGCTGAAACATTTCTGACCAAAATGACAAGTTACAGAAAACAAAATAAAATAACTGGCAAACAACTGACAAACAGCATCACAAATACATCCTCCACTCTTCTGGTCAGCTACAAAACAATTAACACTCCAGTAAACTTGGTTTATGGTTTCTGTTGAATATTCAAGTTGAAGCTTAACCTTTTACACTCAAACTGTTCTACAAAAGAGTCTCAATAAGTTATGTAAATACTATGCTTTCTTACAGTGTGAAATACCTCTAACCTATATCTTTCATAAAGCTAGTAGGCACCTGATAATCCTGAGGATCATGAATATAGATAAAATTCAAAAACATTCTATTTGGTAGTCATTCATGACCAATGAATATAGCTACACTGGTGATCAGGTCTTACCTCGTGCCAAGAGTGCTCCGTGAATTGATGCTAGACCTATAAGTGCCAGGAGTGCAAAGGTTAGTGGGCTAATTAACTATACAAGGATTCAAATGTACATTAGGATAAAGCAGGTGTCTGAGCAAGCAAATCTGCAGTAACCATATTTGTAAACTGACAAGTGAACTAAGGTTTTAAGAGGGGGAAAACATGCTTGACAACTGCATGCCACTGAACTTGTGTTATTGAAAGTTAATAATTCAGAATCAGAATCATCATAGGTAAATCTTAATCGTTAAAGAGAAAAATCTTAAACTTGTGGCATCAATACATGCTAATCCCTCAATTAATCAATAATGATCAATTACTTAGTGCAAAGCTTAAATTACTCTTAAAAAATAAAACTTCCCTTGTGAAAAGCTGCTAAAAAATCGTAAAAGTTAAAAATGTTTCCCTATAATGAAATTAGTGTTGAATAAGATTTTCTTACATGAAAAAATCATGAGCCAAGTAGACACATGCCTATGGTTTGTCTCGCAGACAAGCAGAACAAACCACAAAATCAGGAAGCAAGATTACCAATCACTATGGTAAACTGTTCCTCACCTAATCACAAGATGACTGCTCATAAACCATGAACCACACTGAATTCTCTAAAGACATACTGGCTTGGCTAAGTAACTGATAACCACATTCCACGGTGGTATCACATCCAGAAGCAATATATTAAACAGCTTTTCCATTAACCCTTTGGCCAAAAATTACAATTAGAGTCATAATATAGAATACTCTCTCAATATGAAATATGACTAAGGTCCACAGCTGTTAAAAAGTTTTGTACATCCTAAAACCCTCCCTAAACAAGGAAATGGTGCTGGGTCCTATAAGGAGCTGCTCCCATGTGGTGGCCAGTTGAAACTTCATATATAAACAATGACTCCACCACCTGATGGCCACCATCCACTTCGTGATTCATTTATCTCTTTCTTCTCTTTCTAATTTCATTGTTATTTAAGTAGTCTATACATGTTAGAAGTGTAAACTATGTGTACACTATGTATCATAAACCATAAATAACAATAATAAATTAATAAGTTGATGAGTGTTTACGAGCTGGCAACTTTGGGCTGCTCAGTATCCTTCAAAATCCAGTGCTTTTTTTTTCTTTACCCTCTGCTGTTTGTTCATCATTATGAAAGTGTGTTATGTATAATATCAATAATTCATAATGTATTTCTTTATATTGATGCTCATAAGCTGGCAACACTTTGCTGCTTAGTGTCCCTTTAAATCTAGCTACAGTATTTATCTTTCAATACCCTTAATAATTTGTTACACATAAGGCTTCTTATGCCACCAATCTTTAGGCATCATCCATAAATACTTTATCATAATTTTTCTTCTCCCCTCGATAATCATAGATACATTTAATAAACATCAGTGCCTGATAAGGTAACTTCATGGCTTTGCATTTATCAAAAAAAAAAAAGAAAAAAAATGACAAAAAAATTACCACTTTAGGAATTTTGCTGAAGAATTTTGGCAAGGCATCTGGAAATTCCTTATGTGGCCAAAGGGTTAACTATCTTCAAGAAATAAGTAGCTTGATATTAAGTTTTTGCAACTCGCACACAGCTTTCGTACAAAGTCACAAATGAAAACCTTTTTCCTCTAGCTGACAATGAACCCCAGAGGTATAAAGCTATAATCTCATCTTATACCAGTCTTTATGAAGGGAGGCAATCTTTAGTTCAAATCACAATTCAAGCAATAAAGTCTTAAAAAGCATGAAAGTGGCCTGTAAATTATAATACAGATGTTCATACACATGTTTCACAGATCAGAAAGGAAAAAGCTTTTATGGTAAACACATAAATGCCCTTGAAGCAGAAAAGCCATGTTCAATTGAAGGACAGCAAAAATATAACTTATAACAAAGAAACAGTCTAATTTTTTCTTATACCTGACTGCGTTTTTCCCCTTCATACATGACTGTATGCAAATGGTGGACAATGGCCTCTTCAACATATCCAGCCTCTAGCTATCACATATCAGAGCTGCCAACCTTGTCAAAAAGAAAAAAAAGGCAAAAATAAGGAATTTTGAGTAAAAAAAAAAAGGAACTCTGCAAAACGAAACTTACAACTCCACACAATACAGGCTGCACTTTCAATAGAGAAAACTGTGATGTCCAGTGCTCAAGCTGTTACCTCCATTTGTTTATCTACATGTAGATAATCCACAATTGTTCACTTTAAAACCAACAAAGTATTTAGTCAGTAGTGTTTCATTTTCAGTCCTCAAATTAAGTCAACGGAGATTCCAATGTTTGTTTGTCCACACATGTTCAGTTCCGGCTAGAGAGCTCTTTGTTATAAACAGTGTTTGCCTGTTTGCATTTCTCCAGAAGCCTCTCACTGAATTTCACTGGAAGACAACATTTCTTTTTTTTAGCACAGCTATAAACTTTCTATGTGAGGGAAATGATAATGTTTGTGAGCAAAGACTTGAACAAAATTCAGTAGAATCTTTCCTTACCACAATGAAAATTCTCTCATCTTCAACATTGCTGTGAGCAGCTGACAGGATAGCAAACATGGTTCTCGGAAGATGTATATACTTTTCCTTATATGACGACTTATCTCATAGTTGTGAAAAGGCCACCCACAACTCATCAGCTCTTTGGTCACGATATAACCTTCAAGCTGATCTAACTGGCAGTGAACAAATTCAAGTTCCAGCTCATCTATCTGCTCTTCTATGAAGAGGAATTTCTTCACAAAGTAGAGCAATGATGCAAACTTTGCATCCATTCTCTTCCTTGGGTCAGCAACACTTGCATTCTGAATCAGCTCATTCTTCAGGGGAAACTTCTTGAGCACATAATCACATACATAAAACAAAGTATTTCCTGACTGTTTTGATGAGAATGTTTTTGTTGTGAGAAAGTTCATAACATCATTCCCTATGATGAGATCCTCATCTGGTCGTCGAGTGCACTTTTCCCTATAACTGCACTGCTCAGGTGAAGGAGAACTTCAATCATCAAGGGCTTCACAAAGCAGGAGCAGTATCTCTTGTACGAAGACCTGTAATTTCTCATGTAAAACATGGACCTTTGGTGTTTCTTTTTACAGCTCAAGATTGAGCTTACTGAATAGAGGGATGGTTTTAAGTTGGAACATACAATACAGCTTGTAATCTACCTGTAATCTCCAAGTCTTGTACGAATCTTACTAACTTTTTCCACAAAAACACTTGCTACATAGTCTGCACTGGAAGACAAATCAGCCATTTCCTGCTTCCAATCAATGAAGCTCAGATGAAGGTTTCTTTCTGTTGTCTATACATCTTGAACCTGCTTTATTACAAGTACCTTGATGTATCTCTTTCCGTGAGTGCAGTGACATTTGGTATTTGTTCTTGCAAATAATACCCCAGTAGATGCAGTCACTGTGTCAACTTTGCCCAATCTCTTTGAGGATGAAGGTTGAGATATCTTCTTAGAGGAAGCCTGTCCTCCATTGCTGACTGGGTGAGAAGATGAAGGTAGAGATGACTTCTTAGAGGAAGCCTGTCATGCACTGCTGGCTGTGTGAAGAAGGTACAGATTTTTTCTTAGACTCAGAGAAAGCCTGTTTTGCACCTGCTGGCTGTGTGAGAGGATGAAGGCAGAGACACCTTGCTAAATGAGGTCTATCCAGCACAGCTCTTTCCCAGGAAAGATGGCATGACATTGCTTGTCTTGGCTTGGAAATTTGGCACAACTAACACTTGTAGAGGCCTTCTGTTTCTTCGACTCCTTTGGAGTGCCATCATGTACATTCCTTTTCTTTTCCATGGACACTGCTTCTTTATAGAAGTACTGTTTTAAAGGCTCCCATTGTTGAGAGAGTCTAATTAAAGCCATTTCCAAAGACAGTCAGCGAGTATACACATTTCAAGATTGCACGCTGTTCAACACTGCACAGGGTTTGAACTGGATTTCTCCAAGTAATAATAAACAAGAACAAGTAAGTCCATCAGTGAAAATGGCTGCTGGCTAGTTCCTTTCTCAACAGTGAGATGAAGAAGACGACAAGGACATCCCATGATGAAAGTATCTGGATTTTTCTTCTTTACAAATTCACCTACCCTCATCTGCTCTCCCATCATGACAACTGCATTATCTGCTTCAAGACAAATGACATTTTTCCATGGGATCTTATTTCTGTTATGACATTGTCAAGAAGCTGAAAGATGTTTCTCCCAGTAGATCGTTCCTTTGCCGTAGCAATTTCCAGGATGCTAAAAACTCTGTTCACTTCAGAATCTAAGTATCGCACAATAACGGGATATAACTGCTCCTGTGCCCCACAATCTGAGCTGCCATCTGTTGACACAGAGAATGATGCTCCTCTGACCTTTCTCAGGATTGCAGCCATTAAAAAGATATAAAAAAACAGTCAATGCTACTGGGAAATCTGTATGTAGGATTAATCAATATGTAACCCATGCATGAATCATTGATCAACCCACAATAGTAAAGCATTACATAATGTTGGATATCCCAGACAGTTGTGCGGTAACTAAGAAGGAAATTGTGAGACTGAATCAATGGGGGCAATCAATCGATGTGCCTTCCCCAACAAGGTGGGGGTTGACAACCTTGGCATGCCATTTTTCCCTATTTTCTGTAGCTCTGACCAATGCTCATGTACTTCCTTTCATACCAAATGTTACTTCTTTAATATCATCTAACCACCCTATCCTTTGTCTGCTGTAGAGTTTTTCCATACACTTTTACAGAAACCTTCAGTAGAGTTTTAGATTTAAATATGACCATACTTTTAGTCTTCAAAACACTGATTTTAAGGCCACATTCTTCTCCTTTCCTGACTACATTATTGGTGATTTCTTGCAAATCACTTACAATGGGGGCAGCATAACAAAAATCGATGGAGGTGTTGACTGAATCATATCAGAACTCCATATACTCTTAATACCTTCCACAAAGCATCTCTGTCAACCCTATCATATGCCTTCTCTAGATCCATAAATGTGACATACAAATCCATCTATTTTTCTAAGCATTTCTCACATACATTCTTCAAAGCAAACACCTGATCCACACATCCTCTACCACTTCTAAAACTACACTGCTCTTCCCTAATCTAAATTTATGTTATGAAAAACATCAAATGGAGATATGAAAGTACACATACTTTTGGGCTTTTGGCCAAGAGTCCTAGTTATGGCTGTTTTTTTTGGTCTTCAGGAGGCAAACTTCGAAGCAATAGAGCTGTCTGGAAACATGACTTTGAGAAGGTCACTCAGGTGATCTGAAGCAGCAAATGCAATATTGTATTCAATTAAAAAGTTGGTCATCAGAGTTTCTGCTTCCATCAGTCCAGCAGATGGAAAATTTGTCCAATATCACAACTGCTCCCTGAACTTTCTGCCATGCTGGTAAGTTTTTTCCTGCTCAGGTGGGCCTGAATGTCATTCGCTCCTCTGCGTGCAAAGCTAAAATCTGAAGCACAAACTTGACATCCTTTCTTGATCATACAATGCAAGGCCACTTCCTGGTGTATTTCAACCAAAAGGTCTGCTCCTACTTGATTTTGTACCCAAAAATCGATTCCATGATGAAGTGATTTCAGTCTTCTCCAGCTTACCGTCGACTCGCTTGATGATGCATGACATGATATGCAATATGAACAATAGCAAGCCAAAGTAACAAAACATGAGACACAAGCTTTCCCACGTGGGACATGGCTGTAACATTTTGACTGCTTCAAACTCTTCCATTATGAGCTGGTCATTCTCTAATTGATTTTCCTTATTACATCACAATTCTAAATGTTTTACATAGACATGATTTAACATTTGTAATGGTAATATGAACACTGTCACTGGTTTATTAGAGATTACATGAACAAAATTTTGCAGGAAAGGATCAGGTTTATACATAGTAGTTCATTTTATCCCATTAATTTATGGTTGAGGCCTAAATAAACTGATGTATCTTATGCGCTGAGGAGTTGATTTTTCTAGCAAAATTTCATTGTTACTCTTCATCTGTCACTGCTAGAAAATCTTAGTAAATCAAATTCTACTACTTTGAAGAACAGCAATAGATGAAAGGGAACTAGTAGTTTCTTATCCACTTCTATACATGAAGATTTTGCACAACTTCTTTGAAGCCTCAGGAGGGCCTGGCTGAGGAGTAGGACAAGCCTGGTTACACAAGCTAAAGATATGATCGCATGTAAGACTGTTATTTTGTACAGTGCATTATTACTTGCATGTGCAATGAGAATGTACACTATATACTGAACAGTGCACCCCTGTGAACTTCCCATACATGACATACACAATACATGAACATATGACCAGACTTTCAAAAAACATATCTTACTAAGAAAAACCATACTGCTCTATTTATCTAAAAAAAAGAAAACGAAATAACTACAGCAAAACTGTAATGGTTGGCAGCTCTGTAATATACCAATACCACAGTTAGGTAATGAAGAGCAGTAGATGGGTGAAACAGAATTGTTTAGGAGTGAGTTTAAATGGGGAAGACCTGAGGAGAGTGAAGTGCTTTTATGTATGTAGGAGTCGAAGTGGCAAAAGACGGAACCATGAGGGCTGGAGTGGACACTAAGATAAAGGTCTTGGGTGCATCAGTGAGTGGATGGAAAAATCAAGAGTCCATTACAGCAAAAATGGGCACGTTTGTAGGTAGGGCAATTCTGACAGTGTTACGTGGAGGTTAATCTAGGCCATTAAACGTAAAGAAGGGGAAAAGAATAGGTGTCCTGGAAATGAATCTAAAGATGCTATGTGGCATGTGGTGGGTTGATCATTGAGAAATGATACAGTCATAAAAGAGCAGTGGCAGAGCACAGTCTAAATGTGAGAGCTAACCAATGTGTAAGGATTACTATATCTTCAATTATGCCCATCTCTGCCTTTAGGACAATGATCTTTCCTTCTACATACTCCTTCATGGGCCCAAGATCTTAAACACTCTTCCATCTTAAGACCCATTTCAGCCCCTATGGACCAATCTGCTGCCATATTCCATTCCTAATCATCTTAGGAATATCATTTCCTCTAAGTCCTCCATCAATCAAACTCATGCTCATAAAATGAAGAGAAGGCTTTAACAAATGAACATTACCAATTTAGAAAGAATCAGAAAAACAGAATTAGACCAGTGGTAAAATGTCCATGGGCACAATCAAAGTCCAAATGAGAGATGTATAATTAAGTCCAAATGAAAGAGAATGCTGGTAAGGTAGTAAAAGCTTTCTGTGATGAAAGGAACTTACTGCAAACTGTTGGAGCCCAACTTTTATATGAAGGACTACTCACATGTAAGAATTTAGAAGTGCAGGTGTTCAATGAATATTAATGTGTTGTTTCAAGGAATAACACATTCTGCCAAAAACCTGAACATTTCAAGATGCGATTTAGTCATAAAAAGCACACCCTATTACTTTTAGGCATGATTAACACTTGTAATGTTAATTCAACAAAAAAACACATTAAGACATGAATAACTAATAGGAAACGTACCACAGCTGTCTGTTACCGCCCAGTCTGAAGTAGAAATCAATTATAAGATTAGAAGATTTTACTGGAAATTAGATTCATAAGAAAAGGTAGCTTCATTATAATTAGGTAACGGTTATAAGATTTGCTATACCTAATGATTTTATATTAGAAACAAAATATTACAAGTCCATATAAAGTTGTATGGTCACTTCATATCATTCTAGTATTTTCACAAATGGTATTATCAATTCAGTACTAAAAGTATAGAAATAATTCATGTTATAAGCTTGGACAGAAGGTTCACAGAAACTTCTATACAATAAATATTCAGCTACCTCGTTCACTTTCAGACAGCACTGAGGAATAATCAATGACATTGGGAACTAAAATATTTGTAAATGACAGATCAACTGAGGTGGGTTCAAAACTTTTATCCTAAATACCAATCGTTAATATTATACCTCACAGGTAACTCTGGCTTAATAACTCCATAGAATAAACACTTGCAAATCCCACTTCAGATTCAATTTCAGCTTAATGAGATATTTGTTGACAGGAAAGCTATTCTACAAAGATTAAGTAGTATGAACTGGTGTTAATGGATGACACAATCTATGGTTTAGTGCTTAAAAAAAAGGTGTTCCATCAAGGACATTAAATATATCCAAAACGTCAAAGGGAGAAAATTACTATGAATTCAGAAAAGCATTTCTGCCAAATATTAGATGTTCCAATTTTACATGAGCTAAAAAAAAAAAAGTTTTTGCAAGAGCAAAACTATAAAACCTTGCAAGTCAAATGTTATTAAGATGAACATTCATAGACATTTCTTATAGCATTGCATTAATTATAACACTCATACATATGAACAAATAAACCAATATCATCTCCATATTACCATAAAGAGCAATTATTTGGTACTCTAAATCAAGAGTAATACATGGTGGAGTAAAATAAGCATTCCAATGTTCTACTGACTTTGCAAATAAGTACTTCATTTATGTAACTGGGCAATAAAGGTAGTCAAACAAAGAGGCAGCCACAAAACACTTGTTTATAACTGTTGTACTCTAACCACACATCCAAATGTTGTTACAGGACTTAAGAACAAATTATTCACACTTTTAAGTCAATAACTTAATAAAACCTGTTGCAAATATTTTTTCTTTTGCTTCCTTGTCTTATGAAAAGAGGGCTATCTTCTTACCACACATATGATGTGTTATGTAAAGAGCAAAGTAAACAGTACCAAGTATCCGGAGCAAGTGTCACTCGAGTTTACAACTTACAGTTCAACCAATTACCATGATAAGCTCAGATTTAGTCGATCTGTTGTGCTCCAGTCCAAACATAATCAAACAAGACTTTTTGACTGTGACAATACAAATACACACGACAAAAAAGAAGTTACATAAACATATATAACAACAGCAACTATCTACCATAAGAAATAAGAGTAATCTATGTGTGGAGAGACTAATTTCTGCACTCTAACAGGAGGCTTGAAGAACACATGCACAATCCTGTTCTGTCAATGCAGGTTGAACCTCCCACAGGAAGTCTAAGTACCCCAACAAAGTATCAGTGCTCCCTAAAATTCACAATGGGCTAACCAATCACAATCCTACAAAAATAATTACAAGTCATTTCCCACTGAACAGGATTAACTAGCAAAGTGCCTGTCAACCATGAAAGAACCACAGATCAGAAAAAAGCCAAGTCAGCTAACTACAACGCACTTAGAAAGATGGGTGGAAGGTGAGTGTATTCTTTCCTCCTTTCTCACAGAATGCATGAATTAATTTCCCCACTTTTCATCTAACAGAGATTAAAGGTTGTATATCTGATTAAACAACAATAAGTTTCCTCATACAGAAAGGCATACAAAAAATCTTTTGTAAACAATATGCAAACCATCTCCTCATCCAAGGAAATGACTATTCAAAAAACAGGATAATTCAAAACGTAATCTCTGGCTCAGCGATGAGATTCATAAGGACAATTTCCAGGGAAAAAATGCAAACTGGGAAGAGAGCAACTAATATTAGGCTTACATGCTAAGAACCAGAGTTAAACAGTTAGGTTATGGTAACTCCATAGAAAAGCTCAATTATCATCAGAGGAACAACAAAATTTACTGTGGTGAAAACATTACAATGAATATTGATAAAATACAACAGTCAAGACAAAAGTGTACTATCATGTGAAAAAACTAGCAATCTACTGCCTGTGATACTACAATAAACCCTAGATACAAACATCCTTTTAAGCAAAAATGCCTATTGACTTAATTTGATCAAACATTCCAATGTTTATCTGGAGTAACCAGAAATGTAAGATATAAACTCCCAGATCACATATGATCAGATACACATATCCAGTTCACATAAAGCTAGTTTCAAAAGGATACTGAGAAAAAATTATTTTTTTTTATATACTTGACTGCTGTTTCCCACATTTGTGGGGCAGCACCAGAAAAAACAAAGACAAGCCACATTCACTACCTGTCATATGTAATGCACCAAATCCACAGCTCTCTGTCCAAAACCAAACCCTACAGACCTTTCCACAGTTTATCCCAAACGTTTAGCATGCCCTGGCTCAGACCACTGACAATTCATCGACCCCAGTATACCACAACATTCCAATTCACTCTTCCTGTATGTTCAGGCCCCAACCACTTAAAATCTTTTTCACTCCATACTTCCATCTCAATTTGGTTTCCTTGTTCCCTTCACTTCTGACATATATCTGTTCTTTGTCAACCTTTCCTCTCTCATTCTCTCTACATGTCCAACTCATTTCAGCACACCCTCTACAGCTCTCTCAACCACACCCCCTTTACTACCATGCATCTCTCTTACCCTTTCATCACTTACTTGATTAAACCACCTCACACCACACACTCCAAAACATCAACACGTCCTTCCTCCTCTGCACAGCCTTATCTACAGCCCATGCCTCGCATCTGTATAGTATTGTTGGGACTATCATACCTTCAAACATACCTATTTTGCTATCTATCTATCTATATCTCTAATGTCTGTTCCAATTAGAACTCCCTCAAAGGGGTGGCCACAGCAACAGAGTCACCATAAGTAAAGAACTCCACTTTGACAAATCAGACCTCAAACATAATTTTCCATCATGTTTTCATTATATATTCCTTGGTAGCAGCATCCAAAGTCAAGTAAATCCTGGTCGAAGCACTTGCTTTGCTCCTCCAAATATGCTCCCATGTTCTTGAATTTATCAAGATGAGCATCAAGGATATGGACTTTGGGAGACATCCTACAGCCCATTTTGCCATAGTTCTTCACCAGTCTCAACCAGCTCCACATAGTTTTCAGCCTTGTGATTGCCAGAGAAGCCCCAAACCACAGCGACAAAGCTGTACCAAGCTGCTTTCTCCTTCCTAGTGAGCATCTTGAAGAATTCCTTGTACTCCAGGATCTTCTTTATCTGTGGTCTGACGAAAACACCAGCTTTGACGTTTGCCTTAGACAGCTTAAGGAAGAAGGTACTTGAAGGCTGCAGACTCTTTATCCAGAGCTGCAACAAATTGTTTCATAAGGCCTATTTTTATGTGCAGTGAAAGTCTGGATACGTGATAGGGGTCCATTCTTGCCAGTCAGACGTTCAGAAGGGTCCATCAGGCAGAAGTAGCAATTTCTTAAGTGGTCAGTGGGTTCCTGCCAAATTCATGGGATAGTGAACTTCATGGCTCTCTTTTCTCCTCAGTATCATCCTGCAAAAGAACAATGTAAAATTGAGATTATGAAAAAAAATATATATTTGCTTATAAATCTATTACACCCATGATTAATGTGTAAGAGATGCTCTCAACATATTCCATATATGACATTTTTTCAATAACAGAAAATCTTAAAAAATAATTTAATTAACACTTTTTAAGGTTTCAAAAATTCTAAAAAATCTTATAACATAAAATTCAGCCATGCAAACAAGCAACCACTGTCTATCTTACCTTCCAGAGGTTTTTTTTGCAGTGCTAGCAAGTGAAATGAGGTGCCCAGAATTTGTCTTGATCCCAACAGGCATGCCAAAATATGCCTTTCAGGCCTCATACATCTTAGCAGATGCTGACAGGGAATACCTTTTCACTTGTTTTGATAAAATGGCCACAGACATAGCAAAACGCATCTGCTGGAAGCTAGCAGTCTCTAGATGCCTTCTCAGAAAAATGTATGTATACGTTAAGGGTTAAGAATGTGTGGAAGGCAAGAACATTATCTCGGAAAGCAAAATGGGTATGTTTGAAGGAATAGTGGTTCCAACAGTGTTATATGGTTGCGAGGCGTGGGCTACAGATAGGGTTGTGCCAAGGAGGGTGGATGTGTTGGAATTGAGACATCTGAGGACAATATGTGGTGTGAGGTGGTTTGATCGAGGAAGTAATGAAAGGGTAAGAGAGATGTGTGGTAATAAAAAGAGTGTGGTTGAGAGAGCAGAAAAGGGTGTATTGAAATGGTTTGGTCACAAGGAGAGAATGAGTGAGGAAAGATTGACAAAGAGGATATATGTGTCAGAGGTGGAGGGAACAAGGAGAAGTGGAAGACCAAATTGGAGGTGGAAGGGTGGAGTGAAAAAGGTTTTGAGCGATTGGGGCTTGAACATGCAGGAGGGTGAAAGGTGTGCAAGGACTAGAGTGAATTGGAATGATGTGGTATACTGGGGTCGACATGCTGTCAATGGATTGAACCAGGGTATGTGAAGAGTCTGGGGTAAACCATGGGAAATTTTGTGGGGCCTGGTTGTGGAAAGGGAGCTGTGGTTTCGGTGCATTACACATGACAGCTAGAGACTGAGTATGAATGAAGGTGGCCTTTGTAGTCTTTTCCTAGCGCTACCTTGCACACATGCAGGGGGAGGGGGGGTGTCATTTCATGTGTGGCGGGGTGGTGACGGGAATGAATAAAGGCAGTAAGTATGAATTATGTACATATGTACATATGTACATATGTACATGTATATGTGTATGTATATATATATGTATATGTTGAAATGTATAGGTATGTATATGTGCGTGTGTGGATGTGTATGTATTTACAGTGGTGGGTTGGGCCATTCTTTTGTCTATTCCCTTGCGCTACCTCGCTAACGTGGGAGACAACGACAGAGTATAATAAATGAATAAATGTATCCACTTAGGCAGTTAGATCTAAACTGAAGTGGTTGGCTCAAGGCCTTTATATTCATACTACCATCTATATTACTGGAAACTTCTAGAAAGTTCTATATCAGTTAGCACTGAATCTATAATGTTCTGAAAAATAGGTTTGTTTGTTTTTATTTTTTTTGCTTTGTCGCTGTCTCCCACGTTTGAGAGGTAGCGCAAGGAAACAGACGAAAGAAATGGCCCAACCCACCCCCATACACATGTATATACATACGTCCACACACGCAAATATACATACCTACACAGCTTTCCATGGTTTACCCCAGACGCTTCACATGCCTTGATTCAATCCACTGACAGCACGTCAACCCCGGTATACCACATCGCTCCAATTCACTCTATTCCTTGCCCTCCTTTCACCCTCCTGCATGTTCAGGCCCCGATCACACAAAATCTTTTTCACTCCATCTTTCCACCTCCAATGTGGTCTCCCTCTTCTCCTCGTTCCCTCCACCTCCGACACATATATCCTCTTGGATAAATAGGTAAATCTCAAAATATCAGTCCTGATCAAAACAGCAAAGTTTCAAGGGAACAATAGCTATATTCTATACTTTTTTGATGTAATCAATCATTACCCAGGACAACAAAAAATTTTTTAACACAGTATAATCACCAAATCCTGGCCAGTCTGGTATGCTTTGTAGATATTTACTCATGGCCTTTCAAAATTTCCTTTCTGCACAGCCCATAGCATTTATAAAGGATTCAGGCAATATGTTAAACAACCTTCAACCTTGGAAATCTATACTTAATTCTCTTTCTTGACCTGTTGCACCTTATGTTTTCAAAGTTAATATACTAGTCTTCTGTGACCTCATCACTTTTTTTTTTGTGTCTTTCCCATAAGTTTTTATCAAACTATGACTAAATGTGTCAAGAGAGAGTGTGGTATATGGGTGGCAGGCTGAGTTGTTTCATGTAGAGTCCACCCATAAGGGTTAAACTGGTAAGAATTTTGTTCAGAAGCACGGCCCCTCATATAAAATGAATTTCTATTAAATGAATTACATTTCGCTTGTGACAGGTTTTCCAAGAACATAACCCCGTCACAAGTCAAGGCACTGGTTTACCTACTTACCTTTTCCCACATCAGCAAAGTAGTGCTAGGAAGAGAGGAATGAACCTTCAAGGAAAAATCCTTACTTGGATTCGTCTTTTCCCTTTTAAAATGTTAACACAAAAGGGGAAAGACTTCCAATTACCTGCTCCAGCCTCTCTTAACTTCTTAACTACCTTCAAAGACATATGAGATATGTAAACTGTGATCTCGCTCCCCTATCCCCAAGGATAATTAAACTATTGTAAATGTAAAAATATAAAAGTGTATAAAAATAAATAAGACTGCTATCTCTGTACCTCCTGCATGTTGTAAAAGACAATTAAGATGGGCAGGATTAAGGGCTGGAAATTCTTCCTTCCTGTGTCATGACTTCTTAAAAGTAGAAATTGGAGGAGAAAAGCAAAGTTTTTCCTCAAAGACTCAAGCTCTTGATGCTACCTTACACAAGCAGGAGAGTCAAATAAGTGTACTAAAAAACAAATCACACACATGCTCTTGCATCTCAGTAAAAGTACACCAGTTTCAAGATTCTGAAATTCACTGCTAAATTTTTATAAAAAGACATATCAAATCTTCTAAGCCCATGGCTAAGCTTCAAATAAGCAAGCTAATCATCAGAAAATGTACACGTTTATTTTTTCATGAAATCTCTTTGCTATGTCAATCAGCACTGGACCTAAAACTTCATATTTCAAATTAAATCAATCATACAAAACAATGTCTAACTGTGCTAAAAATGAATTTGGTAGTCTCTCTTCCTTAACTAGCTTTTTCTGATTCTGCATATCAATGATGTGCAGCTAAAAAAGTAAGAAGCACTTGTGTACATGAGGAAGTCCATTTTTCATCATAAAACACTGGTAACTGGTTGGGTATGAGTGATTTCAGTAGTTGTATGGTTTCGTCCAACCCCTATGGAGTTAACGATAACAGAGATTGATAATTACATAGATGATTTAGCAAAACTGAGGAGCTGTTCTTTTTTCTCACTTAATTCTTCCTATCTATCAATATCTCTGATGCCTGTTCTGACTGGAACTCCCTTAAGGGGGTGCCCAAGGCAATAGAGTCACGATAACTAGAGAACTCTAGTGCCACTTCTTAGCCTTTACTGCCTCAACCTTAATAGAACACTCGCAGAGGGCAACTCTAATGCAGCGTTTGCAGAGGCTCCTACCTTATATTCCTACTGACTACTTCTAACTAATGCTCCTACCTGCTACTTCTACCTAATGTTTCTAACCAATGCTCCATGGACATTCAATAAATTAAACATGTATTTTTACCAACTTTCTCAAGTTGTTTACAAAAGTCTAATTTCTGACAATATATGAACACAACTAATTCATGTTTCACTCCTTTACTAGAAAAGGGACTGTCTGCAGATATTGTAATCAGATGCTAGAACTGTGGAAAGTAGAAAATTTCCAAATACAGTCAGCACATGTAATGAGTGTAAATCACTTGTGGATGGTAGGGGGGTAGAAATTACATACTACCTGAAAAAAAAATATAAACCGTTACCCAAGTGGTTTTCAGAAATACTATAAGGGAAAGAACTTTCAAGGAACTTCCTAAGCAGGCCAAAAGATGCCATATAAAATCATGGATAACAGTAGCATGCTGGATAAAATCACATGAATTAAGTAAATACAATACACCTTTGTCTTCAAAGATTTTGGAAATTGCACAAAATTGCTTTCCAGTTACTCAGTTGCTGAATAATAGAGGTTTTTCAACTCTTGCACTAAAGAAAAATATTCACACTTAGATCAAATCCAAAATACCCTAATGGAGGCAACTGTGACTTAATAACACTCTACAGAAGACCAGTTATTCATCACTGGGTCACAGAATGTCACATAAAAAGGATGGCAAGTCTGAAGCCTGACTATCAAAAGACTTCCTAACTAATGAAATCCAAGCTGAGCAAATCTTACTATAATAAAACATTTCAGCTGCTGCTCAAAATATATATTACAACCTATGGCTGAAAACGGATGGGGCTAGTTCTGGAAGGTTCTCGCAAACACACATACACACACAAGAAGACATCCCCTGATCATATTCAGAATTCAAAGATTCCCACTTAGACCATTAACCTCAGCCTGGGCACTCTAATGAGTACATATAATGATTACTGATGATTCTATTGTGTGAGCCTATCATTATAACTTTCCAATAATTGCTCATCTTAGATTACCCAGAGACAATTGCCCAGGCATAAATGTGAACAAGAATTTTCTGATGATAAGCCAACATTTAAGATGTGAGTTAGCCCTGACTGGGAGAAAAAAAAATTGATAGCAATGCAATTGTTTTTGAGGGCTATGACTGGCTGGTTCATGGAAGGTGGCTATCAGGGTGGATTGATATTCTAAAGGATTAGGTGGGTTTCATATGTAAAGGTATAGTTTACACATTCTACAGCTCGAGACAACATGAATCCCTAAAGTTCTGTTGAGGACATAAAAATTTGGAGTTGACATGGATAAAGAATTCAGGTTTAAACTTATGTGGGATAAGGAAGGAATCTTATATACGAATTCACAAAATCTTAACAATAAAAAGCAAAACCTCCTTGCAAAACTTTCTTACTTTGATCTTTAGGCCAACGTTTGTGGGATGGTGCATACAGGCAGATGAGGGCAAAGGTGTAGATGTTCCACATACCATATACTCCCGTAAAGAATGCACTGGTGTACTCCAACTTTATGTTTTCATTCCAATTCCACTGGCCCTCTGATAACTGGAAAATCAATCACAGTAAGAATAATAATAATATAACAATAATGATAATAATAATAATAATAATGATAATAATAATAATAATTCATACTATTCACCATTTCCCGCATTAGCAAGGTAGCGCTAAGAACAGAGGACTGGGCCTCTGAGGGAATGTCCTCACCTGGCCCCCTTCTCTGTTCCTTCTTTTGAATTAAAAAAAAAAAAAAAAAAAAAAAAACGAGAGGGGAGGATTTCCAGCCCCCCGCTCCCTCCCCTTTTAGTCGCCTTCTACAACACGCAGGAATACGTGGGAAGTATTCTTTCTCCCCTATCCCCAGGGATAAATAATAATAATAATAATAATAATAATAATAATAATAATAATAATAATAATGTATGTATGACTCATGGTGAGGTGCCTGAGGATTGGCGGAATGCGTGCATAGTGCCATTGTACAAAGGCAAAGGGGATAAGAGTGAGTGCTCAAATTACAGAGGTATAAGTTTGTTGAGTATTCCTGGTAAATTATATGGGAGGGTATTGATAGAGAGGGTGAAGGCATGTACAGAGCATCAGATTGGGAAAGAGCAGTGTGGTTTCAGAAGTGGTAGAGGATGTGTGGATCAGGTGTTTGCTTTGAAGAATGTATGTGAGAAATACTTAGAAAAGCAAATGGATTTGTATGTAGCATTTATGGATCTGGAGAAGGCATATGATAGAGTTGATAGAGATGCTCTGTGGAAGGTTTGTATTAAGAATATATGGTGTGGGAGGCAAGTTGTTAGAAGCAGTGAAAAGTTTTTATCGAGGATGTAAGGCATGTGTACGTGTAGGAAGAGAGGAAAGTGATTGGTTCTCAGTGAATGTAGGTTTGTGGCAGGGGTGTGTGATGTCTCCATGGTTGTTTAATTTGTTTATGGATGGGGTTGTTAGGGAGGTAAATGCAAGAGTTTTGGAAAGAGGGGCAAGTATGAAGTCTGTTGGGGATGAGAGAGCTTGGGAAGTGAGTCAGTTGTTGTTCGCTGATGATACAGCGCTGGTGGCTGATTCATGTGAGAAACTGCAGAAGCTGGTGACTGAGTTTGGTAAAGTGTGTGAAAGAAGAAAGTTAAGAGTAAATGTGAATAAGAGCAAGGTTATTAGGTACAGTAGGGTTGAGGGTCAAGTCAATTGGGAGGTAAGTTTGAATGGAGAAAAACTGGAGGAAGTAAAGTGTTTTAGATATCTGGGAGTGGATCTGGCAGCGGATCGAACCATGGAAGCGGAAGTGGATCATAGGGTGGGGGAGGGGGCGAAAATCCTGGGAGCCTTGAAGAATGTGTGGAAGTCGAGAACATTATCTCGGAAAGCAAAAATGGGTATGTTTGAAGGAATAGTGGTTCCAACAATGTTGTATGGTTGCGAGGCGTGGGCTATGGATAGAGTTGTGCGCAGGAGGATGGATGTGCTGGAAATGAGATGTTTGAGGACAATGTGTGGTGTGAGGTGGTTTGATCAAGTAAGTAACGTAAGGGTAGGAGAGATGTGTGGAAATAAAAAGAGCATGGTTGAAAGAGCAGAAGAGGGTGTTTTGAAATGGTTTGGGCACATGGAGAGAATGAGTGAGGAAAGAGGAGTGAGTGAGGAAAGAGGATATATGTGTCGGAGGTGGAGGGAATGAGGAGAAGTGGGAGACCAAATTGGAGGTGGAAAGATGGAGTGAAAAAGATTTTGTGTGATCGGGGCCTGAACATGCAGGAGGGTGAAAGGAGGGCAAGGAATAGAGTGAATTGGAGCGATGTGGTATACCGGGGTTGACGTGCTGTCAGTGGATTGAATCAGGGCATGTGAAGCGTCTGGGGTAATCCATGGAAAGCTGTGTAGGTATGTATATTTGCGTGTGTGGACGTATGTATATACATGTGTATGGGGGTGGGTTGGGCCATTTCTTTCGTCTGTTCCCTTGCGCTACCTCGCAAACGCAGGAGACAACGACAAAGCAAAAAAAAAATAAATAAAAAAAAATAATAATAATAATAATAATAATAATAATAATAATAATAATAATAATAAATAAATAAACAAATAAATAAATATTCATTCCCGTCGCCACCCCGCCATACACAAAATGACAACCCCCTCCCCCTGCATGTGCACGAGGTAGCGCTAGGAAAAGACAACAAAGACCTCATTTGTTCACACTCAGCCTCCAGCTGTCATGTATAATGAACCAAAACCACAGCTCCCTTTCCACATCTAGGCCCCACAAAACTTTCCATGGTTTACCCCAGACGCTTCACATGCCCTGGTTCAATCCACTGACAGCATGTCGACCCCGGTATAATAATAATAATAATAATAATTTTTTTTTTTTTTCATACTATTTGCCATTTCCCGTGTTAGCGAGGTAGCGTTAAGAACAGAGAACTGGGCCTTAGAGGGAATATCCTCACCTGACCCCCTTCTCTGTTCCTTCTTTTGGAAAATTAAAAAAAACAAGAATGGGGAGGATTTCCAGCCACCCGCTCCCTCCCCTTTTAGTCGCCTTCTACGACACGCAGGGAATACGTGGGAAATATTCTTTCTCCCCTATCCCTATCCCCTACCAATGGGAACATTGGCAAGGAGGCTAATGGGGAGGTAATAACAAGTAGTGGTGAAGTGAGAGGGAGAAAGAGTGAGTATTTTGAAGGCTTGTTGAATGTGTTTGATGATAGAGTGGCAGATATAGGGTGTTTTGGTTGAGGTGGTGTGCAAAGTGAGAGGGTCAGTGAGAATGATTTGGTAAACAGAGAAGAGGGAGTGAAAGCTTTGCAGACGATGAAAGCTGGCAAGGTAGCGGGTCAGCAGGTTTGGATGGTATTGCAGTGGAATTTATTAAAAAAGGGGTGACTGTGTTGTTGACTCGTTGGTGAGGATATTCAATGTATGTATGGCTCATGGTGAAGTGCCTGAGGATTGGCAGAATGCATGCATAGTGCCATTGTACAAGGCAAAGGGGATAAAGGTGAGTGTTCAAATTACAAAGTTATAAGTTCGTTGAGTATTCCTGGGAAATTACATGGCAGGGTATTGACTGAGAGGGTCAATGCATGTTTCAGAAATGGTAGAGGATGCGTGGATCAGGTGTTTGCTTTGAAGAATGAATGTGAGAAATACTTAGAAAAACAAATGTATGTAGCATTTAGGGATTTGGAGAAGGCATATGATAGAGTTGACAGAGATGCTGTGTGGAAGGTATTAAGAGTATATAGTGTGGGAGGAAATTGCTAGAAGCAGTGAACACTTTTTATCCAGGATGTAAGTCATGTGTACAAGTAGGAGGAGAGGAAAGCGATTGGTTCCCAGTGAATGTCAGTTTGCGGCAGGGGTGCGTGATGTCTCCATGGTTGTTTAATTTGTTTATGGATGAGGTTGTTAGGGAGGTGAATGCAAGAGTTTTGGATAGAGGGCATGTATGTATAAAAGAGAGGCAGGTGGTCAAGAGAAAGGTGCAAGAGGTGAAAAAGAGGGCAAATGAGAGTTGGGGTGTGAGAGTATCATTAAATTCTAGGAAGAATAAAAAGATGTTTTGGATGGAGGTAAATAAAGTGCGTAAGACAAGGGAACAAATGGGAACTTCAGTGAAGGGGGATAATGGGAAGGTGATAACAAGTAGTGGTGATGTGAGAAGGAGATGGAGTGAGTATTTTGAAGGTTTGTTGAATGTGTTAGATGATAGAGTGGCAGAAATAGGGTGTTTTGGTCGAGGTGGTGTGCAAAGTGAGAGGGTTAGGGAGAATGATTTGGTAAAGAGAGAAGAGGTAGTAAAAGCTTTGTGGAAGACGGAAGCTGGCAAGGCAGCAGGTTTGGATGGTATTGCAGTGGAATTTATTAAAAAGGGGTGACTGTATTGTTGACTGATTGTTAAGGTTATTTAATGTATGTATGACTCATGGTCATTCCTCGCGTGTCGTAGAAAGCGACTAGAGGGGACGGGAGCGGGGGGCCAGAAATCCCCCCCACCTTGTACTTTTTAACTTTCTAAAATGGGAAACAGAAGAAGGAGTCACGCGGGGAGTGCTCATCCTCCTCGAAGGCTCAGATTGGGGTGCCTAAATGTGTGTGGATGTAACCAAGATGTGAAAAAAGGAGAGATAGGTAGTATGTTTGAGGAAAGGAACCTGGATGTTTTGGCTCTGAGTGAAACGAAGCTCAAGGGTAAAGGGGACGAGTGGTTTGGGAATGTCTTGGGAGTAAAGTCAGGGGTTAGTGAGAGGACAAGAGCAAGGGAAGGAGTAGCAGTACTCCTGAAACAGGAGTTGTGGGAGTATGTGATAGAATGTAAGAAAGTAAATTCTCGATTAATATGGGTAAAACTGAAAGTTGATGGAGAGAGATGGGTGATTATTGGTGCATATGCACCTGGGCATGAGAAGAAAGATCATGAGAGGCAAGTGTTTTGAGAGCAGCTGAATGAGTGTGTTAGTGGTTTTGATGCACGAGACCGGGTTATAGTGATGGGTGATTTGAATGCAAAGGTGAGTAATGTGGCAGTTGAGGGAATAATTGGTATACATGGGGTGTTCAGTGTTGTAAATGGAAATGGTGAAGAGCTTGTAGATTTATGTGCTGAAAAAGGACTGATGATTGGGAATACCTGGTTTAAAAAGCGAGATATACATAAGTATACTTATGTAAGTAGGAGAGATGGCCAGAGAGCGTTATTGGATTACGTGTTAATTGACAGGTGCGCGAAAGAGAGACTTTTGGATGTTAATGTGCTGAGAGGTGCAACTGGAGGGATGTCTGATCATTATCTTGTGGAGGCTAAGGTGAAGATTTGTATGGGTTTTCAGAAAAGAAGAGTGAATGTTGGGGTGAAGAGGGTGGTGAGAGTAAGTGAGCTTGGGAAGGAGACTTGTGTGAGGAAGTACCAGGAGAGACTGAGTACAGAATGGAAAAAGGTGAGAACAATGGAAGTAAGGGGAGTGGGGGAGGAATGGGATGTATTTAGGGAATCAGTGATGGATTGCACAAAAGATGCTTGTGGCATGAGAAGAGTGGGAGGTGGGTTGATTAGAAAGGGTAGTGAGTGGTGGGATGAAGAAGTAAGAGTATTAGTGAAAGAGAAGAGAGAGGCATTTGGACGATTTTTGCAGGGAAAAAATGCAATTGAGTGGGAGATGTATAAAAGAAAGAGACAGGAGGTCAAGAGAAGGGTGCAAGAGGTGAAAAAAAGGGCAAATGAGAGTTGGGGTGAGAGAGTATCATTTTAAATTTTATTAGAATAAAAAGATGTTCTGGAAGGAGGTAAATAAAGTGCGTAAGACAAGGGAACAAATGGGAACTTCAGTGAAGGGCGCAAATGGGGAGGTGATAACAGGTAGTGGTGATGTGAGAAGGAGATGGAGTGAGTATTTTGAAGGTTTGTTGAATGTGTTTGATGATAGAGTGGCAGATATAGGGTGTTTTGGTTGAGGTGGTGTGCAAAGTGAGAGGGTTAGCGAAAATGATTTGGTAAACAGAGAAGAGGTAGTAAAAGCTTTGCGGAAGATGAAAGCCGGCAAGGCAGCAGGTTTGGATGGTATTGCAGTGGAATTTATTAAAAAAGGGGGTGACTGTATTGTTGACTGGTTGGTAAGGTTATTTAATGTATGTATGACTCATGGTGAGGTGCCTGAGGATTGGCGGAATGCGTGCATAGTGCCATTGTACAAAGGCAAAGGGGATAAGAGTGAGTGCTCAAATTACAGAGGTATAAGTTTGTTGAGTATTCCTGGTAAATTATATGGGAGGGTATTGATTGAGAGGGTGAAGGCATGTACAGAGCATCAGATTGGGGAAGAGCAGTGTGGTTTCAGAAGTGGTAGAGGATGTGTGGATCAGGTGTTTGCTTTGAAGAATGTATGTGAGAAATACTTAGAAAAGCAAATGGATTTGTATGTAGCATTTATGGATCTGGAGATGGCATATGATAGAGTTGATAGAGATGCTCTGTGGAAGGTATTAAGAATATATGGTGTGGGAGGAAAGTTGTTAGAAGCAGTGAAAAGTTTTTATCGAGGATGTAAGGCATGTGTATGTGTAGGAAGAGAGGAAAGTGATTGGTTCTCAGTGAATGTAGGTTTGCGGCAGGGGTGTGTGATGTCTCCATGGTTGTTTAATTTGTTTATGGATGGGGTTGTTAGGGAGGTGAATGCAAGAGTTTTGGAAAGAGGGGCAAGTATGAAGTCTGTTGGGGATGAGAGAGCTTGGGAAGTGAGTCAGTTGTTGTTCACTGATGATACAGCGCTGGTGGCTGATTCATGTGAGAAACTGCAGAAACTGGTGACTGAGTTTGGTAAAGTGTGTGGAAGAAGAAAGTTAAGAGTAAATGTGAATAAGAGCAAGGTTATTAGGTACAGTAGGGTTGAGGGTCAAGTCAATTGGGAGGTGAGTTTGAATGGAGAAAAACTGGAGGAAGTGAAGTGTCTTAGATATCTGGGAGTGGATCTGGCAGCGGATGGAACCATGGAAGCGGAAGTGGATCATAGGGTGGGGGAGGGGGCGAAAATTCTGGGAGCCTTGAAGAATGTGTGGAAGTCGAGAACATTATCTCGGAAAGCAAAAATGGGTATGTTTGAAGGAATAGTGGTTCCAACAATGTTGTATGGTTGCGAGGCGTGGGCTATGGATAGAGTTGTGTGCAGGAGGATGGATGTGCTGGAAATGAGATGTTTGAGGACAATGTGTGGTGTGAGGTGGTTTGATCGAGTAAGTAACGTAAGGGTAAGAGAGATGTGTGGAAATAAAAAGAGCGTGGTTGAGAGAGCAGAAGAGGGTGTTTTGAAATGGTTTGGGCACATGGAGAGAATGAGTGAGGAAAGATTGACCAAGAGGATATATGTGTCGGAGGTGGAGGGAACGAGGAGAAGAGGGAGACCAAATTGGAGGTGGAAAGATGGAGTGAAAAAGATTTTGTGTGATCGGGGCCTGAACATGCAGGAGGGTGAAAGGAGGGCAAGGAATAGAGTGAATTGGAGCGGTGTGGTATACCGGGGTTGACATGCTGTCAGTGGATTGAATCAGGGCGTGTGAAGCGTCTGGGGTAAACCATGGAAAGCTGTGTAGGTATGTATTTTTGCGTGTGTGGACGTATGTATATACATGTGTATGGGGGTGGGTTGGGCCATCTCTTTCGTCTGTTTCCTTGCGCTACCTCGCAAACGCGGGAGACAGCGGCAAAAAAAAAAAAAAAAAAATGACTCATGGTGAGGTGCCTGAGGATTGGCAGAATGCTTGCATAGTGCCATTGTACAATGGCAAAGGGGTTAAAAGTGAGTACTCAAATTACAGAGGTATAAGTTTGTTGAGTATTCCTGGAAAATTATATGGGAGGGTATTGATTGAGAGGGTGAAGGCATGTACAGAGCATCAGATTGGGGAAGAGCAGTGTGGTTTCAGAAGTGGTAGAGGATGTGTGGATCAGGCGCTTGCTTTGAAGAATGTATGTGAGAAATACTTAGAAAAGCAAATGGATTTGTCTGTAGCACTTCTGGATCTGGAGAAGGCATATGATAGAGTTGACAGAGATGCTCTGTGGAAGGTATTAAGAATATATGGTGGGGGGGGGGGGCAAGTTGTTAGCTGCAGTGAAACGTTTTTATCGAGGATGTAAGGCATGTGTATATGTAGGAAGAGAGGAAAGTGATTGGTTCTCAGTGACTGTAGGTTTGTGGCAAGGAAGTGTGATGTCTCCATGGTTGTTTAATTTGTTTATGGATGGGGTTGTTAGGGAGGTGAATACAAGAGTTTTGGAATGAGGGGCAAGTATGCAGTCTGTTGTGGATGAGAGAGCTTGGGAAGTGAGTCAGTTGTTGTTCGCTGATGATACAGCGCTGGTGGCTGATTCGGGTGAGAAACTGCAGAGGCTGGTGACTGAGTTTGGTAAAGTGTATGAAAGAAGAAAGCTGAGAGTAATTGTGAATAAGAGCAAGTTAGGTACAGCAGGGTTGAGGGACAAGTCAATTGGGAGGTAAGTTTGAATGGAGAAAAACTGGAGGAAGTGAAGTGTTTTAGATATCTGGGAGTGGATTTGGCAACAGATGGAACCATGGAAGCGGAAGTGAATCATAGGGTGGGGGAGGGGGTGAAAGTTCTGGGAGCGTTGAAAAATATGTGGAAGTCGAGAACATTATCTCGGAAAGCAAAAATGGGTTGTTTGAAGGAATAGTGTTTCCAGCTACGTTGTATGGTTGCGAGGCGTGGGCTATAGATAGAGTTGTGCGGAGGAGGGTGGATCTGCTGGAAATGAGATTTTTGAGGACAATATGTGGTGCGAGGTGGTTTGATCGAGTAAGTAATTATAGGGTAAGAGAGATGTGTGGTAATCAAAAGAGTGTGGTTGAGAGAGCAGAGGAGGGTGTTTTGAAATGGTTTGGTCACATGGAGAGAATGAGTGAGGAAAGATTGACCAAGAGGATATATGTGTCAGAGGTAGAGGGAACAAGGAGAAGTGGGAGACCAAATTGGAGGTGGAAAGATGGAGTGAAAAAGATTTTGAGTGATCGGGGCCTGAGCATGCAGGAGGGTGAAAGGCGTGCAAAGGAATAGAGTGAATTGGAACGACGTGGTATCCCAGGGTCGACGTGCTGTCAATGGATTGAACCAGGGCGTGTGAAGCGTCTGGGGTAAACCATGGAAAGTTCTGTGGGGCCTGGATGTGGAAAGGGAGCTGTGGTTTCAGTGCATTATACATGACAGCTAGAGACTGAGTGTGAACGAATGTGGCCTTTGTTGTCTTTTCCTAGCACTACCTCGCACACATGCAGGGGGGAGGGGGTTGTTATTTCATGTGTGGCGGGGTGGCAATGGGAATGAATAAAGGCAGACAGTATGAATTATGTACATGTGTATATATGTATATGTCTGTGTGTGTGCATATACAGGTGTATCTTAAGATGTATAGGTATGTATATTTGCATGTGTGGACGTATATGTATATACATGTGTATGTGGGTGGGTTGGGCTATTGTTTCGTCTGTTTCCTTGCACTATCTCACTAACGCAGGAGAGAGCGACAAAAGTAAAATAAAATAAATAAATTAATAAATATCTAACCTGTCCAAGGATGAAACCAATAACAGTCATTGCAGCACACAGCAAAGTAGCCAACATGAGAACCTTGAAGCGGTAGATTATGCCCTCATAATGTAGGCGTCGCGCAGATGACATTGCTGGCAAAGACTGACGTTTACTACTAATATTCATGAACACCTGAATAGAAGAACAAATCATTTAGCACCTTCTCTCTGTAACAATAATGAAGCTTGAATTATGTTACGATGATATGAAATTTAATTAAAGGTCAATGAAATACATAAAGCTAATATATATTCTTTTTCATAATTATCAGGAAGCTTGAAAATTTTTCCCTCACATCATTTCACAAATTGTACTGTTGCCTAAATAAACTGATCTCACCTTCCAAATCATATATGAGAGGAAGCAGAAGTAAAGACCAGCACATATGCCTGCAAGAATGATGAATGCCAGGGCCAAGTTTGTGCCTACTTCTGTTACCCAGATGGAGTAGAATGGATTACGAAGTTGTACTCCACGTTCACACATATCAAAAATGAAGAGACATAGGCATCCTCCAAGCACAGCACTTAGGTGACGCCAGTACACACGAATTCTATTTCGCTCAATGTCATCCTGTGGGTATTAACAGTGTTTATGGGCAGTGAAATAGAAGTGTGGCACTGAAAGTATGTAACAATGACTAAGGAACAAAGTATTCCATTTCCAGTGAGCAAATGCACAAATATCAAACATAGATTCAAATTCACTTCAGTAGTACCATCCTGCATCTATATGGTAACAATATACACTATCTATTAATTATTTATTTATCATACTTTGTCACTGTTTCCTGCATTAGTGAGGTAGCACAAGGAAACAGACGAAAGAATGACACTATCCACCCACATACACATGCATATACATATACATCCACACACGCACATATATATACCTATACATTTCAACGTATACATATATATACATACACAGACATACACACATACACATGTACATAATCCATACTTGCTACCTTTATTCGTTCCCGTCGCCATCCCACCACATATGAAATGACAACTCCCTCCCCCCCGCACGCGCGTGAGGTAGCACTAGGAAAAGACTACAAAGGCCGCATTTGTTTACACTCAATCTCTAGCTGTCATGTATAATGCACCGAAACCACGGCTCCCTTTCCACATCCAGGCCCCACAAAACTTTATGTGGTTTACCCCAGATGCTTCACATGCCCTGGTTCAATCCACTGACAGCACGTCAACCCTGGTATACCAAATCGTTCCAATTCACTCTATTCCTTTCATGCCTTTCACCCTCCTATATGTTCATGCCCCGATCACTCAAAATCTTCTTTCACTCCATCCTTCCACCTCCAATTTGGTCTCCCATTTCTCCTCGTTCCCTCCACCTCTAACACATATATCATCTTTGTCAATCTTACCCCACTCATTCTCTCCATGTGACCAAACCATTTAAATACACCCTCTTCTGCTCTCTCAACCACACTCTTTTTAGTACCACACATTTCTTTTACCCTTTCATTACTTACTCAATCAAACCACCTCACACAACATATTTTCCTCAAACATCTCATTTCCAACACATCCATCCTCCTCCGTACAACCCTACCTATAGCTCACGCTATAAACTATATTCACAAAAATAAAAATGTGCAACTAGTTTATCATATCACAATTCAATTTACCCATCTGTATCATATAAGCCAGCCCCTACTACAAATCAAGGTGGCTCATACAGAACTGACTGCACACACCATGTTCTTAAAACACTTGTACACAATCCTGAATTGTCTGTCACACCTTTCACCCTCATTCCTTTACTTTGGTTTTCCACTTCTCCAACCAAAATCTAATTTTCTGATATAGCTCTCTCTGCAGAAGTTGGTGACTGAGTTTGGTATAGTGTGTGAAAGAAGAAAGAGAGAGTAAATGTGAATAAGAGCAAGGTTATTAGGTTCAGTAGGGTTGAGGGACAAGTTAATTCGGAGGTAAGTTTGAAAGGAGGAAAACTGGAGGAAGTGAAGTGTTTTTAGATATCTGAGAGTGGACTTAGCAGCGGATGGAACCTTGGAAGCGGAAGTGAGTCACACGGTGGGGGAGGGAGCGAAGGTTCTGGGAGTGTTGAAAAATGTGTGGAAAGCAAGAATGTTATCTTGAAGAGCAAAAATGGGTATGTTTGAAGGAATAGTGGTTCCAACATTGTTATATGATAGCAAGGCATGGGCTACAGTTATCCAAAGACCCCTCAAGCCCCAATTCAACTATTATAAAGAAAATACCAAGCACTGACTATTCAAATGCCCTGCATTTTCTGCACACAGACGCACTCACAACAATATCAGTTTCATGAAAGAAAATGCAAAAGTAAAAAAGCTAATGAATAAAGAGTTCATTGTAGAACGGCAGGACACAGAAAGAGAAGTCTCTCTGCAAAGGCACATAAAAGCAACAGGGAAGGTTTTGTTGAACATGTGAAAGATGCCACATCACCAGAAAATGACATTGGTAATAACTGCAGAGAACATATAAGCAGGAAAATGTTAAACCACCAGTTCTTATATATAATGACTCCACAACTGATACTTCAGGGAAGTCAACTGAAAGAACCAAGCTCATGAAACAGTAGAAAGTCCAAGCAAAAGCAAAAGCTGTTGAAGAAGCACTTTTATCAAAGAGGGACTGGAGATAAATTTACTTATACCTCTATTTCTGAGGAAAGGAGATGCAGATCTATGGCAGACTTACATGAAGGTTTATGGATCATGACCACTGGTTTCAAAATACATGAATCCATCCCCAAGTTCTCTAAGTTAATAATACATGTCTTCAGCTGTAACAAAAACTTAAACACAAATTATATGAGGCTGGTTTTTGACAAAGTAAAAAAGTTGATTTTCATAAGGAAACACCTGAAATTTCTTGAAGAAAGGAGGGGACATGAAAAACCACTTAGAAAAGCCACTTAAATAATAATTTTTATATCATCAATGAATGATTTCTTTTCAGCATTTGAACTGGTATTGATTCTCAGAATATCTTTTTTTCTTTTCTTTCATACTATTCGCCATTTCCCGTGTTAGCGAGGTAGCGTTAAGAACAGAGGACTGGGCCTTTGAGGGAATATCCTCACCTGGCCCCCTTCTCTGTTCCTTCTTTTGGAAAATTAAAAAAAGAAAAAAGTTACAAAAGCATTAACTAATCTCTCTTGTGTACAGTAGCAGACATATGCTTATTTTCTATAACACGAATGATTATAATCACTGTGTAAATTTCCTCATTCCGTCTGTTCCATACACCCACAACTCTTATTTCTTTTATTTCAGTTTTATTAGCTGAGTGAGGTACAATGCTGTCTTAAGCAGATTACCCACTTACCCTACATACTGGATTATGATTCATAATACCAGTTCAAGGACATTTCTAACAAATTTCTACCACCCAAAGAATCTGCTTGTCCTGGACCATGATACTTCCCAATTTCTCATGACACCCAAATATCATCACTCAAATCCTTAATAGTTCTAACATAAGCAGTATTCACTGCGATACAGTAAAGGATTTTTCAGTGAATTTCCTAGTATTCTACTGTATGGTAGCAATAACAAGGAATTTCTGTGCTTATCAAGTCTCACAAAACCCCAAAGTCCCCCAGAATTCCCCAGCAGACATTAATCTTCCTCATAACACATACATTTCTATGAGAAAATAAGCTTCACTAAAAAAAAAAAAAAAGCTTCACCTAACAACAGCAATGGGAAAGTATATGAAATGAGAAAATTGGGAGCTAATATGAATAAAATCAAAGTCATCAATTGTAGCAGGAGAGAGTTATAGGCCGGTTGGAGTGTAAGTTCTATCTATCTATCTATATCTCTGTAGCCTGTTCCAATTGGAACAGGTGTTCTTGGTCATTTCCACTAACCCCCTGCAAGTATTGTCCATATGCCTCTCTCTTCTCTTTCAATAACAACCTTACTTCTACATCCCACCACTCACCACCTTTTCTAATCTGCCCCCCTCCCACCTTTCTCATGCCACATGCACCTTTTGGAAAAAGATATTTGTATATTTGCATATAATTATATACCAGAGTCCATGTGCTGTCAATGGATTCAACCAGGGCATGTGAAGCATCTGGGGTAAACCATGCAAAGGTCTGTGGGGCCTGGATGTGGGAAGGGAGCTGTGGTTTCGGTGCATTACACATGACAGCTAGAGACTGAGTGTGAATAAATGTGGCCTTTTTTGTCTTTTCCTGACGCTACCTTATGGGAGGGGGGATGCTATTTCTTGTGTGGTGGGGTGGTGACAGGAATGTATGAAGGCAGCAAGTATGAATATGTACATGTGTATATATGTATATGTTTGTGTATGTATATGTTGAAATGTATATGTATGTATATGTGCGTGTATGGGCATTTATGTAAATGCATGTGTATGTGGGTGGGTGGGGCCATTCCTCATCTGTTTCCTTACGCTACCTCTCTGATGCGGGAATCAGGATTATTTTTATTTTTTTATTATACTTTGTCGCTGTCTCCCGCGTTTGCGAGGTAGCGCAAGGAAACAGACGAAAGAAATGGCCCAACCCCCCCCATACACATGTATATACATACATCCACACACGCAAATATACATACCTACACAGCTTTCCATGGTTTACCCCAGACGCTTCACATGCCTTGATTCAATCCACTGACAGCATGTCAACCCCGGTATACCACATCGCTCCAATTCACTCTATTCCTTGCCCTCCTTTCACCCTCCTGCATGTTCAGGCCCCGATCACACAAAATCTTTTTCACTCCATCTTTCCACCTCCAATTTGGTCTCCCTCTTCTCCTCGTTCCCTCCACCTCCGACACATATATCCTCTTGGTCAATCTTTCCTCACTCATTCTCTCCATGTGCCCAAACCACTTCAAAACACCCTCTTCTGCTCTCTCAACCACGCTCTTTTTATTTCCACACATCTCTCTTACCCTTACGTTACTCACTCGATCAAACCACCTCACACCACACATTGTCCTCAAACATCTCATTTCCAGCACATCCATCCTCCTGCGCACAACTCTATACATAGCCCACGCCTCGCAACCATACAACATTGTTGGAACCACTATTCCTTCAAACATACCCATTTTTGCTTTCCGAGATAATGTTCTCGACTTCCACACATTCTTCAAGGCCCCCAGAATTTTTGCCCCCTCCCCCACCCTATGATCCACTTCCGCTTCCATGGTTCCATCCGCTGCCAGATCCACTCCCAGATATCTAAAACACTTCACTTCCTCCAGTTTTTCTCCATTTAAACTCACCTCCCAATTGACTTGACCCTCAACCCTACTGTACCTAATAACCTTGCTCTTATTCACATTTACTCTTAACTTTCTTCTTCCACACACTTTACCAAACTCAGTCACCAGCTTCTGCAGTTTCTCACATGAATCAGCCACCAGCGCTGTATCATCAGCGAACAACAACTGACTCACTTCCCAAGCTCTCTCATCCCCAACAGACTTCATACTTGCCCCTCTTTCCAAAACTCTTGCATTTACCTCCCTAACAACCCCATCCATAAACAAATTAAACAACCATGGAGACATCACACACCCCTGCCGCAAACCTACATTCACTGAGAACCAATCACTTTCCTCTCTTCCTACACGTACACATGCCTTACATCCTCGATAAAAACTTTTCACTGCTTCTAACAACTTTCCTCCCACACCATATATTCTTAATACCTTCCACAGAGCATCTCTATCAACTCTATCATATGCCTTCTCCAGATCCATAAATGCTACATACAAATCCATTTGCTTTTCTAAGTATTTCTCACATACATTCTTCAAAGCAAACACCTGATCCACACATCCTCTACCACTTCTGAAACCACACTGCTCTTCCCCAATCTGATGCTCTGTACATGCCTTCACCCTCTCAATCAATACCCTCCCATATAATTTACCAGGAATACTCAACAAACTTATACCTCTGTAATTTGAGCACTCACTCTTATCCCCTTTGCCTTTGTACAATGGCACTATGCACACATTCCGCCAATCCTCAGGCACCTCACCATGAGTCATACATACATTAAATAACCTTACCAACCAGTCAATAATACAGTCACCCCCTTTTTTTTATAAATTCCACTGCAATACCATCCAAACCTGCTGCCTTGCCGGCTTTCATCTTCCGCAAAGCTTTCACTACCTCTTCTCTGTTTACCAAATCATTTTCCCTAACCCTCTCACTTTACACACCACCTCGACCAAAACACCCTATATCTGCCACTCTATCATCAAACACATTCAACAAACCTTCAAAATACTCACTCCATCTCCTTCTCACATCACCACTACTTGTTATCACCTCCCCATTTGCGCCCTTCACTGAAGTTCCCATTTGCTCCCTTGTCTTACGCACTTTATTTACCTCCTTCCAGAACATCTTTTTATTCTCCCTAAAATTTAATGATACTCTCTCACCCCAACTCTCATTTGCCCTTTTTTTCACCTCTTGCACCTTTCTCCTGACCTCCTGTCTCTTTCTTTTATACATCTCCCACTCAATTGCATTTTTTCCCTGCAAAAATCGTCCAAATGCCTCTCTCTTCTCTTTCACTAATACTCTTACTTCTTCATCCCACCACTCACTACCCTTTCTAATCAACCCATCTCCCACTCTTCTCATGCCACAAGCATCTTTTGCGCACTCCATCACTGATTCCCTAAATACATCCCATTCCTCCCCACTCCCCTTACTTCCATTGTTCTCACCTTTTTCCATTCTGTACTCAGTCTCTCCTGGTACTTCCTCACACAGGTCTCCTTCCCAAGCTCACTTACTCTCACCACCCTCTTCACCCCAACATTCACTCTTCTTTTCTGAAAACCCATACAAATCTTCACCTTAGCCTCCACAAGATAATGATCAGACATCCCTCCAGTTGCACCTCTCAGCACATTAACATCCAAAAGTCTCTCTTTCGCACGTATAATAGATAAATAATTACATCATACATAACCCCAGGACCCCTTTCAGGGAATTGCAACTGCTTCAATGCTATGCTACAATTACAAGGAAGAAAACAATGGGCATCTATGGTGCAAGAAGCTTCTGAATGAGACTGTACTTCCTTTCATCAACTGACAATGATACACTCTTGCTGAAGGTGACTCCTCACTCACAGTGTAACCACAAGCAGCCAGAATAAGGTAACACATGCACAAACAGTATCTCTTACTCAGCTCTATAATATCATATAATTCAAAGATATAATCTTCCTAAATTCACCTTTTCTTTTATATCTTGGACTCAATCTGTTCCAAATAAAGTTAAGTACAATCATTCATAATCTGTAAACAAATTCAACAGGCTTACACCACTCTCATTTCTCCCTATATATTTGACCCTATCTTTCCACTGCTGCACCATTTAATATTTTAGATCCTATCTATTCACTAATCTTTCTAAAAAATCTATATCTTATTGACTTCTCCCGCTATAAAACAAGATGTCTCATGCATAACCCTCAATACATACCATGACCTCAGAACTACACTACACATTCTGAGATCACATCCTCTTCTTGATCCAGTATCACTATAAAAGTACTTTACTTAATCTATGCACTTCAATGCCCTCATGATGCTATGCATTACTAGATTCATTCCAATGAAATGCAATTATAAACTTACAAGAAGAGACATTTTGAAAATCATATATCAAATTACATCAGATGTACTTGAGTCATGTTTGTTAAATATAATGTATGGATACAAGAGCACCTTAACCACAAGCAAGACCCAGAGATTTCACTTTACTTAATCTGTGCACTTCAGTGCCTTCATAATGCAATGTATTACTAGATTCATCCCAATAAAATGCAATTGTAAACTTATGAGAAGTGACATTTTGAAAATCATTCATCAAATTACATCAGATGCACCTGAGTCATATTTGTTTACAGTACAAGCAAGGGAATATAATGACTGAAAGAATGATTTTTTGAATAAACATCAACAATTATAGAGATGACAAGACTATGAACATAACATATATTAGTTTTAAAGGTATAGTACATAAACTAAAGAAAAAAGGTGTATCAATCATCAAAAATAATTACTGCTTACCGCAATCTGCAGACGCCATCGTCATCCAGCATGGAAGAAAAAACAAAATGAGGGATGAAGATGATGCTCAAAGAAAGAAATATTTACTATACTAAATAAAGAAGATATTGGCAAACCATAAAATCTCAGCACACGTATTCAGTGTGGCATGCCATTATTTGCATCCCAAGTGAGGAAGTAGTCAGAATACAGGAAAACTTTATATCTTAAGTGTTTATGGTTGACATTAACATCTATTATGGCAATTCCCAATAGGAGACAGAATGCCTTCAAGGAGAAAAAGTGGGCATTATCTAGTTAAAAGGTCCATAGGTAGCAATAGCCCAAATAGTAATAGCCCGAACCAAATATAACATCATCTTAAAAAGCCATATGCTTAATCATGGAATCAAATATTTTGTTCCTTTTCTTTACCGAAGGTCCAGACTCACTGGGAACTCTGGAGCAAATACAATAATCTACCTACCTATCTGTCTCAGGCTGGAGCGTCAAAATGTGTGTGGATGTAACTAAGATGAGTGAAGGGGAGAGAGAGGTAGTATGTTTATGGAAATAAACCTGGAAATAAACCTGGATGTCCTGTAATAATTTCTATCTATCTATCTATCTATTCATCTCAGGCTGGGGTGTCAAAATGTGTGGATGTAACCAGGATGAGAGAAGGGGAGAGATAGGTAATATGTTTGAGGAAAGAAACCTGGATGTTCTGACTCTGAGAGAAACAAAGCTCAAGAGTATAAGGGAAGAATGATTTGGAATATCTTTAGTGTAAAGTCAGGGGTTGGTGAGAGGATAAGAGCTAAGGAAGGAGTTGCACTATGCCTGACGCAGGAGTTGTGGGAGTGTTTGACAGAGTGCAATGAAATAAATTCTAGACTGATGTGGGTAAAATTGAAAGTGGATGATGAAAGATGGGTAATTATCAGTGCTTATGCACCTGGTCATGAAAAGAATGGTCATGAGAGGCAAGTGTTTTGGGAGCAGCTGAGCGAGTGTGTCAGCAGTTTTGATGCATGAGACTGGGTATAAAGTATGGTGATTTAAATGCAAATATGAGAAATAAGGGACTTGAGGGAATAACTGTAGGGCATGGAGTATTTAATGTTATGAGTGGAAATGGTGAACAGCCTGTGGAGTTGTGTGCTGAAAAAGCACTGGTGACTGGATATATCTGGTTTTAAAAGAGGAGAGCTGGTCAAGTGGCATTACTGAATTACATATGAATTGACATATGTAAAAGAAAGACATTTGGGTGTAAAACATACTTTTCTTTCAGTAATTAAGTTATAAATGTTTGTATTTATGTAGAACTTGAACTAAAATCCCATTTACATTAAAAAGGAGTCAAGTGCATACATGCATCTTTAAAGGATATCAAATGCAGAACCAAGGCCCCTAGCCCCTAATCTGCAGGATGGCAAAAAAGCAGGTATACCTAATTCCATGGCAAACTAGCATACAGATGCTTTTGCATGACTGTACTTATTCACGACAGACATGCCATCAATCATAACACTTACTTAGTGAAAGATATTCCCCATTCAGCATCATTGTAAGTCCTGACCTGGTGACAAGTTAGTGTTGGCAGGAATGATAAGAAATTATGAGACTACTTTACAGCTATCTGGTGGAACAACTATTTGTGATCAACAAATATTTTTGCACTAAACACCACTGACACTTAATGACCAATGAGTTGGGTGAAGTCTAAACTCACCGTTTTCACTTGATGCAAACAGGTGGTTCCCAATACTTCTTAGTCAAGTGAACTCACTACAATACTAAGCCTCCTTTCCAGCAAGGAAGGGTAGAGGGGACAGGTGCGATCTGATGACAGTCATTAGTTTTCATAAAGCTTCAATACTTGAATTAAGGGGAATGTTTACAATGTATTATATTGCCTATAGTCTTGAACAGGATACAGGGTCACTAGTATCCAAGGATTATTTTCATGCTGACAGACTACTAGCAGATAAACATTCTGAAAGTCTGAATATTACAATCATTTGCAATGCCAGTCATGATAAAGTCACAATTCCTCCAAGACCCAAACTATATAAATTTTGCACAGGAGGCAGCCACTCCACCAAGAAATGCCATAAGAGATGTTAGACTTTGTTAAGGTAAAACTGAACACTCATATTAGGAATGACTAAACACCAAAATATGCACAAGCACTGGAGGAGTAGCATTAATGACTATGAAAACTTTATTTTCACAGCATTATGCAAGAATATCGACACTGAACTTTTCACAAAAAGAAAAAATACAAATGGTTACATAAAACGGATAATTAAAAAATACAGATGAATTATGCAGAGATATATACAACATCTAAAGAGAAAATTGCATTTTCATGAGAACTGTGACACTTGCCAATGACTAATTTCTCTTAAAAAACAGTTCTATCAAAGTACTAAAAGTAATGAAATTACACTAGACACTATTAACTTCAAATTTTCCCCAAATAGTACAGCTATTAGTACAGTATGTCAAAAGATTTTTCAATATATTCCACAAGAAAATAGGTTTGCCATAATTCATACGAAAGATACCCACCATGAGATGCTCTCCAGTGAAGATTAACCAAAAGGAGAGGAGTGATGCATAGAAAAGACCTTGTCGAACATCACTAACAACAGTCATCCATGGACAGTCGAATGCTAGTGTCAGGTACTCCAGTGGACCTGAAGAGAAATAACGGTTCATCAGCATATCACAATAAAAGAAAAGCAGGTTTGGTACTGAGAGACTCTGTCAAGACATACTTAAGACAACAGAATGTACATGATGCCAGAAGCCACAGATTTTGAAGTATGAAAAACAGTTTCTCTGCCAGAGGCACAGCCATGTGAGTAAAATAGAAAGCACTTACTAACTGGGAGTCCAAGACACCATTTCACCCTTCCATAAAGTGTATTCACAAGGATTCCACCCTTTCTAATAACCATATTACCCATGAAGTTGGCTAATGCACATTCACAGAAACCCAAGTAATTTGCCCCAGCCTTGATATCACTGGTGTGGAGGTGCAGTAGCACTTCTCAGTCAACAAACTTTAACACTCACTACCCACTAAGCCCAGGGTGTCAAACTAACTCTACAGGACAGGCTTGACTGGATTTCACCTTACATCATTTGGGCCATACGAAAAACTCCTTAAAATACACAAATAATACATAGTAGTATGATTATAAGCAGTTGTTGGCAGTAAAAAGCAACAACCATATCACTAATTCAACTTATAATAATTTTGTTTTTCAAATTTGTTCATTTCCAGCACAGTAAGGTAGTGCCAGGAACTGTCGAAGAATAGCCTCATTTGCTCAAATTCACTCTTTAACAGTTCTGTGTAATGTATAAAGTAATAATGAAACTTATCAATAATAATTCATGCTTAATGATACAATGGCACTTCTTTATTTACTACCGCTGCTGTTTCCAGATACCAAGCACCTCTTAATCAGAGATACAGCATCAAATGTTAAAGCAAGTGACTATGCTGTGGCACTTTCCAGTAATGTGTTCATAATTTGTGTCATGAAATTGGGAATGTAGTTTGACATGTTCATGCTCATTACAAGAACTGTTCAAAAAAGTACATTTGACATGTTCGTGCTCATTACAAGAACTATTCAAAAAAGTACATTTGACATGTTCATGCTCATTACAACAACTGTTCAAAAAAGTACACTGTCCTAAATTTATCAAGAATTTTCAAACCAAGACTTCAGTCTGGTATAAGTTGGTTCCTGATACTGATAGAATGTATAAACATCGTGAGAAAATTTATCCTTTAACAGTGCGTGACTCTGCAGATAAATTGTTTTCACTTGTAGCTCCTCTGGGTCATCCAGTGACTGGTAAAAACAAGTTATTAGAAAACTGCAAACTGCCTTTCAAGTTTTTCAGTTTTCTAGTCAAAGAACAACCACTGAATTTCCTTTTTGAAGATCAGCAATTCTTTCCCATTCTTTTCCATTACAATACTGCATGTAGACCCAGACAAATCAATCAAAGATTTCAATGAATGAGAACATACCATATTTTTCACAAAAAACCTTTCCCAGGTTAAAGCATAATCTCAAAGACACTAATGCTGTCAAATATTCTATTACTTTTTTATGCACACAAGAGAATTCACTCTTAATTATAAGGCATTTGAGCTTTGTAGAATGTCATCATCTCTTTCGTCCATCTCCTCTAAATGGTCTGCAAAGTACCCTACCAACATATATGAAGAGACATCTATTACTCTGGTGTACTTGTTGACAGTGATTTAAATATAAAAGTGAATAATGTACATGTCAGTTGATGGTATAACCGAAGGAATGGGGTATTCAGCAAGGTGAATGGAAATGGTGAGCACCTTGAGTGGTTATGCGTTGATAAAGGGCTGGTGACTGAGAGTACCTGTTTTGAAAAGATCAAAATACACAAGTATACAAATGTGAACAGGAAAGATGATACACAGGCATTATTGAACTACATACTAATTGATAAGCATGCAAAAGACAGAATCTAGAACGTCAATGTGGTGAAAGAGGCAACTGGTAGGAGGTGAGGGTGAAGATTTGTAGAGGTTTTCAGAAAAAGAGGAAACAATATGGGTGAAAAAATAGTAATAAAAGTATGAGAGCTTGGAAAAGTGACTTGTGTGAAGAAATACTTGGAGGGATTGAGTGCAGAGTGGCAAAAGGTGAGGGAAAACAAAGCAAAGATACTTAGCGAGGAATAAAAAGATGTTTAAGGAAGCAGTACTGGCATGTATGAGAGAAGTGTGTGCTATGCAGACAGTATGGGGTGGGCAGGTGAGAAAGGGTAATGATTAGCAGGATGAAGCAAAATCGCTAGTGAAGGAGAAAAGAGAGCCAAATTGGAGATCGAAGGATGGAGTGAAAAAGATTTTGAGTGATCAGGGCCTGAACTTGCAGGAAGCTGAAACGCACACATGGGATTGAGTGAACTGGAAGAACATGGTATACTGGGTTCAAAGTGCTGTCGATAGACTGAACCAGAGCATCAAATGCATCTAGAATATACCATGGAATGTTCTGTGGGGCCTGGTTGTAGACAGGGAACTGTGGTTTAAGTACATTACACATCACAGTTAGAGCATGAACATAAGTAGATGTAGCCTTTCTTTGTCTGTTCCTGGCACTACCTCAATAATGCCGGCATTGGTGATCAAGCATGAAAATAATAAATCAATAATGGATGTCTGGATGCCAAGGGTCTAAAAAGTGAAGTCAGGATTAGGATGAACTGGCAGCAATAACAAATACAAAGTCAGTATACCTAAATCCTGTTGCATGCATAAGCAAAAAATGAGCCATACACAGAATCAGTCCATTTCAATATTATGCCATGTTTACTTAGTCAAACATGCCTTCATAAGGTACACATGATGCATGTAGTTTTTTTATTCTGCAAAGTTTTTTACCAGCTCATTATGAAAAAAACAATGATTCAACCTGATGATGAATAACCACATTCTATAACACACATACTTTATACTTATATCAACCTCCAGGTTTCGTGTATGTCTGAAACACTAACCTTGATAAGTAACATTCTAAACTGACTACTGATCTGAACTCACAATTTAATAAGGTGAGGGCAGCACCAAGCATCATGAGCATGTACTCCAGAAGAGCTGGTGGTCGGGATAGCTGTGAAATACGATGCCAAAACCAGATCATGATGGCTACAATGGTTGGGAGGAATACAGTTTTAAGCGACACCCATACTTTTGTGAATCCTCCATTCTGAATGATGAACTGCAAGAAGAAACATACAAATAGCAGAGTATCAATGAAACAAATTGATGATAATAAAACTAAGGTGGAACAGTTGAACAAAATAAGTGGAAATTACCTTATCAATGGAAGAAAGAGTAAAGACAATGATTTACCAACATTTTTTCCTGTTAATACAATTAGCAGACAAAATCTTTAAGAAAAGGCAAGATAATACATATATAAATCTAACCTACAAAATAAACTCTGATTCTAAGAAAGAATCACTCCAAAGCTCCTTGTAGGTTAGCATTTCACAAATGAACTGCATTATAAGGCACATCCAGTGATTAATCTTGATTTTTTTTTTTTTTTTTTATACTCTGTCGCTGTCTCCCGCGTCTGCGAGGTAGCGCAAGGAAACAGACGAAAGAAATGGCCCAACCCCCCATACACATGTACATACACACGTCCACACACGCAAATATACATACCTACACAGCTTTCCATGGTTTACCCCAGACGCTTCACATGCCTTGATTCAATCCACTGACAGCACGTCAACCCCTGTATACCACATCGCTCCAATTCACTCTATTCCTTGCCCTCCTTTCACCCTCCTGCATGTTCAGGCCCCGATCACACAAAATCTTTTTCACTCCATCTTTCCACCTCCAATTTGGTCTCCCTCTTCTCCTCGTTCCCTCCACCTCCGACACATATATCCTCTTGGTCAATCTTTCCTCACTCATTCTCTCCATGTGCCCAAACCATTTCAAAACACCCTCTTCTGCTCTCTCAACCACGCTCTTTTTATTTCCACACATCTCTCTTACCCTTACGTTACTTACTCGATCAAACCACCTCACACCACACATTGTCCTCAAACATCTCATTTCCAGCACATCCATCCTCCTGCGCACATCTCTATCCATAGCCCACGCCTCGCAACCATACAACATTGTTGGAACCACTATTCCTTCAAACATACCCATTTTTGCTTTCCGAGATAATGTTCTCGACTTCCACACATTTTTCAAGGCTCCCAAAATTTTCGCCCCCTCCCCCACCCTATGATCCACTTCCGCTTCCATGGTTCCATCCGCTGACAGATCCACTCCCAGATATCTAAAACACTTCACTTCCTCCAGTTTTTCTCCATTCAAACTCACCTCCCAATTGACTTGACCCTCTACCCTACTGTACCTAATAACCTTGCTCTTATTCACATTTACTCTTAACTTTCTTCTTCCACACACTTTACCAAACTCAGTCACCAGCTTCTGCAGTTTCTCACATGAATCAGCCACCAGCGCTGTATCATCAGCGAACAACAACTGACTCACTTCCCAAGCTCTCTCATCCCCAACAGACTTCATACTTGCCCCTCTTTCCAAAACTCTTGCATTTACCTCCCTAACAACCCCATCCATAAACAAATTAAACAACCATGGAGACATCACACACCCCTGCCGCAAACCTACATTCACTGAGAACCAATCACTTTCCTCTCTTCCTACACGTACACATGCCTTACATCCTCGATAAAAACTTTTCACTGCTTCTAACAACTTGCCTCCCACACCATATATTCTTAATACCTTCCACAGAGCATCTCTATCAACTCTATCATATGCCTTCTCCAGATCCATAAATGCTACATACAAATCCATTTGCTTTTCTAAGTATTTTTCATAACTAACTGCCTTTATCATATTAGCAGGGTAACATTAAAAACAAAGGCCTCATTTGCAGACAAGGAATCTCACACAGAGCCAGAACATCCCAGTTCCTTTCCCTTAACATAATAATACCTTCCTCTCCCTTCTCACCCTGGTTAATACATGCATATCGATATGGCAGCAAGAGCCTTTAAGGAGGTTGAGAACTTGGTTCCTTCTTTTGTTCTTTTTTTTTTTTTATTATTTTTTTTTTTTATTATTTCTGGTCCCCTAATTCTTTCCCATTCTACTCACTAACCAGGAAATAAGAGGGTAGTACTCTTTCTCAATCCCAAGGGGATACATATACATATACATCAAGGCATGCACAGGACAGAATGAACTGGAGCTATGTGTTATACAAGGGGCGACAAGTTGCCACTGGACAGAACAGGGGCATATGAGGTAATGGGAAAACCAAAGAAAGGTCTGTGGGCCCTGGTTGTAAATAAGGGTCTCTGGTTTTTGTACATTAGAAATGACAGCTAGAAAATGAATGTGAGCATATGAGGCCTTTTCATTGTCTTTTCCAGGTGTTACCTTGCTATTGTAGGAAATGGAACTAGCCCCAAGGAGAGGATAAACAGATAGGTTGACTTAGGCCACCTGCTGTACTCAGGATTCAAACTTAAGCAGGCACATGGATGACTCTCCTCATGGGAAGGAACACTAATTACAATTTGAACAAACAAGATTAAATATTTCTATTCATATTAATCTATTTCACTTGATCTCTGTGTCTCGCTTCGGTGAGGTAGCACAAGGAAACAGACGAAGACTGGCCCAACCACTCATATACACACACATATATATATACATAAACACACATACATGAACATATACATTTCAACATATACATACAGACATATATATATATATATATATATATATATATATATATATATATATATATATATATATATATATATTTTTTTTTTTTTTTTTTTTTTATACTTTGTCGCTGTCTCCCGAGTTTGCGAGGTAGCGCAAGGAAACAGACGAAAGAAATGGCCCAACCCCCCCCCCCATACACATGTACATACGTCCACACACGCAAATATACATACCTACACAGCTTTCCATGGTTTACCCCAGACGCTTCACATGCCTTGATTCAATCCACTGACAGCACGTCAACCCCTGTATACCACATCGCTCCAATTCACTCTATTCCTTGCCCTCCTTTCACCCTCCTGCATGTTCAGGCCCCGATCACACAAAATCTTTTTCACTCCATCTTTCCACCTCCAATTTGGTCTCCCTCTTCTCCTCGTTCCCTCCACCTCCGACACATATATCCTCTTGGTCAATCTTTCCTCACTCATTCTCTCCATGTGCCCAAACCATTTCAAAACACCCTCTTCTGCTCTCTCAACCACGCTCTTTTTATTTCCACACATCTCTCTTACCCTTACGTTACTTACTCGATCAAACCACCTCACACCACACATTGTCCTCAAACATCTCATTTCCAGCACATCCATCCTCCTGCGCACATCTCTACCCATAGCCCACGCCTCGCAACCATACAACATTGTTGGAACCACTATTCCTTCAAACATACCCATTTTTGCTTTCCGAGATAATGTTCTCGACTTCCACACATTTTTCAAGGCTCTCAAAATTTTCGCCCCCTCCCCCACCCTATGATCCACTTCCGCTTCCATGGTTCCATCCGCTGACAGATCCACTCCCAGATATCTAAAACACTTCACTTCCTCCAGTTTTTCTCCATTCAAACTCACCTCCCAATTGACTTGACCCTCACCCCTACTGTACCAAATAACCTTGCTCTTATTCACATTTACTCTTAACTTTCTTCTTCCACACACTTTACCAAACTCAGTCACCAGCTATATATATATATATAGGGTAGTGAGTGGTGGGATGAAGAAGTAAGAGTATTAGTGAAAGAGAAGAGAGAGGCATTTGGACGATTTTTGCAGGGAAAAAATGCAATTGAGTGGGAGATGTATAAAAGAAAGAGACAGGAGGCCAAGAGAAAGGTGCAAGAGGTGAAAAAAAGGGCAAATGAGAGTTGGGGTGAGAGAGTATCATTAAATTTTAGGGAGAATAAAAAGATGTTCTGGAAGGAGGTAAATAAAGTGCGTAAGACAAGGGAGCAAATGGGAACTTCAGTGAAGGGCGCAAATGGGGAGGTGATAACAAGTAGTGGTGATGTGAGAAGGAGATGGAGTGAGTATTTTGAAGGTTTGTTGAATGTGTTTGATGATAGAGTGGCAGATATAGGGTGTTTTGGTCGAGGTGGTGTGCAAAGTGAGAGGGTTAGGGAAAATGATTTGGTAAACAGAGAAGAGGTAGTGAAAGCTTTGTGGAAGATGAAAGCCGGCAAGGCAGCAGGTTTGGATGGTATTGCAGTGGAATTTATTAAAAAAGGGGGTGACTGTATTGTTGACTGGTTGGTAAGGTTATTTAAAGTATGTATGACTCATGGTGAGGTGCCTGAGGATTGGCGGAATGCGTGCATAGTGCCATTGTACAAAGGCAAAGGGGATAAGAGTGAGTGCTCAAATTACAGAGGTATAAGTTTGTTGAGTATTCCTGGTAAATTATATGGGAGGGTATTGATTGAGAGGGTGAAGGCATGTACAGAGCATCAGATTGGGGAAGAGCAGTGTGGTTTCAGAAGTGGTAGAGGATGTGTGGATCAGGTGTTTGCTTTGAAGAATGTATGTGAGAAATACTTAGAAAAGCAAATGGATTTGTATGTAGCATTTATGGATCTGGAGAAGGCATATGATAGAGTTGATAGAGATGCTCTGTGGAAGGTATTAAGAATATATGGTGTGGGAGGAAAGTTGTTAGAAGCAGTGAAAAGTTTTTATCGAGGATGTAAGGCATGTGTACGTGTAGGAAGAGAGGAAAGTGATTGGTTCTCAGTGAATGTAGGTTTGCGGCAGGGGTGTGTGATGTCTCCATGGTTGTTTAATTTGTTTATGGATGGGGTTGTTAGGGAGGTAAATGCAAGAGTTTTGGAAAGAGGGGCAAGTATGAAGTCTGTTGGGGATGAGAGAGCTTGGGAAGTGAGTCAGTTGTTGTTCGCTGATGATACAGCGCTGGTGGCTGATTCATGTGAGAAACTGCAGAAGCTGGTGACTGAGTTTGGTAAAGTGTGTGGAAGAAGAAAGTTAAGAGTAAATGTGAATAAGAGCAAGGTTATTAGGTACAGTAGGGTTGAGGGTCAAGTCAATTGGGAGGTGAGTTTGAATGGAGAAAAACTGGAGGAAGTGAAGTGTTTTAGATATCTGGGAGTGGATCTGGCAGCGGATGGAACCATGGAAGCGGAAGTGGATCATAGGGTGGGGGAGGGGGCGAAAATTCTGGGGGCCTTGAAGAATGTGTGGAAGTCGAGAACATTATCTCGGAAAGCAAAAATGGGCTATGTTTGAAGGAATAGTGGTTCCAACAATGTTGTATGGTTGCGAGGCGTGGGCTATGGATAGAGTTGTGCGCAGGAGGGTGGATGTGCTGGAAATGAGATGTTTGAGACAATGTGTGGTGTGAGGTGGTTTGATCGAGTAAGTAACGTAAGGGTAAGAGAGATGTGTGGAAATAAAAAGAGCATGGTTAAGAGAGCAGAAAAGGGTGTTTTGAAATGGTTTGGGCACATGGAGAGAATGAGTGAGGAAAGATTGACCAAGAGGATTTATGTGTCGGAGGTGGAGGGAACGAGGAGAAGTGGGAGACCAAATTGGAGGTGGAAAGATGGAGTGAAAAAGACTTTGTGTGATCGGGGCCTGAACATGCAGGAGGGTGAAAGGAGGGCAAGGAATAGAGTGAACTGGATCGATGTGGTATACCGGGGCTGACGTGCTGTCAGTGGATTGAATCAGGGCATGTGAAGCATCTGGGGTAAACCATGGAAAGCTGTGTAGGTATGTATATTTGCGTGTGTGGACATGTATGTATATACACGTGTATGGGGGTGGGTTGGGCCATTTCTTCCATCTGTTTCCTTGCACAACCTCGCAAACGCGGGAGACAGCAAAAAAAAAAAAAAAAAAAAAAAAAAAAAAATATTCATACTTGCTGCCTTCATGCATTCCCGTCACCACCCCGCCACACATGAAATAGCATCCCCCTCCCCCTTCAGGAAGGTAGCACCATGAAAAGACAAAAAGGCCACATTCATTCACACTCAGTTTCTAGCTGTAATGTGTAATGCACCAAAATAAAAAAAACAACTATCATATAACATGAAAAAAGATTCTGATCTTAATGATAAAGGAAGATTCAATCTCCAAGCGCAGAGATTTAAGCTGGAAGGATGATCATGCACTACAATAATTGGATACACCTCAAGGTTAAACTGCAACAGTGCAGGAAGTCTAAAGGCCTTGATGGCATGCTGAGGATAAATGTCTCTCAGGCACAGTGTTTAAGTGGTTGAGGCTGTCTAGGTGTCTTCTCACATTTTTTGGTATTTCATTACTAGAAGTCAACCATCTGTGGGATTCAACTTCAATGAAACCACTGTCCTAAAAGAGTGAAAAAAACAAGATCACACATCCATGACACAGACCCATCTTCACCTGGAGCCATTCTCTCTCCCCTCCTTCCTATATGTATGCATGCCTTAATTTCTTATTAATAACTCTATACTGTTTTCAGTAGCTTTCCAATTACTTCATATATCCACAGTATCTTTCACAATGCATCTACGTCATTCATATCATAAACTTTCTTCAGATCCACATATACCATTTACAAGGCACTTTCTTTCTCTATTTCTCAATTTCTTCATAGCTAATCCACACAATCTCTACCATTCTTGAAACAACACTGGTCTTCCTCAAACAGATACTCTGTGCACAATATAACTCTCTTGATCACCACTTTCCAATACTACTTAAAAGGTATATTCAATAGAGTTATATCTTTATAATTCAACTGATAATTTTTGTCCCTCTTGCCTTTATACAATGGTACCGTGCATGCACCCTGCCAGTCTTTAGGTCTTTACCTTGATCTATACATGCAGGAACAAAATGACTAACCAATCAAAAAAATCGTCACTCACCTCCTTGAGAAACTGAATTACAATGTCAATCACTCGACATGCTTTTTCACATTTCATCTAATACAAGGTTTTCATTACCTTCTCTTTTCAAGTTCCTAATTGCCATGACTCTCACTTACATGCCACCTCAAATCCTACACACCAAACTCCCCTCTCTGCCATCTAAAATATTCAGCACTTTCAAAATACACATTCCATCTCTCGATCTCATCTTCTTTGCATGCTACCGTTTCTACATCTATTCTCAAGGTTGCTCCCATCTTTTCTCATCTACCCTAACCCTGTTCACTTCTCTAAAAACATTTTTACATTTTCTTCAGGGTTCAACAAAAATACTCCTCTCCCCAAGTCTCATTTGCCCTCCCTTTCAGCTCTTACCCATCTTTTTAACCTAATGGTCCTTTCTTTAGCACTCCTCTGGATCACTTGCATTCCTACCTCATGGATACCACTCATACAATTGCATTTTCCCTACCAGTAACATTTTAACTTCCGTCTACCAATCGTTACCCTTTCATACATGTTCACATCCCATCTTACGCATTTTACATACATGCTTTACCCAGGCACTTAATCTCTGCTTACTTAAATACCTTTCCTTTCTCTTCCACTACCCTAGGTTCATTTGCTATCACCCTACACACCTCTTAACTTTCACCTGGTATCTTTCCACACAAGCCATTCTTTTTTCAGTTCTGTTCACTCACCTCTTTCACATGTATACTAATTTCTTATTTCCAGTACCCACAACCAACTTTCAAACTTACCTCTACCAAGATATAATCACACATTCCATATTTTTCTTTCATGGTGGAGGCTCCAGTCACAGAGAAAAGTCCACAACAAGACCAGGCCTTAATTGAAATATGAAGAGGTTAAAGAAAGGGAAGAAGGGACAAGGGTGAAAACAAGGTGAAAACCCTGTCTTTTAAAAAGTGCCAAGTCACAGTCATTTGGAAAGACATGAAGAGGTAAAGAGTTCTAAAACTTTGAGGTGCAGGGAAACAAATAATTATCAAACTGGCTAACTTGAGATGCCAATGGCCACGTGTAATCACGTGCCGAGCACTGCATGGGCTGGCTAAAAGTAGGGGCTTACAAGCAGCCAGATCCTGGCAACAAAAACCAAAGTAACAGCTACAGAAGAAGTAGTGTACCAACACTGTGGCATAAGGCAAGCAGACCAAATCTTGAAGCTAGCCTGGAAGAGCTGGTAAAATGGACTGCCTTCAACTTAACCCTGCCAAGTAAGGATGTAGAGCTAGAATCATCCCAGATGTGAGAGCAGTCCTCAATGCATAAACGGATCAATTCTTTATATGAATGGAGGTAAAGTTCTGAACAAAATGAAATTGACATCTAAACAGAACCCCAAGTTTCTTAGAGACAGACTTAATTATTTCCATAATGTAGGGTTTCCAAGAAAGACTGGATGTTACAGTAATACCAAGTACGTTCACCGACTTAAAAAGTGGAACGTCAGAGTTGTTCAAGAAGAAAGGAAAGCTGTAACAAAATGCTGATAAAAAGAAGGGCAGAAAATGGGTCTTGAACTCATTAAACTTAAACAAATTTCTTCTACCACACTAAGATATCCTGTCCATGTGTGTGTTTAGTGAAGAAGTTACATTGAGACAAGATACAAATCAAGAGAGAAGAGGGAGCACAATCAAGGAATGTGGAGGAATGCAGTGTTGAATCTTCAGTGTATGAGCACATTTGGTTATTTGAAGAAAGAAAATCATATATAAAAACGAGAAAAAGTGTAGGAGACTGGGTAGAAACTTGAGGGACACCATTGTTCATGGAGAGAGGGAGAGACTGATCCACCAAAAACTACAGAGATAGATCGGACATAGAAAAAGCTAGACATAAGAGAGTAGAGTGAAAGAGAAAATCCGAAAGAAGGGAGCTTAGAGATGAGACCCAGAGGCTACACCTTGCAAAAAGCTTTAGGTATATCAAGGGTAAGTATATAGGATTCCCCAAAAAATCTTTCAAGGGTAATGACCAAAACATAGTAAGATAGGAAAGGGTATTACTGGCATATCTAGCCTTATCAAAGCCATTTAATGATCAGGGACAACTGTGAGATTAAAGATATCTCAGGATATGTGAGTAGAAAAGGGATTCAAAGACTGAAAATGGTAGATGTAAATGCAACAGAACAATAGTTAGAGGTGTTAGAACAATCACCCTTCTTATGGATGGAATGTATCAATGCATGCTTCCAAGAAGAAGAAAGAGCTCTGGCTTTTAAACATAAATGAAGCAGTTGAGCAGGCACATATAACTATTTGATTAATATTTGCAATGGTCTTGTCATCTTCATTAGCTTTTATCTAGTTACAATTTGCCAGTACAATATACAAGCATGTGGTAACATCCATTCTATTCCAAGAGGGTTTAGTTGTATTATTTACTTTTTATTTTATTTTGCTTTGTCGCTGTCTCCCGCGTTAGCGAGGTATCGCAAGGAAACAGATGAAAGAAATGGCCCAACCCACCCACATTCATGTGTATATACATACACGTCCACACACACAAATATTCAGTTGTACACTTTAATAATCCAACAAGAAACACAAAAAGGGAATAGAAATACGACACACAAAACAAAGGATGAAAACTCACTGCGACCCACATATCCACCAGGTATCCAAGATCTTCATTAGTACTAATCTCTTGTGAATCCACTGCTGTTTGATGAGGCAGTCGAATATTTAAGAGATAAAAATCATGGTGTAGAGAACCCAGCTCAAAAAGTGGCAAGGATGAGCAATTATATGTGTACTCTGCTTTCCTGTAAGCAGGATCTATGGCACAATCAAGACGTCTTTCTTCAGTAGATGCTGCATATTCAGTCCATTTCTTAACTGGGTCCCCCTTGTTACGATAACCCAAACGAGCCTCAAGGGTCATCAGAGCATTAGGATCTGTGTGAAAGAAATAATGAAGTTCAGATCTCCCTATTTACATATCAACCCTTTCACTACAAAATACACATATATCCCTGTAAATCACTTTTCTCTTGTCTATGATCTCTGGATTTACTACACATACTTCAAAAAAGTTTCCCTTTATCAGAAGATTCATGAACATTCCACAGATCTTGAAACACTTTAATGGATGATTCCATCCATGAGAAATCACATATACACAGCTTACTAAAAAGCTGACTAACCCCATAACATGTGGGTTGTAACTGTTTTACAGTACTTCAAATGAGTTTTAAGTCCTATAATGTAATACACTGCTTAAAAGTTCATATGACATTAAGTCTCTCATACACGGAAAGTTAGCTCCTAGGTTTAATATTTCTCTCCTCTGCTGGTTTTCTCTTAGAGCAATGAGTTGTATCCAGGGGTCTGGACCTTCTAACATCCCATCGAACCAGTGAAGTAGCACAAACCTTCCCTACTTGTCACAACCCACTGCAACCTACCCTCACTTAAGAACATGTCGTATAGTGACGTGTCATGGTTACCACATTTCAGAATTTAGGTACCACCAGGGATAATTTTATGTAAGTCCTTGAAGTTTGAACAGATTTGAAAAAAATATTCAGTGCATCATTTGAAAAATTCTTTTCTTTTAACTATAAAATATTTCTTTTCAATTATCATGCAGTTCATGATGACTGATGATGTCACAGAGATTCACATCTCATCAACTGGCAAAATACATTTTGATTCATACACCATCAATGAACAAAATATAATTCATATTCCACCCATCTGCATTTAGCTTGTAAAAAGAAACACAGTGCAATGAGTGGTAGTCCTCACCTCAATCTATCCTGCCCTCACACTATATAGCTGTCATGTACATTGCACTAAAATCAGAGCCCATCATAAACAGCGAAGTCCTACAAACTGTTCCATGGTTGATCCTGACTACTTCAAATGCCTTGGTTTATCCCATTTCTCCCTGTACAACTACATCAATCCAGTTCAGTTATCTCATGCATATCCTTCATCCTTATGTATTTTCAATTCTCAATAACTCAATGTCCATTTCACACAATCCTTCTATTTCCTTCATGGTCTCCCGCTCCCACACCTTCCTTTCTGACATGTAGGTCCTCTTTGTTAGTCCATCCTAATTCCTCCTCTCCATATGTCTAAATCATTTCAGCACACCCTGATCACCTTTCTTAATCACCCTGCACTTCCTACAAGCACACCTCCCTCTTATTCTGTCATTCCTTACACGATCAACCTGCTTCACATCACTTATTTGCCCTTTCATTTTCAATACATCCACTTTCTTTTGTTAATCTACCTTCAGTATCCAAGACATATCTGTACAACACTGTCAGAACTACTGAGTTTGAATATGTCCATATGTCCATCTTTGCCCAAGCAGACACATTCCTTAATGCATGCAGGACCTTAGCTCCCTCTCCCACCCAATTACTCATTTGACCTCCATGTCCCATTTCCTGCCAACTCCACTTTCTCATTAAACTTTACCCTTCAGCCATCATGTCTCAAACCCCTGCTATATCTCATTACCTTACTTTTGTTCAATGTCACCCTTAACTGTCTTCCATCATGCACTCTCGTAACTCTTTTACCAGCTTTTGCAGTTTCTCTCTGGAGTCTACTACCAGGGTAATGATATCATTTGCAAACAGCAATTGATTAACCTCCAATGCCACTCTTGGTAAACCAAAGACCTGCCCTCACAGTGAGTAATAGGAGCAACAAAGAGATTTTTATAAATGAATCAAACTGAGGTCTACAGGATGGTTGCATTACAAACAATTAACTTCCTCTATCAAACCTTGAACAGTGGGGTATAAAAAGGGTCCTAATGACAATTTTCTTTTCATATTCTGTATAAAGTCACTTTTTTTTTCAAAATTCTACATGTAAATTGAATTTGCATGTTAGTATGATACTTAAGGGTTGATATTTTTATCATTCTTACCCATTTCAGTTCAGTGTAATGGAACATGATATTTGGTCAAATATGTATTTCTTTAAATTTTCTATCATTATACAAAGATAAAGAAGTGCATATATTACAAGTTTTTGGCAACAATCTTTATGTATATTACACTTACACCTTTCACTTTTTAGAGGATATATTTCATCTAATTATGCAGCAAAAGGATTTACAGACTACATCAAATAAGTACAGTACACTTAGTCTCAAGAACATGTATACTCACTAAATTGTGCATCCTCAACATAGCGAATATCTAGGTGCATCATTGCTATCAGGTTCTGTTGCCAACGTGAGAAATCAAGAATCACATTATCTTTGGGTTGTGGCACCTGAAAGTTTATCAACCATTAGTAAAGGAACACATAATAGTGATCCTATTGCAGTCAACAACACTTGTGAAAATGCTTCAAACACATTACCACGATCAGTGAAACTTGCACATGTAAAGATGTATGATAACTATAGAGATTGAGGAAGATTTAACAACATGCCACCAAGTTACTATCATCAGTGTCATTATGTACATAAATAGTATTTTTTTTTTTTATTATACTTTGTCGCTGTCTCCCGCATTTGCGAGGTAGCGCAAGGAAACAGACGAAAGAAATTGCCCAACCCCCCCCATACACATGTATATACATACGTCCACACACGCAAATATACATACCTACACAGCTTTCCATGGTTTACCCCAGACGCTTCACATGCCTTGCTTCAATCCACTGACAGCACGTCAACCCCGGTATACCACATCGCTCCAATTCACTCTATTCCTTGCCCTCCTTTCACCCTCCTGCATGTTCAGGCCCCGATCACACAAAATCTTTTTCACTCCATTGGTCAGGCCCCGATCACACAAAATCTTTTTCACTCCATCTTTCCACCTCCAATTTGGTCTCCCTCTTCTCCTCGTTCCCTCCACCTCCGACACATATATCCTCTTGGTCAATCTTTCCTCACTCATCCTCTCCATGTGCCCAAACCACTTCAAAACACCCTCTTCTGCTCTCTCAACCACTCTCTTTTTATTTCCACACATCTCTCTTACCCTTACGTTACTCACTTGATCAAACCACCTCACACCACACATTGTCCTCAAACATCTCATTTCCAGCACATCCATCCTCCTGCGCACAACTCTATCCATAGCCCACGCCTCGCAACCATACAACATTGTTGAAACCACTATTCCTTCAAACATACCCATTTTTGCTTTCCGAGATAATGTTCTCGACTTCCACACATTCTTCAAGGCCCCCAGGATTTTCGCCCCCTCCCCCACCCTATGATCCACTTCCGCTTCCATGGTTCCATCCGCTGCCAGATCCACTCCCAGATATCTAAAACACTTCACTTCCTCCAGTTTTTCTCCATTCAAACTCATCTCCCAACTGACTTGACCCTCAACCCTACTGTACCTAATAACCTTGCTCTTATTCACATTTACTCTTAACTTTCCTCTTCCACACACTTTTCCAAACTCAGTCACCAGCTTCTGCAGTTTCTCACATGAATCAGCCACCAGCGCTGTATCATCAGCGAACAACAACTGACTCACTTCCCAAGCTCTCTCATCCCCAACAGACTTCATACTTGCCCCTCTTTCCAAAACTCTTGCATTTACCTCCCTAACAACCCCATCCATAAACAAATTAAACAACCATGGAGACATCACACACCCCTGCCGCAAACCTACATTCACTGAGAACCAATCACTTTCCTCTCTTCCTACACGCACACATGCCTTACATCCTCGATAAAAACTTTTCACTGCTTCTAACAACTTTCCTCCCACACCATATATTCTTAATACCTTCCACAGAGCATCTCTATCAACTCTATCATATGTGTGGTTTCAGAAGTGGTAGAGGATGTGTGGATCAGGTGTTTGCTTTGAAGAATGTATGTGAGAAATACTTAGAAAAGCAAATGGATTTGTATGTAGCATTTATGGATCTGGAGAAGGCACATAAATAGTAAACACGTGAAAAAATCACGTAACCTTAGAACTCTTTTTATGTGGCTTCTGCAGGTTCAAGAATGCACTACACTCAGTAGCAGAAAAATGGACAAAAATTTCTGAGTTACCCTGCCAGAGCAATTCAGGTTTATTACTTATATCCTTACAGTATAAGCAACCATACAAAAACGAGACAGATAACGAAATATATAGGCATCAATAGCATTACTACTTGAGGCCATTGCTGATCTACCAACATCTATCACTTTTAATGGTAAAGGTATAGGACATATACATTACAAAGACAAACATGGTTATCTTTTGGCAAAATGGGAAATTGTTTATGCCTTAAATATAAAGGAAGAAAATGAAAAATCTATAAAGAGATGGCTGACAAACCTGGAAGGTAAAGATAATACTGTTGGAATCAACTTGGAGCTCTTCAATCACTGGGTCTTTTAAGTCCTCAAAGCTTTGGCACTTGCCCTTGCCATGGGGCCAGTACCACTTATCCTTCCGGTAATTCTTGTCAATGCACTTAGTTCCCAAAACTGTCATGACAGATGATGGGGCAGGAGCTGCAATGACACAAAGAATGAGAAAGGTGTTCAATAACTAAAATAATGGATGCAATAAAAATTTATTTGTTTTCATGCAACAAGATGTCCCAGATTTCCTAACCAGAGTGCACATTATCATCACGAACAAGTTCTGTCTTATTGCCAACCCTTCTTGACTCCAGATTATCTTTCTTCAAACTCTTACCATATTCAGTCCTATGTCAAAGATTCCACTCTACAAAATTCAATTCATTTCCCTCCCTCCTAATTCTGCCAGCTTAGGGTTACACTGCTTGTGAAAAGTCAGCTTTGGCGAGGCTGTATCACAGACAACAATCTTGCTGAAGAACTTTTCACTTCAAAGGAATCCATCTTGTGTGTACTGTAGCCTTGAAGCTGCAAGAGTCCCTCAAAAATGAGTCCTTGAGTAACACCAGGACCCTTTTCAAAAATGGAGCATGAGGTAATCATAGTATACATAACTTATCTTACCTTTCTGCCTCAGGAGTACCTTTTATCCTTATGAGGCTTCTAAAGCACATATGAAACTGGCCATGCCCACTCGTCTGGACCACAGGTCATAAAGAAGTGTGATGTTGTGTGTACATTTATGGGCAGAAAGGGTTGGGCAAGTGTGTAGTAAGTGCTGAATGTCTTCTTTATGGTAGCTACAGTGAGACTAAAGTCAGGATAAAATGAAACAGTGTTTGTAGTGTTGTAGAGATGGGTGATATCCTGAGAATAAGTAGAAGAGTGTGTTGTGTTTGTCTGGGATGAGTGGTTTCTGATGGGTGTATGTCTGGTGGGTTGGAGATAAGACTGAGTTGGGAGGTCAGTTGTTTAGTGCTTGTCAGGTTATTTCAGAGCATATGTTTTGTCTGTTATATTTGTTAGGGTCAGGAATCTGCAAGTAGAGGTTACTGAAAAGTGAGGGAGAGGTGAGCTTTTCATTTCTACTTGGAGGTTGCTAGTTAGTTACAGAGTGGTTTGGGTGGGAGGGGCCTAGTGCTACTGTACAGAACTAAGAGCTGAACATGTTGAGAAGGGACTATAATGGGAGGATCTTTGCTTCACTGCGAAGGTGTTGAGTGTTTGTGGTTGCCAAGCAGCCAGTTTTCCTTCTGCATGTACTATTTTGTGTGGTTTGCAGCTTTATTTTATTTGCTTTTGAGAGGGGGGAAGACCAAGCACATAAGATATGTTTAAAGTAGATAAATTACGTGCACAGGATGTTGAGGGACTTTTTCTTGTCCAAAATGGTGCCGCTTAGTGTTATGAGTGCATTTAGTTTGTGTTGCATTTGTAATGAAGTTACTGGTTTGGGGAATGACTGACATGCGACATGCCTAGAATTGTTGGGGTTTTGCGAAGTGAGAAAAGCTGTCTGTTCAAGGTGACTGAAGGGCATGTGCTGGATTCAAGTCTGTCTGGGGATAAAGAGGGACTGAAGACTTCTGTGGAGTTGCAGACAACCTTTTCTGGATGAGCCACTGTTTCAATTGCATAATATTGAGCCACGTTTAATGCTGCTATCTTGGTGTCATGCAGTTTGTGCTTTCTTTGGGGAAGGGATTTCATTAGAATGGGTCAAGAACGCTTCAAGAGAGCACCTAGACTGGCACAATAAGTGAATTTTCTTTAATGTGCACTAGAGATGGTTTCTATGGATCTTGTGTTTAATTATGATGAGGAAAGAGTACCAGTTTTTTTTCAGTGATATGGTTAGTGATGGCTTCATTTAGAGTCTAGATTTGCTCTGTGATTTCTAATGATGGTGAATGTCCGTCTGACATTTTTTTTGTAAGAGGTTTGTCAGATTTGGTTACTGTGGGTCTTGTGATTCCCCATTCCTCAGTCTGTCTTTCAATGATTAGGTTAGAGATGGTGTTATTCAGTTTTGTTCTCTGATTTCTGTTTGATGGAGAGTGACTGTGTTTGAGCTGTTTTCTTTGCTTTATTAGGAGTATAACATTATTATTATTATTTTATTATACTTTGTCGCTGTCTCCCGCGTTTGCGAGGTAGCGCAAGGAAACAGATGAAAGAAATGGCCCAACCCCCCCCCCATACACATGTATATACATATGTACACACACGCAAATATACATACCTACACAGCTTTCCATGGTTTACCCCAGACGCTTCACATGCCTTGCTTCAATCCACTGACAGCACGTCAACCCCGGTATACCACATCGCTCCAATTCACTCTATTCCTTGCCCTCCTTTCACCCTCCTGCATGTTCAGGCCCCGATCACACAAAATCTTTTTCACTCCATCTTTCCACCTCCAATTTGGTCTCCCTCTTCTCCTCGTTCCCTCCACCTCCAACACATATATCCTCTTGGTCAATCTTTCCTCACTCATTCTCTCCATGTGCCCAAACCACTTCAAAACACCCTCTTCTGCTCTCTCAACCACGCTTTTTTTATTTCCACACATCTCTCTTACCCTTACCTTACTCACTCGATCAAACCACCTCACACCACACATTGTCCTCAAACATCTCATTTCCAGCACATCCATCCTCCTGCGCACAACTCTATCCATAGCCCACGCCTCACAACCATACAACATTGTTGGAACCACTATTCCTTCAAACATACCCATTTTTGCTTTCCGAGATAATGTTATCGACTTCCACACATTCTTCAAGGCCCCCAGAATTTTCGCCCCCTCCCCCACCCTATGATCCACTTCCGCTTCCATGGTTCCATCCGCTGCCAGATCCACTCCCAGATATCTAAAACACTTCACTTCCTCCAGTTTTTCTCCATTCAAACTCACCTCCCAATTGACTTGACCCTCAACCCTACTGTACCTAATAACCTTGCTCTTATTCACATTTACTCTTAACTTTCTTCTTCCACACACTTTACCAAACTCAGTCACCAGCTTCTGCAGTTTCTCACATGAATCAGCCACCAGCACTGTATCATCAGCGAACAACAACTGACTCACTTCCCAAGCTCTCTCATCCCCAACAGACTTCATACTTGCCCCTCTTTCCAAAACTCTTGCATTTACCTCCCTAACAACCCCATCCATAAACAAATTAAACAACCATGGAGACATCACACACCCCTGCCGCAAACCTACATTCACTGAGAACCAATCACTTTCCTCTCTTCCTACACGTACACATGCCTTACATCCTCGATAAAAACTTTTCACTGCTTCTAACAACTTTCCTCCCACACCATATATTCTTAATACCTTCCACAGAGCATCTCTATCAACTCTATCATATGCCTTCTCCAGATCCATAAATGCTACATACAAATCCATTTGCTTTTCTAAGTATTTCTCACATACATTCTTCAAAGCAAACACCTGATCCACACATCCTCTACCACTTCTGAAACCACACTGCTCTTCCCCAGTCTGATGCTCTGTACATGCCTTCACCCTCTCAATCAATACCCTCCCATATAATTTACCAGGAATACTCAACAAACTTATACCTCTGTAATTTGAGCACTCACTCTTATCCCCTTTGCCTTTGTACAATGGCACTATGCACGCATTCCGCCAATCCTCAGGCACCTCACCATGAGTCATACATACATTAAATAACCTTACCAACCAGTCAACAATACAGTCACCCCCTTTTTTAATAAATTCCACTGCAATACCATCCAAACCTGCTGCCCTGCCGGCTTTCATCTTCCGCAAAGCTTTCACTACCTCTTCTCTGTCTACCAAATCATTTTCCCTAACCCTCTCACTTTGCACACCACCTCGACCAAAACACCCTATATCTGCCACTCTATCATCAAACACATTCAACAAACCTTCAAAATACTCACTCCATCTCCCTCTCACATCACCACTATTTGTTATCACCTCCCCATTTGCGCCCTTCACTGAAGTTCCCATTTGCTCCCTTGTCTTACGCACTTTATTTACCTCCTTCCAGAACATCTTAGGGTGGAGTATAACATGTATAAAGAAATTTGGGTTGTCTCCTTGCGGTATGTAATTTTGCTGGCTAGGCTGGAGATGCTGATGAAGTGTAAGACTTCAAGATCTAGCGAAATCATCTGTACTGAAGTTTTGGATTCTGTTTCTATATAGTGAGTGAAGGATGGTCAGTCTACTTTACTGTACTTTAAGTTTTTGGGTGGGTTGTGTTGACTGAGTTGGCTAAATGGGGCATTATTAGGATGGGCAGGTGGTCAGAAGGCATTTCCTATATGCTGCTCCACTTGGTTCATGTATGCAGTGCAGAGAAGAATGTGATGCCCGGTGAACATGACTACTAGAGGTGATGGGCTGAGTCTAGTTGCATAGGATAAGGATACTGAGAGGTGGCAGTTAGTTCATGGGAAATTCACTTTGGGGATCATGAGTGTGAGTGATGGTGGACACTGAAACATCTACAGTGGAATGGCATCTGGCATGTTGCAGAGTTTCTACAGCTGGAGTGTGTACCTAGAGGGGCATGTGGAGAGGGAAGTAAGTAGATGGTCATTATACTGTAGTTGGTACTATGAAGTTTTATTCCTATGGAAGGTGCATATTCTTAAAGTGTTGTCGTTGTCTGCAAGCTGTTTTGAAGTTTAAGTGGTGTTGGAGGTAGGTGCTGCTTGGTGGACGAGTGTATAAGTCCTTGTCCTTGTTGTTTATCATTTCTCACAGCGGTGTAGTTGTAGAAAATGGGAAGGAAGGATTTGGGTGTGGATACGGTTTCTTACATAAGGGCTGACTGGATGTTGTGTTCTCTGAGCTGGTTCTGTATTTCTTTGTTTCTGATGCCATTAGCATTGAGGTGCAGGACTTTTAGATCACAAGAGAGGAAAGTGATTGGTTCTCAGTGAATGTAGGTTTGCAGCAGGGGTGTGTGATGTCTCCATGGTTAAGTTGTTTATGGATAGGGTTGTTAGGGAGGTGAATGCAAGAGTTTTGGAGAGAAGGGCAAGTATGCAGTCTGTTGTGGATAAGAGAGCTTAGGAAGTGAGTCATTTGTTGTTCGCTGATGATACAGCGCTGGTGGCTGATTCGGGTAAGAAACAGTAGAAGCTGGTAACTGGGTTTGGTAAAGTGTGTGAAAGAAGAAAGTTGAGAGTAAATGTGAATAAGAGCAAGGTTATTAGGTACAGCAGGGTTGAGGGACAAGTCAATTAGGAGGTAAGTTTGAATGGAGAAAAACTGGAGGAAGTGAAGTGTTTTAGATATCTGGGAGTGGATTTGGCAGCAGATGGAACCATGGAAGCGGAAGTGAGTCATGGGGTGGGGGAGGAGGCGAAAGTTCTAGGAGAGTTGAAAAATGTGTGGAAGGTGAAAACATTATCTCGGAAAGCAAAAATGGGTATGTTTGAAGGAATAGTTGTTCTAACAATGATATATGGTTGCGAGGTGTGGACTATAGATAGAATTGTGCCGAGGGTGGATGTGTTGGAAATGAGATGTTTGAGGACAATATGTGGTGTGAGGTGGTTTGATCGAGTAAGTAATGAAAGGGTAAGAGAGATGTGTGGTAATAAAAAGTGTTTGGTTGAGAGAGAAGAGGGTGTTTTGAAATGGTTTAGTCACATGGAGAGAATGAGTGAGGAAAGATTGACAAAGAGGATATATGTGTCAGAGGTGGAGGCAATGAGAGGTGGGAGACCAAATTGGAGGTGGAAAGATGGAGTGAAAAATATTTTGAGCGACTGGGGCCTGAACATGCAGGGGGGGGTGAAAGGCGTGCCAGGAATAGTGAATTGGAACGATGTGGTATACCAGAGTCGACGTGCTGTCAATGGATTGAACCAGGGCATGTGAAGCGTCTGGGGTAAACCATAGAAAGTTTTGTGGGGCCTGGATGTTGAAAGGTAGATGTGGTTTCGGTGCCTTGTACATGACAGCTACAGACTGAATGTGAACGAATATGATCTTTGTTGTCTTTTCCTAGCGCTACCTCGCGCACATGCGGGGGGGGAGGGAGTTGTCTTTTCATGTGTGGCCGGGTGACGACAGGAATGAATAAAGGCAGCAAGTGTAAATTATGTACATGTGTATACATGCATATGTCAGTGTGTGTATATATATGTATACGTTGAAATGAATATGTATGTATATGTGCATGTGTGGACGTGTATGTATGTATATACATGTGCATGTGGGTGGGCTGGACCATTCTTTCGTCTGTTTCCTTGCGCTACCTCGCTTTATCCATTCCCGGTACCACCTTACCCAATATGAAACATCAAAACCCCCCATGCGTCTGCGAGGCAGCGCCAGGAAACATACAAAGGAAGGCCACATCTGCTCACATCCATACTCTAGCTGACATGTGTTATGCACCGAAACCACAGCTCCCCATCCACGTCCATGCCCTACATATCTTTCCATATATACATATGTATACGTTGTTGGATTCGGCCTGGTTGTGGTTATACTACATCTGAAAAGTCACCTTTGAAGAGAGTATTATCATTTATGACCTAAATGGAGTACAACCTAACAGTTAGACCAACTCAGTCCAAAGGTATTCCTCTTTTTATCGCAGCTGACAAACGTAAATTCACTGCCTCTTTCTTCACTTTTCACCATGCCAATTCCCCATGACAGCATGCCACCGTGTCCCATAAGCCATACCCGCATCTATCAACTTACATAATTCATCAGTTTGTAAGTATAGTGTATATCTAAAATCTAACTCAGCTTGCGGTGTAACACTATGTAAATCGATTGACAAGTCAAATGCTCGTTCCAAAATGTAACAGTCTCACAAAGGCAATTGTTCCAAAAATTAAGTCTCACAAGGGCAATTCAACAGTGTTACATGAAAATATTTCTATGCCTGTATTTAGTATACATTAATAAATGTAACTGGGATAAGGGGAGAATTTACATTTTAGTTTGTATACTGTATAGCTCTACGTGTGGGGGACCCCCGTCCCTATTTCTACCTCAGGTATGCCCCTGCTCTTAGGTCGACTACACAGGGGAAACAGCCTAGCATAACATTTTTCATGAACTACCATATATATCAAACCTAATAATCTGTCCGCAGATCAATCTAATCGATTTACGTTTGATCCTTTTTATCCATCACAGAAGGGTTTCATTGGCGAGACATCTTTAATTCACCAGTCCATCTAAACGCACATTTCACATCAATCAAAGCAAAAGTGACCGACATATACATATAAAAGGGGTAAAATACAAGTGAATTTGTACATGTAAAGAAAAACGTATGAATATTTAGGCATTTGGCGAACGGCCGGCTGAATGAGCCATGTGGAGTGGGAAGCCTTTATTAGAATCAACGTTAGATTGCCGATAAATTTCAGCACCACACTTTTCAAACCATTGTTCCCCTATGAGACTATATCCTCGTCAAATGCATCAGTAATAAGACACCGTCAGAACAGGTATTATTACGTTATCTTAAGAACCCAGGATATCAAAAACATCCCCCAACCCTCCCAAAGAATAAGTAATATTACGTAACTTTAAAAAAAATAAGGGGCATCAAAAATTGCCCCCCACCCCTCCAAAAAAAAAAATTCCCTTAACATTTGATTAGGGTTTTAATTAAGTTACATTAGACTTGGTTTATGTGTCGTTGGAGGGTGTTGTATTCAAAGTGACACTGAACAACGAGTTTAATGAACAAAGGAGCATGAATGAGGAAGGATGAAAGAACAATGGAGGAATGAGTGACATCTTAGACAGGAATGCCATACAAAGCAAAACATGACAAAAAAAAAGAGAGAAAAGGAACAGCTTCACGAGAAGCAGACATAGCAATCGATATGAAAAAAAGGGAAAAATAAAGACTATATATATAACACACTTAATCCAAGCACATTAGATACATACACAGCTTCTAGTCAATAATGGAATATCTTGAAAAGCAAAATACCTTTCAATCATGATATGCGTACAATGCACACAGGAAACCAACTCACACAAAAGACTTCCTGACCTTGAGACAGTTAAATAGTCACCCGTAATTAGCTTTGGTCTGAGGGCAGTTGTAACATAACACTTCAAGACAGAGAGAGACGCTGGCTAAGGCGACCACGTTACCAATTGTAACACAAGGTGTTACCTTATGACAACCGTGTGTAGCATTATCATGACCTTGTTATGTTCAAGTTGTCTTAATCATATTCATAATGGGTTTATAAACCTATATTTCATGCTTCACGTAATATCCGCTTTGTATAATCATCTTCAGTGGCATCATTGAAGCTACATTGAAAAGCATCTTTTAACATTAGGTTAAATATGTGTCTCAATTCTAAAATTATGACTAACAAGTCCGTAATTGTCTGTAATGAGATGCCAATTTCCATTCGCATGCTAGTGTTTCTAAAGATCTGAAATAAGCCTACAAATTTGAAAAAAAATCAGTTTACACTTCAGTCTTCAGCAGTTAACTACAATGGTGTCCAACAGCATCTAAGTCCTGTACACAAGCACGACATAATCTTCCTTATGCTAAGGGTAGGGAAGGGCTATTATACCGAGTGGACAAGTCTTGCATCAGGGCCGGGAAACCATGAGTAGTGTAATATCTTGAGAGCCATTTTGATCCTGCCCTCAACGCCATGTTTGTCCACCATCAGTAGACACCCCTCCTACCTTCTCTATCCACACCTTCTAATTACAAATTGCGACATGACAGCTCTGTCCCATGCCAGTCCCCTACCATCCCAGGATATCCCAGCCCCCTACCATCCCAGGATATCCCAGCCCCCTACCATCTCAGAATATCCCAGCCCCCTACCCTCCCAGGATATCCCAGCCCCCTACCATCCCAGGATATCCCAGCCCCCTACCATCTCAGAATATCCCAGCCCCCTACCCTCCCAGGATATCCCAGCCCCCTACCCTCCCAGGATATCCCAGCCCCCTACCATCCCAGGATATCCCAGTCCCCTACCCTCCCAGGATATGCCAGCCCCCTACCATCCCAGGATATCCCGGTCCCCTACCATCCCAGGATATCCCAGTCCCGTACCCTCCCAGGATATCCCAGCCCCCTACCTTCCCAGGATATCCCAGCCCCCTACCATCCCAGGATATCCCAGCCCCCTACAATCCCTGGCCCCTAACACATAAACACAGGATGATGCTCTCCCAACACACACAACACACACATGCCTGAGCCGCGCCAATGGCATCACCTCGTCTTTACCACCATTTTTACAACAGATATTCACATTACACCTCTTCCCTGCCTGGCAGATGGTGGCCTGATGTCCCAGAAGGTCACGCACTGGCATGTTAACCCCCGAAGTTGAGCGGAAAGGGAGGAAAATGTGTGTCATGTCGGCGGAGCTCTTTGTCGTCCAGCCCAGTCCCACCTTACCAATCAATGCGCCGACCAGGAAGCACACCACTTGGCATATCATCAGGAAAACAATCAGGACTCCTAGTTTCCTGCCACTCAGGTTCTCGATGATTGCACCCGCCATTCTGGCTCGTAATAACCGCCAATCTCCCTCGGGAACAAGTCGAAACGGAGAAGAGGATCGATAGCCGATGTGTTGCCCCCGCCTCACCTCAACGTAAACTGACATGCGTTGAGCAGGGAAAATATCTCGTACAAAACAATGATTTATCATTCAAATATATATAAATATGTATATACTTATTCATCTAATCTTTTTCAAGAAAAGTTGAATTAGATATTTAAAACCGACCCTAAGATATCTGAATATTCTCATGATAGACAGAGAAAGTCTTTGTCTCCCTGTGAAACGTACGTCTGGCAGGTGTAAGGAGAGAGACAGGATGCTGTCTCGTTATTTCTAAACAAACTATGTCCAACATAAACTACCTCGGGTTGTTTCAGTCACGGCATGTGCACTAAAGCTCAAACTACAGCCGGAAAGCTGTTAACAAAGGAACTTCACCGGTTCATGGTGGTAAAAATTCCCCAAGAAATATCGTTGAATAAAAACAGGAAGCGGGTGGCCCGTGTTTAACAATACTTCAAAGTTAGGTCCACAGCTTCCTCATGCATAACTTGTATGTGAAATAACTGAATTATCCACTTATAACCACCAGACAAGACAAGGTAATTATTAATAGATATTATGACGAAATTCCCAATTAATGGGGAAAGAATTATGCTCGATTGGAGCCAAACAGGAAATATACAACGAGAAATAATGGATACCATTAAAAAAAAATATTAAAAAATCTATTAAATTCACATGATATTAAGAGACAGAGGTTCATGCATACTGCACTCACTCCTGTAGCAAACAAGCTTAAGCTGAAGGTGACACGCTTTATTGATGACAGAAGTGTAGGAAAGCTTTAGCAGGTAGTGCGTAGTGACAGCATAATGCTAAGCTGACCACGTAACGTGACATGCTTACCCATGCTGACCATTATAACGCAAGGTGACAGCATAAAGCTTACCCATGCTGACCATTATAACGCAAGGTAACAGCATAAAGCTTACCCATGCTGACCATTATAACGCAAGGTAACAGCATAAAGCTTACCCATGCTGACCATTATAACGCAAGGTAACAGCATAAAGCTTGCACATGCTGACCATCATAACGCAAGGTAACAGCATAAAGCTTACCCATGCTGACCATCATAACGCAAGGTAACAGCATAAAGCTTGCACATGCTGACCATCATAACGCAAGGTAACAGCATAAAGCTTACCCATGCTGACCATCATAACGCAAGGTAACAGCATAAAGCTTGCACATGCTGACCATCATAACGCAAGGTAACAGCATAAAGCTTACCCATGCTGACCATTATAACGCAAGGTAACAGCATAAAGCTTACCCATGCTGACCATCATAACGCAAGGTAACAGCATAAAGCTTACCCATGCTGACCATCATAACGCAAGGTAACAGCATAAAGCTTACCCATGCTGACCATCATAACGCAAGGTAACAGCATAAAGCTTACCCATGCTGACCATCATAACGCAAGGTAACAGCATAAAGCTTACCCATGCTGACCATTATAATGCAAGGTAACAGCATAAAGCTTACCCATGCTGACCATTATAATGCAAGGTAACAGCATAAAGCTTACCCATGCTGACCATTATAATGCAAGGTGACAGCATAATGCTACCAGTTAAGATGAAAATAATTTCTAATATCTCAAATCTATTTCATTTTTTTACATGGCATTTTCAATGTGGTTGAAGGCTGAATTCTTCCCTGAGATACGTAGAAATTAATCATACCGAACTCACAGGGCAAAGCAGTCTGCCTTCAGTTAAATGTCACGTAAGATAAAAATTAAAAAAAAAAAATGAGAATAATGGAAATATTTAGACATTTACATACCCGATGAGCTGGGATATAAGCTAGGCTGTGGCCTGGCATACCCGATGCGCTGGGATATAAGCTAGGCTGTGGCCTAGCGTACCCGATGCGCTGGGATATAAGCTAGGCTGTGTCCTGGCATACCCGATGAGCTGGGATATAAGCTAGGCTGTGGCCTAGCGTACCCGATGCGCTGGGATATAAGCTAGGCTGTGGCCTAGCGTACCCGATGCGCTGGGATATAAGCTAGGCTGTGGCTTGGCATACCCGATGCGCTGGGATATAAGCTAGGCTGTGGCTTGGCATACCCGATGCGCTGGGATATAAGCTAGGCTGTGGCCTGGCATACCCGATGTGCTGGGATATAAGCTAGGCTGTGGCCTAGCGTACCCGATGTGCTGGGATATAAACTAGGCTGTGTCCTGGCATACCCGATGCGCTGGGATATAAGCTAGGCTGTGTCCTGGCATACCCGATGAGCTGGGATATAAGCTAGGCTGTGTCCTGGCATACCCGATGCGCTGGGATATAAGCTAGGCTGTGTCCTGGCATACCCGATGCGCTGGGATATAAGCTAGCTGTGTCCTGGCATACCCGATGAGCTGGGATATAAGCTAGGCTGTGTCCTGGCATACCCGATGAGCTGGGATATAAGCTAGGCTGTGGCCTAGCGTACCCGATGTGCTGGGTATAAGCTAGGCTGTTTCCTGGCATACCCGATGTGCTGGGTATAAGCTAGGCTGTGTCCTGGCATACCCGATGCGCTGGGATATAAGCTAGGCTGTGTCCTGGCATACCCGATGAGCTGGGATATAAGCTAGGCTGTGGCCTGGCATACCCGATGCGCTGGGATATAAGCTAGTCTGTGTCCTGGCATACCCGATGAGCTGGGATATAAGCTAGGCTGTGTCCTGGCATACCCGATGAGCTGGGATATAAGCTAGGCTGTGGCCTGGCATACCCGATGCGCTGGGATATAAGCTAGTCTGTGTCCTGGCATACCCGATGAGCTGGGATATAAGCTAGGCTGTGTCCTGGCATACCCGATGAGCTGGGATATAAGCTAGGCTGTGGCCTGGCGAATCTTCAACTGTTTGACCCAAAGATTCACTTGTGACAAAGAAATCTTGTTATTTTCACGCTTTCTGTATCTATCCATCTATCTATCTATCTTGGTCTCGAGGTGTATACAGATGACACATTAAGGGTACAATGTGTATAATGATGACGTCAGTGTATTGATGACGTCAGTGTATATGATGACGTCAGTTGTAGCGGCAAACGAGACTGTAATTTGCCACTGTAATTTAACACTGTAATTTACCACTGTAGTTTGCCACTGTAATTTACCACTGTAGTTTGCCACTGTAATTTACCACTGTAGTTTGCCACTGTAATTTGCCACTGTAGTTTGCCACTGTAATTTACCACTGTAGTGTGCCACTGTAATTTACCAGTGTAGTTTGCCACTGTAATTTACTACTGTAGTTTGCCATTGTGATTTGCCACTTTCAGAAAAGCAAGGGAGGAATATCGACCAGTTCCCCGTCAGGAGAAACAATTGTAATCATTCTAACGAAGGAGGAATTACCTTCGATGTGGGATATATACATCATCGTTAACCAACAGAAAATGGGGCAGCGTCGTTAAACAAATTGCCTCAAAAAAAAAAATGGCCCCCCAAGTTTAGGTAAAGATCTTTTAAATTATATGTCAGAATAGGGCAAGATAATGGTATTCTGAGGGACGAGGGTTAGTTAGATAGTTAGTTAGTTAGTTAATTAGTTATTTAGGGGCCACTAATTTACCTTCAAATTGAATCTTAAACAATTTAAATAACGAATAAATTCTATAGATAGAGCTAGAAATATGTAAAAAAAAGTACACCAAAAAACTTACAAAGAGAAATACCGTTGTAATTTTTAGTGAATGAATGGAATCAGAGGTGAAATTGTGAATGCCAAGTTGGAAAAGTTGTATAACAAATATGAAATCATGAAATGGGTTGCCAACCTGTGTAAAACTGCTGTTTTACTAGACATGGACAGTGACTTTGTATATATATATATATATATATATATATATATATATATATATATATATATATATATATATATATATATATATAATTTATTTTTTTTTTTTTGCTTTGTCGCTGTCTCCCGCGTTTGCGAGGTAGCGCAAGGAAACAGACGAAAGAAATGGCCCAACCCACCCCCATACACATGTATATACATACACGTCCACACACGCAAATATACATACCTACACAGCTTTCCATGGTTTACCCCAGACGCTTCACATGCCCTGATTCAATCCACTGACAGCACGTCAACCCCGGTATACCACATCGATCCAATTCACTCTATTCCTTGCCCTCCTTTCACCCTCCTGCATGTTCAGGCCCCGATCACACAAAATCTTTTTCACTCCATCTTTCCACCTCCAATTTGGTCTCCCACTTCTCCTCGTTCCCTCCACCTCCGACACATATATCCTCTTGGTCAATCTTTCCTCACTCATTCTCTCCATGTGCCCAAACATTTCAAAACACCCTCTTCTGCTCTCTCAACCACGCTCTTTTTATTTCCACACATCTCTCTTACCCTTACGTTACTTACTCGATCAAACCACCTCACACCACACATTGTCCTCAAACATCTCATTTCCAGCACATCCACCCTCCTGCGCACAACTCTATCCATAGCCCACGCCTCGCAACCATACAAAATTGTTGGAACCACTATTCCTTCAAACATACCCATTTTTGCTTTCCGAGATAATGTTCTCGACTTCCACACATTCTTCAAGGCTCCCAGGATTTTCGCCCCCTCCCCCACCCTATGATCCACTTCCGCTTCCATGGTTCCATCCGCTGCCAGATCCACTCCCAGATATCTAAAACACTTTACTTCCTCCAGTTTTTCTCCATTCAAACTTACCTCCCAATTGACTTGACCCTCAACCCTACTGTACCTAATAACCTTGTTCTTATTCACATTTACTCTTAACTTTCTTCTTTCACACACTTTACCAAACTCAGTCACCAGCTTCTGCAGTTTCTCACATGAATCAACCACCAGCGCTGTATCATCAGCGAACAACAACTGACTCACTTCCCAAGCTCTCTCATCCACAACAGACTTCATACTTGCCCCTCTTTCCAAAACTCTTGCATTCACCTCCCTAATAACCCCATCCATAAACAAATTAAACAACCATGGAGACATCACACACCCCTGCCGCAAACCTACATTCACTAAGAACCAATCACTTTCCTCTCTTCCTACACGTACACATGCCTTACAACCTCGATAAAAATTTTTCACTGCTTCTAACAACTTGCCTCCCACACCATATATTCTTAATACCTTCCAAAGAGCATCTCTATCAACTCTATCATATGCCCTCTCCAGATCCATAAATGCTACATACAAATCCATTTGCTTTTCTAAGTGTTTCTCACATACATTCTTCAAAGCAAACACCTGATCCACACATCCTCTACCACTTCTGAAACCACACTGCTCTTCCCCAATCTGATGCTCTGTACATATATATATATATATATATATATATATATCGTTGCCTTCCAGTCACGAACAGAAGTCCACGTTAAGACTTGCCACTATAAAGGGATAGGAAGTCAAGGGAAAAGGAATCTTTCGAATTTTAAACGAAGTGAAATCCAGTCTTTTTAAACTACACCAGATCATAGTTGATGGCAAAGACATTAGAAGGGAAAAAATAGTTCTAGAGTTGCGACATGCAAGGAAAGAAATAGATATATTATAACCCGACATATTCCTTTAAGTTACCGACGGCCATTGAACTCCATTCAACCCTAAGTCCAGACCTGGGTGTTCCTCCCTCCCCCACTCCATCCAGTGATGTCAATGAGACAGGAGACAGTAATCAAAAAACCAAGTTTAGATTATATTTTTGATAATGGTTGTTAACTTATGAATTGTTCGCAGGCTATGTGATATGGTACACGATTTGGGAAACACTGCTTGTTAAGAAATGAGGAAAAAAAAAAATATATATATATATATATATATATATACATGAATATATGTACAGATTATGTAGGCAAATTTGTCAAAACTAGTCGAAATATTGTACTAAAAAATTTATTATTTTTGTATTGCTATAATGCAGGTGTCATTTTTGGTTGTTTTTAGGCGAGTCAGTGATAGAAAACGTACTGTCGTCATTCTTCGATTGATTACGACAACATTGCTGTATACTGGTGGTTATAATGACCATAGTTGGTCAAACTGCGGAATTAAGTTAATTAGTTAATACATAGTTGGACTGGCATGAAGTCCTTGTTCTTCTAGGCGTGGCCAGTGTCCAAATGACCATACCTAACCTAACCAAACTCTCACACTTGCATAAAAACCAGCGCACTTAAACAATAAATAACTATCTACTTAACACCTCAGCTATGAAAAAAATAAAAAAGGGACATTTATATACGGGTCATTAAGTAGAAATAAGGTAAACATAGTGGGAATGGGAAGCGGATGCCATGAGTCAGGGAATCGAACACGTTACCCCCAGAGGAACAACGCGCTTGTTTACCAGACATCACAAACTTCAAAATGTACCCTGCCAGGTCACTCCTACCTCTCTCCCTCCTCTTGTTACACATGCTAACAACCGCACAAGGTAGGTCTGCAAACGGTCGTTCAAGCTCTTGGGGCAATGGGTGGTAGTGAAGAGTAATTGGGTCGTTAGATTACTTTGAAAATTGGTGAATGTTGGTCAAGGCGAGTCCTGGGCCTTGATGGCGTGTGTGTGTGTACTTGGCATATCAATATTTTCTAAGTATTTTGAGCTTTTTTTTAATACCATTTATAGACATTTTACTTCAATATAAGGTGTTGTATTTCCTCATACGAGAGAGAAGCCTCGTAAATATATGTTAATCATTATTAAACCTTCATATTCTACACTAATAATGTAGGCCAGAATGGCATTCTATTATTAAATCGCAAATTAAGTTTTTTAATTAATAATGGAGGAAGACGTCCTTCCCAGCACTGAACCAACGTTAATCAATAGATATATTAAGACTTGGATAGACATAACGGTATTGTATAAGGTCGTGAACTTGTTCACCTTTAAGGATGGGGTCACCTTTATGCTCCGTATATATATATATATATATATATATATATATATATATATATATATATTAGAACAAATATTAAGTGATTATAGTATATCTGGGAAAATATGAAGTTATACATAAAATTATGGGATTCTTTTACTGATAAATCAACAGAATCTCTTGACCTCCTCAAGTATCATGTACAATTACCATTTGGGACATAGGCCTGTGTGGAAGTTGAAATTATGTTTTTCCTGTTGATTTTTCGACATTTTTTGCTCAATTTTGACCTTCATATTTACAGAAGTCTTCGTGACATTTTGAGATATCACCTCCCATCTTCCAGCGACACTGGGAACCCTTAATGAGAAGTTTGTAGCGATTTGTGATAGAAATGAAGGTCTGAATTGTTCAGAACATATCAAAAACTACTGGAAAAAAATTTATGCCGTGGCCAAACCAAACCTAACAATGTCTGAAATGGTGATCATACCACCGAACCTCCCTAGAATTCGAGCTTTATCTTAATATTCGTTGATTTTACTCAAAATATGGCAGCTATACCCATGATTGAGTACTGCTCGTGTGGTTCAAGTTATTGTCAAACAGATGACACAGTGATCTATCCTGCAATCCCCAGAGGAATTTTCTGTTGGTATATTTCTACCATTATTTTGGCGACTAAGCTCAGTTGATTATTTTAAAGTTATTTTTCACTTTTATGTTAATTATCCCTCTATATTTTTCTTGATATACATATCCCTGTTAATGCCTTATTTATTATCATCCATAAAATTAAATCTCAATTCATATCCGCAATTATTACTGTATTTGTTAAACTTCACAGAACAAGATCATTCCATATCCAGAGCTAAGAGTTTTGTGTACCTGAAATAGACTTACTGAAAACATTTTTGATACGGTAGAGATTATAGCAAAGGGTATCATAATGTGATACAGGAGAAAAAAAACTTGAAATATACACACCTATTATAGTAAAGCTCTTCCCAGGATTCATGAATAAAGGAAAACTCGTACACTAGATACAGAAACGCAATGATTGGGAAGTCTACAAGGAATGATGTACAGTCAGAGATCAGGTGTGGACAGTAATTATATGGAAATAAAACAAAATAGTGTGAGAAATAAATGATAATAGGTGAAGGAAAATCCAAAGAAATTTGCAAAATTGAAATTTGAAACAAAGGCAGGTACTCATGCCATATTAAGGACTGTAATAATAAATTTGTCATCTTAAGACAGTTAAAAGGATGGTGCATTGGGTATGATTTTACATGTGTGCTAACAGGTGAGAAGAAATGCTTGGTTTCGACAAAAGTTGTTTCACCAACCTTGGACACCTTGACTATTATATATTTTTATGTACAAAGCTCCAAAAGTTTACATTGAGGCTAGGCCATAATTGAAATATGGTAAGTGTCAATGGGAGGAATAAGGAGCAAAGAGAATTTTTTTTTCCTAAATGTGATGAAAGCATGGGGTAATTGAGCAACAAATGTATGGTGTCCTCATTGTCATATTTGCGTCATGATTATGATGGGTCTGAAGATATGACGAATTGTGTTTGTAGTGTTGTAGAGATGGATGGTGTCGAGCATGGGTGGGAGTGTGACTCGTATGTTTGAGGATTGTGGTTTCTGATATTTATACGTCTGGTGGGGTGGTGTTTATGACTAACTTGGGAGGATGATTGTCTAGTGCTTGGCCAGTCATCTCAGTGTGAGTGTGTTTTTACATTGTAGTAGTTGTTGGGCATAGGGATTCTGTGAATAGAATTTGCTAAGATTGAGATAGATGTACGCTTTTTATTTTGACTTGGGGCAGCCAGTGATTGTTGTGAATGCTCAGTTGTGTGTAGTTTTCAGCTTTATATATATATATATATATATATATATATATATATATATAATTAATTTGATTTTGAAAGGCTGGATAAAGAGGCAGGTTTGCGGTAGTTTAGGTTGGAGCTGATGAAATGTTTGTAGAGGATTCTTTTTCATGCTCAAATCTGGTATTGTTAATGCCCTTAGGCATTTGCTCTATAGGATGTTGTTTGTGTAGGGAATGTCATGTGCATGTCGTATGTGATGCATGGAACAGTTGGTGCTTTGTTCGGTGGGAGTGATCCCTGTACAAGGTGACTGGAAGGGGTTGGCTGGATTTGATTCTGTCTGGGATTAAAAGGGTGGATGAAGACTTATATGGAGATGTGGACATTTTGTTCTAGATTAGCCATTGAGCCACGCATAATGTTGCTACTGTGGTGTGGAGAGTTGTGATTGTAAGGTTTCCAAGGAGAGGAGGTAATGGGAAGTCATGTAGGAAGATGCTGAAGAAGGATGAAGAAAGAACTGCTCTCTCGACAACTCCACTGTGGGGCGAGTGAGTTTTAGAGGTGAAGCCTTTGTGGATGACTGTGGTTTTGCAGCCAGCTACGAAGCTATCTATCCTCTTTTTATTTTAAATATCATTACCTATCAGGGGCACAGTATGTCTGCTGTGCTTTCATGTACTGTTATGCTCCATCTAATGAAGACATTAATTTTAGCATGAAAGTTGAATTCATATAAATCTAGAACGCTCTCCTAAACCAAAGTTACTTGATGAAGAAACAGAAGTCTCTTGATAATTCTCAAAACTAATTACAAATGTCTCAGCTCAGAATATGGGCCTCTAAGTCATAAATATATTGCCTCTGTTAATTAGTACTCTGATGAAGTTCTGACATTCCTCACTTATATAAATCTATGTTTTCACTATTACAATTCTTCTCATAAGTACACTGTTGAAATCCAGTTTATAAAAATCTCATCCTCTTTCAGACAAGAATAAGGATATATTGTGACATGAAATGCAAGTCCTTCCGTTTTAGTATGGAGGAGTGTAATTACCTATTATGTAATGTACAGGTAGGGACTTCCTCACTCATAGAACCCAATTTGTTAAGCTTTCTTTAGTAGCATTTATAAGAAATTTTAAACTCCAGTATAAAGTCTACGTGCAGTTTCATTACTTACCGATTTCCTTCATCCACAACTTCAACACTACAGAAGTACTTTGCATCTTTTCTGATACAGTCCTTGCTTAGTTTCTGGTGTGACCCTCTTGTTCCTTTTTATTATCCTTTAAAGAATTGTTCAATGTTGATATTGGCAGTTTAATTAAGAATTTTTTTTTTTTTTTATACTTTGTCGCTGTCTCCCGCGTATTGCGAGGTAGCGCAAGGAAACAGACGAAAGAAATGGCCCAACCCCCCCCATACACATGTACATACACACGTCCACACACACAAATATACATACCTACACAGCTTTCCATGGTTTACCCCGGACGCTTCACATGCCTTGATTCAATCCACTGACAGCACGTCAACCCCTGTATACCACATCGCTCCAATTCACTCTATTCCTTGCCCTCCTTTTACCCTCCTGCATGTTCAGGCCCCGATCACACAAAATCTTTTTCACTCCATCTTTCCACCTCCAATTTGGTCTCCCTCTTCTCCTCGTTCCCTCCACCTCCGACACATATATCCTCTTGGTCAATCTTTCCTCACTCATTCTCTCCATGTGCCCAAACCATTTTAAACACTCTCTTCTGCTCTCTCAACCACGCTCTTTTTATTTCCACACATCTCTCTTACCCTTACGTTACTTACTCGATCAAACCACCTCACACCACACATTGTCCTCAAACATCTCATTTCCAGCACATCCATCCTCCTGCGCACAACTCTATCCATAGCCCACGCCTCGCAACCATACAACATTGTTGGAACTACTATTCCTTCAAACATACCCATTTTTGCTTTCCGGGATAATGTTCTCGACTTCCACACATTTTTCAAGGCTCCCAAAATTTTCGCCCCCTCCCCCACCCTATGATCCACTTCCGCTTCCATGGTTCCATCCGCTGACAGATCCACTCCCAGATATCTAAAACACTTCACTTCCTCCAGTTAAGAAATGTAAAGATATTAAGTCTTACCTGATTATTATCCCTCCCAGAGTGGGCTTCTAACCTCATCCTCAGCTGTCTTGTTTCTGTTACCATCTTTGTTGCCCTTCCCTCTAGTTCCTTGTGTTTCTCTAAGTGTGGTGACAAAATTTTAGATGCATGCTCTAATTTGGGTCTGTTAAAAGCTGCAATTATTTTGTGGAACATTTCCTTATCATGTACTTAAAACTTTTTGTAGTATTAACCAGCATATTATTTGCCTGAATTTCATGAAATGCACATAATGAACTCTAGCTTATATAAGTACTTTATAAGTATGTCCATTAGTACTGAAATGATTGTTTTGTCCTAACATATTTTATAATATTCTCAGATGCTTTTCACATAATTTTGTCGAGACTAAATGTAGAGGAGGATATGCCAATACTTTTTGGTATCTGATCAGCAAACGTATTAGTGCAAACAACCAAGGCAATGCAATCCCATTTATAATCAATTGCAAGAGAATTTAATGATCAAGAAAATGTTTGACTTAAAAAGCAAGAATTTTGATGATTAACTGTCTGTTCTAGATAACTTATACACTTGTGCATCCTCCCCTTACTTTACAAATGTGTAAGTTTTTCTTGCTTGTTTGTGATTTACAAAGCTAATGAAGTTGTCAGAAACAGGCAACTGATCCTTGGGGGAGGGGGGGAATCCTTGCTTAATTCCTTTTTCTGTTCCTCCTTTTGAAAGATATTAAGTTACACTGTAGAAGAAGATTCCAGCCCCCCTTGTAGTTGCTTTTTACAGCACACAGGAAATGCATGGGTAGTATTTTTCTCATACATCCCTAGGGATAAACATTTAGGCAGTGACTTAAATCAGATGTTTTCCTTTCCACTGGAATTAGATGTTTCTTAGTTGAATAGGTTCACATATATGTAGCAGCATACACTTGATATACAACTGCAAATATCTTGATATGTCACTATTGCCATATGGGTTACCCACGTGCATAGTTTGACTCAACTCATGATGGCAGCTATCTATAAGATTTACCATACGTTTTAGAACATATCCAACTTTTCATGAAAGAAAGAAAAAGCACAAGTAACTGACCCAAGTTAAATGATGCATTATTTTTCTTAATTGAGGCTTTAGCTCTTAATTATTGAAATAAAACTCTTCACATTTACAGATCACAATAAATAAAATAGTGAACAAGCATGAAAGAATAAACAAACAAAACTGGTAACTCAAATAACAAGCATTTGCAACAATTTAGCATATAAACATATGATCCTTGCTGTTACATCACAATTGGTTACCTTAGTCTTTTTCCAATGATTCTTTCCGCTTTAATATTCTCTGACTACAACATACTCTGTTACTGATAAAATATTTTTATTCCAGGTATAAAATGCTGGTTTTGCAACAGCATGTTGGACCCCTTCTGCAGTGATCCATTTGATAATTCAACTGCTACCCCAAAAGACTGCAGTCTGGAAGGGGATATGCCTCATCTTCGTGGGGTTCCTGCTACCATGTGTCGTAAAACAAGGATGAAAGGTTAGTTATTGAGCTATTAAACTGTGATTGCATTAGCTATACCTGTTGATCTGGTTGACTTTCCTCATGTCACCTGAAGATGATGATCCCAAACGAGCAAAATAAGTCATGAAGCATAAGCTTATTTCTGATGTTGTTACTGAGGTTTTTATTTAAGGCTTTCTTCTTATGTGTAGATATGCTCTTTAGATGTTCATAGGGCTCAGTCCTTGGAAGAGAAGTGTAGGTTTTGAAGAATGAAAAGCCTTCTCTCCAACATTGATCGAGCCCTAGGGATATCTGTTCAGGATTCCCTCCCTTCCCTTTCTTTCGTGAAAATCTATTTCTTGATTCCTGACAGAACAGGCCTGAGGCACAAATAATGGTGGTAAACAATGAGTAGTGATGGCAAGTTCAATCTTGCCAATTTACTTTCAAGTCTTGAGCAAACTACTGCATGGTCAGTAAGCCCCTGTGAATGAATATCCACCAGCCTTACATCTTTTATGATGGTCACAGAAGACAAATCTTCATGGATACACATCATTTTCTTTGGTAAAGTGGATTTTAACTCTGCCTGAAGCAATTTTTCTCTACTCATCAAGCTCTGCTTTCAGTAAAGGAATGGTCTTTAAATCTTCAAAACTTACATTTTGAATGTTTCTTCCATACATGGTATCAACTGATTATTCTGTAAATATAAGTGTAAAAGAATGTTATTTCTAGTTAAGCTAACACTTGTGCACCTCTCTATGGATAATAGATGTAATTTGTGTTTATTAATGCATTGTTTGTGTAAATTTATTGGTGGTCATGTTTCTTATACATGTAGAGTTTGTGTCATTCAGTGTGTAATGTTATCACAGTATGTTTGCATTCAGTATATATTTACAATTGGAGACGTTAAGCTACTTTATTAATGCGAGTGCATGATTTCCTTTCTGTAACTTTCCTTGTGCATGTTTGTAAGTTGTGTTCATGCAACATTTATTACTCGAGACACCAAATTGTTTCTCTTGCTAGTTTGGTATGTTTGGAGTGATTAAAAGGGTCTTCTTGGTAAATGCCCTTTCCCCCTTTTTGTTTTATCTCCAGTACAATTTCAAATGCAGAGCTGCCAACCTTGTAAAAAAAAAAAAAAAGGGGGGGGGGGGAACAAATGGCAAAAATAAGGGATTCTGAGTAAAAAAAAAAATGCAAAATGAAACATATAACCACGTGCAATAAAGGCTGCATTTTGAATACAGGAATTTGTGATGTCCACTGATCATGCTGTTATGCCATTCATTTATCTACATGTGGATAGTCCACAATTGTTCACATTAAAACCAACAAAGTATCTAGTCAGTAGTGTTTCATTTTCAGTCCTCGAACTAAGTCAACAGAGGCTCTAATGTTTGTTTGTCTGCACATATTCAGTCCTGGATAAAAAGCTTTTTGTTATAAGCAGTAGTTGCCAGATTGCACTTCTTCAGAAATTTATCACAACTTCACTTGACAAGTCATATGTGATATGTACAACTACAAGCCAAAACATCAAAACACAAGGACCCAGTTTTCCCATGTGGGAGATGGCTGTAACATTGTGACCTATTCAAACTCTTCCATTCTGAATTGGTCATTGTCTAATTGATTTTCCTTGTCATATCGGTTTTTAAATGTTTTACACAGATATGATTTGGCATTTGTTATGGTAATAGGAACATTTTCACTGGTTTGTTAGAGAATAGCTGCACTAAATTTTGCAGGAAAGGATCAGGTTTATACATAGTACTTCATTTTATCTGAATTAATGGTTTAGGCTCTATTAAACTGATATGATGATGTAACTTATGCACTGATGATTTGATTTTTCTTACAAAATTTTTACTCTTCATTTGCCTGCCTGGATACACAAGCTATAGATGTGATCGCAGGATAAGGCCTTCGTGGTAATTTCCACGAATTGATCAGAAAGTGACATGTCCAACTGTTATTTTGTACACTGCATTAGTACTTGAGTGTGCAATGAGAACATACACTATATATTGATCAGTGCACTCTAGTGAACTTCCCATACATTACATACATAATACATGAACATGACCAGAATGTGAAAAAAAAAATTTACCAAGTTGAGCTGCCATATTTATTTCAAAGTAATAAACAGGCAGAAATATAATGGTTGGCAGCTCTGCAAATGTACTAAAGAACATTAAATTAATATTAAATATTTGAATTTGTTATCAGCAGCTAATTTTTATACCTATGATATTCATATATTTATGATTATTGATAATTGAATTTTTTTGTGGAAAATTTTATGTTAATTATGAAAGGACATAGGAATTTATTAGTATGACGACCAAGTAACCAGAAATGTCTATCTGTTGTGTATATCATCTACCTTACATCGCTGAAGTGACAAGTGGCAAAGTCTGTTTTGTACACTTAAGAAAACTCGGGTTCTCAGGAAATGATTTGATTACTATCCAAATAGTTGAACGTCTGTAAGGTTTACTTTGATATCATGGAAGTGGGAGTACAGTAGAGTAATAAAAATTAGAATGGTAGCATTACAGAAAGTCATTATTTCATTTATTTTTTCACTATTCCATTTCACCATTGCTTAATTTTTTTCTTCTAAATCTTCAGGTAATGAATTTGATTTTTTTTTTTTCATACTTGATTGCCATTTCCTGTGTAAGCTAGGCAAGGCTAAGAAACAGACGGACACATCCCCTCATATACATATATTTTCATTTATTATTATTATACTTGATCGCCATTTCCTGCTTCAGGAAGGTTGCACCAGGAAACTGATGAAGAATGGCCCATCCACTCATACACATAAATGCCCATACATGGACATATATACACATGTACATATTCGTACTTGCTTGACTTCATCCATTCCTGGCACTACCCTGCCCCACAGGAAACAGCATTGCTACCCCCAGGAAAAAAAAAAAAAAAAAAAAAAAAAAAAAAAAGGCCGCATTTGTTCACACTCGGTCTCTGTCATGTATAATGCACCAAAACCCAAGCTCCCAATCCACATGCAGGCCTCACAGACCTTTCCACAGTTTACCCAACGTTTAACAAGCCCTGGTTCAGCCCCATGACAGCACGTTGACCCTAATATACCACAGTGTTCCAGTTCATTCTCTTCCATGCAAGCCTCTCACCCTCCTGCATGTCCAGGCCCTGATCGCTCAAAATCTTTTTCACTCCTCCTTTCGCTTCTGACACATACATCCTCTTTGTCAACCATTCCTCACTTGTTCTGTCCATATGTCCAAACCGTTTCAACACACCATCATCTGCTCTCTCACCCACACTCATATTACCTCATCTCTCTTACCCTTTCATTACTTACTTGATCAAACCATCTTATATTTCATTACCAGCACATCCACCCTCCTCCATGCAACCTTGTCTATAGCCTGTGCCGTACAAAGATTTATTTTTGTTCTTAGAACTACTTTTCCTTCAAACATACCCAATTTTGCTCTCCAAGATAGTGTTCTCTCATTCCACATTGTTCAGCATTCCGAGAACCTTTGCCTTCTCCCTCACCTTATGACTTGCTTCTGCTTCTGTGGTTCCATTTGCTACGAAGTCCACTCCCAGATATCTAAAGCACTTCACTTCCTGCAATTTTTCTCCATTCAAACTTACATCCCAACTAACTTGTCCCTTCTGAACCTAATAATCTTGGTTTTATTCATATTTACTCTCAACTTTCACACACTTTTCCATAGTCACCAACTTCTGCAGTTTTCTCACTCAACTCAGCCACCAGTGCTGTCTCATTGGCAAACAACAACTGACTCACTTCCTAATCCCTCTCATCCCCCACAGACTGCATACTTGTCCTTCTCTCCAAGACTTGATACCTCCCTCACCACCCCGTCCATAAACAAATTAAACTAACATTCACTCCTCTCTTCCTACTCATGCATTACACCCTTGATAAAAACTCATTGCTTCTAGCAGCTCATCACCCACACCATATATTCTTAAGAACTACATAGAGCATCTCTAATTAAATCTATGATATGCTTTTCTAAGAATTTCTCACACACATTCTTCAGAGCAAACATCTGAAACCACACTGCTCTTCCCCAATTTGATGCTCTGTACATGCCTTCACCTTCTCAACAGTACCCTTCAGGAATACTCAACAAACTTATACCTTTGTAGTTTGAACACTCACTTTTATCCCTTTTGCCTTTATACAGTGATACTATTCATGCATTCTTCCAATCCTCTGGCACTTCATGATCCATACATACACTGAATATCCTTACCAACCAATCAACAAGTCACCCTCTTTCTTAATAAATTCAACTGCAATACCATCCATTCTAACTGTTTTGCTGCATTTTATCTATGTAAGGCTTTCACCATCTTTTCTCCCTTACCAAAAAGCACTCTCCACAACTTACACTTCGCATACCACTCCAACTTAAACACCCTACATCTGCCACTCTATCTTCAAACACATTTTACAGCCCTACAATATACTCCATCTTCTCACTTCATCACCATCTGTTATCACTTCCCCTTTTGCCCCGTCACTGACATTCCCATTTGTTCTCTTGTCTTTCACACATTATTTACCTACTTCCGAAACATCTTTTTATGTCCCTAAAGTTTACTGAGACTCTCTTACCCCAACTCTCATTTGCCCTTTTTTTTTCAACCCCTGCACCTTCTTGATCTCCTGCTTCTTTTTCTTATACATCTCCCAATCATCTGTGTTATGTAAGTACCACTCAAATGCCTCTCTTTCTCTGTCACTAGCAACTTTACTTCATCTCACCACTTGGTACCATTTCTAATCTGCCAGCCTCCCACCTTTTGCTTGCTGCATGCATCTCTTGCACATGCCATCACTACTTGCCCAAATACCCTCCATTCCTCACCCACTCCCCTCACTTCATTTGCTCTCATCTTTTGTCATTCATCACTCAATCTCTGGAGGCATTTCTTCACACACATCTCTTTTCCAAGTTCACTTACTTTCTTCTCCCTGACATTGTTTCCTCTTTTTCATAAACATATAAATCTTCACCATTGCATCCACAGGATAGTGATCAGATATACCACCATTTACCTCTCTCAGCACATTTATATCCAAAAGTCTCTCTTTTACACACCTATCAATGAATACATAATCTAATGATACCATTTGACCATCTTTCCTACTCACATACACATACTTGTGTATATCTCTCCTTTTAAACCTGGTATTCCCAGTCACCAGTCTTTCTTCAGCACAACGCCACAAGCTCTTCACCATTTCCATTCATAACACTGAATACACCATGCGCACCAGGTATACACCCTCAACTGCCATTTCGCATTTAAATCACCCAACAATATTACCTGGTCTTTTACAACAGAACTACTAACACACTCACTAAGCTGTTTCCAAAATACTTGCATAAGCACCAGTAATCACCCATCTCTAACCCTCCACTTTCAGTTCTACTCACATCAATCTACAATTTACTACTCCTTCCTTAGCTGTTGCCCCTTTCACCAACTACTGAATTAAGTTTTTCAAATTCAGTATGTCCCTAAAATTAACAGTTACAGCAACATGTATTGTTGGACCTTCTGAAAAAGCTATCTTTTCTTCTGGCTTCTGCCAGTTCAGGATAGCCTTGGAATATATTTTAACTGAATGAATGAAACTCCTGTCCTTTGGATGCATTAAAGGAAATACAGTAAACAAAAAGTTTTTTTTTTTTTGTAAAATAAAGATGTGTAATATCAAACAATAAAGAAAAGGAATTAACACATAAGAAATACTGAATATGGCTCATATTACCAAAAGGATTCCTAAAATTTCTGTGAGATATATATAGGAGTAAAGAACATGACAAAAAGATGTTTTGGAAGGAGGTAAATGTGTGAAAGACAAAAGAACAAATGGGAACATCGGTGAAGGTGGCAAAAGAGGAAGTGATAACAGGTAGTGATAAAGTGAGTATTTTGAAAGACTATTAAATGTATTTGATGATAGAGTGGTAGATGTAGGATGTTTGATTAGGGGTGGTATGCAAAGTGAATGAATCATGGAGAGTGGTTTGGTGAAGGGAGAAGAGGTAGTTAAAGCCTTGCATAAGATGAAATGTGGCAAGGCGGCTGGAGTGGATGGTATTCTCATCGAATTTATTAAGAAATGGGGCGACTCGTTTATTGGTTGGTAAGAATTTTAAGTGTATGTATGGATCATGTTAAGGTGAGCCTTCAAACTACAGAGTATAAGTTTGTAGAGTATACCTGGTAAGTTGTATGGTAAGGTATTGATTGACAGCATGAAGGCATGTACAGAGCATCAGACTATAGAGGAGCAGTGTGGTTTCAGAAGTGGTGTCTGTTTAAAGAATGTGTGTGAGAAATACTTGAAAAAACTGATGGATTTGTATGTGGCATTTGTAAACCTGGAGAAAGCATATGATAAAGTCTTACGAATATAAGGCGTGAAAGGAAAGCTGCTGGAAGCAGAGAGGTTTTTAACAAGGGTGTAAGGAGAGGAGAGAGAATGGTTCCAAGTGAAGGTTGGTCTGTGATGTCACTATGGTTGTTCACTTTGTTTATAGATGTGGTGTTGAGGGAGGTAAATGCAAAAAATTAGAAAGGGGGCACATGCTATGCAGTCTTGGGGGGATGAGAGGGCCTGGGAAATGAGTCAGTTGTTTGCTGATTACAGAGTACTGGTGGCAGATTTGGGTGAGAAACTGCAAGAGTTACTGACTGAGTTTGGAAGATTATTTGAAAAGAAAAAAATGAGTGAATGTGAATAAAAGCAAGGTTATTAGGTTTAGCAGGGTTGAGGGATAGGTTTGTTGTGGTGTGTTTGAATGGTGAAAGTTTGGAAAAGTTTTGTGTTTTAGATACCTGGGACTAGATATGGCAGTGAAAGGAAGAGAATCATAGGGTTAGGGAGTGGGCAAAGGTTCTGGAGGCACTGAAAAATGTGTGGAAAGAGAGAACGTTATCTGTTTGGGCAAAAATGGGAATGTTCAAAGGAATAGTAGTCCCAACAATATAATATGGATGTGAGGCATGGGCTACAGACAAGGCAGTGTGGAGGAGAGTGGATGTGTTGGAAATGAAATGTTTGAGGGCAATTTGTGGTGTGAGGTGGTTGACCGAGTAAGTAATTTACGGGTAAGAGTATTGTATTATTGATATTATACTTTGTCGCTGTCTCCCGCGTTAGCGAGGTAGCGCAAGGAAACAGACGTAAGAACGGCCCAACCCACCCACACACACACACATGTATATACATACACGTCCACACATGCATATATGCATACCTATACATCTCAATGTATACATATATATACACACACAGACATATACATATGTACACATGTACATAATTCATACTGTCTGCCCTTATTCATTCCTGTCGCAACCCCGCCACACATGAAATCCCCCCCCCCCCCCCCCATGTGCGCGAGGTAGCGCTAGGAAAAGACAACAAATGCCACATTCGTTCACACTCAGTCTCTAGCTGTCATGTATAATGCACCAAAACCACAGCTCCCTTTCCACATCCAGGCCCCACAGAACTTTCCATGGTTTACCCCAGATGCTTCACATGCCCTGGTTCAATCCATTGACAGCATGTCGACCCCGGTATACCACATCGTTCCGATTCACTTTATTCCTTGCACGCCTTTCACCCTCCTGCATGTTCAGGCCCTGATCACTCAAAATCTTTTTCACTCCATCTTTCCATCTCCAATTTGGTCTCCCACTTCTCGTTCCCTCCACCTCTGACACATATATCCTCTTGGTCAATCTTTCCTCACTCATTCTCTCCATGTGCCCAAACCATTTCAAAACACCCTCTTCTCCACCACACTCTTTTTACCACCACACATCTCTCTTACCCTTTCATTACTTACTCGATCAAACCACCTCACACCACATATTGTCCTCAAACATCTCATTTTCAGCACATCCACCATTCTCCACACAACTCTATCTATAGCCCACGCCTCGCAACCATATATCATTGTTGGAACCACTATTCCTTCAAACATACCCATTTTTGCTTTCCAAGATAACATTCTTGACTTCTACACATTCTTCAACGCCCTCAGAACTTTCGCCCCCTCCCCCACCCTATGATTCACTTCTGCTTCCATGGTTCCATCCGCTGCCAAATCCACTCCCAGATATCTAAAACACTTCACTTCCTCGTTTTTCTCCACTCAAACTTACCTCCCATTTGACTTATCCCTCAACTCTACTGTACCTAATAACCTTGCTTTTATTCACATTTACTCTCAGCTTTCTTCTTTCACACTCTTTACCAAACTCAATCACCAGCTTCTGCAGTTTATCACCCAAATCAGCCACCAGTGCTGTATCATCAGCAAACAACAACTGACTCACTTCCCAAACTCTCTCATCCACAACAGACTGCATACTTACCCCTCTTTCCAAAACTCTTACATTCACCTCCCTAACAACCCCATCCATAAACAAATCAAACAACCAAGGAGACATCATGCAACCCTGCTGCAAACCAACTTTCACTGAGAACCAATCACTTTCCTCTCTTCCTACACGTACACATGCCTTACATCCTCGATGAAAACTTTTTACTGCTTCTAACAACTTGCCTTCCACACCATGTATTCTTAATACCTTCCACAGAGCATCTCTATCAACTCTATCATATGCCTTCTCCAGATCCATAAATGCTACATGCAAGTCCATTTGCTTTTCTAAGTATTTCTCACATACATTCTTCAAAGCAAACACCTGATCCACACATCCTCTACCACTTCTGAAACCACACTGCTCTTCCCCAATTTGATGCTCTGTACATGCCTTCACCCTCTCAATCAATACCCTCCCATATAATTTACCAGGAATACTCAACAAACTTATTCCCCTGTAATTTGAGCACTCACTTTTATCTCATTTTTATCCCCTTTGCCTTTGTACAGTGGCACTATGCAAGCATTCTGCCAGTCCTCAGGCACTCACCATGAGTCATACATACATTAAATAATCTTACCAACCAGTCAACAATACAGTCACCCCCTTTTTTAATAAATTCCACTGCAATACCATCCAAACCCGTTGCCTTGCCAGTATTCCCAACAATATAATATGGATGTGAGGCATGGGCTCCAGACAAGGCAGTGTTTTAAGAGAGTGGATGTTTTGGAAATGAAATGTCTGAGGACAATATGTGGTGTGAGGTGGTTGATTGAGTAAGTAATATAAGGGTAAGAGAGATGTGTGGTAATAGAAAAGAGTATGGCTGAAAGGGTAGAAGTGATTGTGTTGAAATGAATTGGACATATGGATAGAATGAGCAAGCAAAGGTTAACAAAGATGATTCATGTGTCAGAAGTAGAGGGAAGAAGGAAAATGGGGAGACCAACTTGGAGATGGAAGGATTGAGTAAGAAAGATTTTGAGCCATCAGGGCCTGAACATGCAGGAGGGTGAAAAGCGTGTAGAGGATTGAGCGAATTAGAACCATTTGGTATACTGGGGATGAATTGCTATCACTGGACTGAACCAGGGTGTGAAGCATCCATGGCAAACCATGGAAAGGTCTGTGGGGCCTGGTTGTGGATAGGGAGCTGTGGTTTCGGTGCATTATACATGACAGCAAGAGAATGAATGAGTAGATATGGTCTTTCTTCATCTGTTCCTAAAATGGAAAAAAAAAGAAAAAAAAAAGGGATAAGTGATACTAAAAAGAATATTTTGAAAGGGATTCTTTTGTTACTTTTCACTCTGAATTGCACGTATCTTGGATGATTACCAATGTATGTAATTTTTCTATCCCTTGTAATCTTTGTTATATGATGCTCTGTCATGCACAACATGTATGAGCCCAAGTGAATGGAATGAAAATGCTTACACATTTTTAAATGATACCTGAATTTGTAAGTTAAAAAAAAAAACTAAATTATGAGAGGGCTTGCAAATGCTAAAGTATCTTGTGTGCACCTTTTAGACTTAAACATCTGAAATTTTACCCAACTGAAACTTTCTAATCAGGTTAGAATTCCCAAACTGGGAGTGAGGTGGTGTATCTCTCTTTAAATGTTGCTTTGATCACGTGAACAGAAATAAAATAAAATGAATTGAGCTATCTTGAAACATTTTTCTGTGAAGTGCATAAGAGATTATAAGTTTAGTTGTTGTAGCAGTGGTGTAGATTTGAGTATATATAGATCTAAATCTGTCATTTTAATGTCGGAAAAAGGTAATGGTATTAGGTTAGATATATTTAAGCTTTTCACTAATTCTAAAGTCTTTATGAAGGTGAGGAAGAGTTAAGTTCTTAGCAGCCAGAAATTATTTGTGTGTTTTTGCTTTTTACTAGTGAATGGACATTGGCGTTACAAACGGGACTGTGCACGACTTGGTGAAGCAGGAGTTGGAGGAGATGCTCGCTACTGTATCTACCGCACAGGCACTTTCAATATCCACGTTGAATATTGCACTTGTAATGACAAGGATGGGTGCAATCCTGCATCTTATGCTCAGCCTAGTTTTCATCTTGTTGCTTCAGCATCCGCTGGCATTATGATGGTCATGGGAAGATGGCTACTGTGGTAATAAATGTTGCAAACATGAGCTATTTACATGTAGCTCTGTGGAATCCTGTCATTGAAAAAGGTAATATACAGAATGAAAGCTGAAGTTAATGTAAAAGTTAGATTGTGGATTGTTCTTTACATTCAGAATGGTATGAACAATTACACTGCCATATAAAATGATGGAGGAGCTTAAGATCAGTATTCGCACTAATTTTGTGGTGTGGATGCGATTGTGCGAGTTATTACATGAGGCAGTTAATGTACTGTAAATACTTGTGTATAGTTCTATTTTGATGTTTTTGTAGGATATCACAGGCATATCAGTACCATTCATTTGCTCCTTACTCCTTCCCCAGACCCATCATAATAAGGTATCACTGTGATGTTATGTATATTACTGCCAAGCCATTATTTTCTCATGAATATATGTAACACATTCCACTGGTACATATGTAAGTACTTTCCCAGCTGAATGAATTAAATCAAAGACTGTAGTCACTTCATCATATTTTAGATCCAGATCAAGAATGGTCCTTATTTATGTATCTTGTATTACAGAACAAGTGGTCACTTATGTAAGATTATTTTGTCAAGCTCTAATATTTTTGTACTTTGAGATACACAATACAATATACTTGTTTCATACTTTGAGATATACAATATAATATATTTTTTCTTACTTGATTGCCTTTCTCATGTTAATGAGAGAGCACCAGGAACAAAGAAAAGCTAAGCTGCTTGCGCCCACATCCATTCTCTAGCTGTCACATGTAATGCACCAAAACCATGGCTCCCTGTCCACAACCTGGCCCCATTATATATCTACAGGTGTCTTCTTAAATAAACTTCTTGTAGTGGTTACTTTTGGTCCCAATATCGTGATATAATGCAGGTTCAACGTATCTAGTGCCTAGATTTTCATTTCTCCCAAATATTACCTTTGTAGAGGGTGACTCCCTACATTTTTGCATAACAATTTGGTAATAAAATCTAAAACTATTCATGAGTATGTATAATAATGTGTTGCATGAATTTCAGAAGCCTGATGTAATAGAAATGGGAGAGGTAATAATTTTTGAGCAGGGGATGCCATACTTAGAACCCTTTGTTAATGGTGAGATCCAAGGTTTTTTACTTTCATTTATATATACTGTACAACTTCACAACCTCTTTCATGGACTTTCTGCAGGAGCTAAAAGAAGTTTAAAAATGTTTTCACAGTGGGGTACATTACTGTCACAACATTAGCAAGGATGGATAGGGTAGAAGTCTTTGAAGGTATAAAAATGACATAATCAGGCTACTGAAGCAACTTGACCCAGGCTCGTTGTCCTGATGAAGTCTCCCCAAATGTTCTGAATGTGTGGAAGCACTTTCAAGGCCATCCTAAATATTGTTCAGTAGGTTATTGGAGGAAGTAGGAGTTCTACAGCTGTGGAAGAAGGCAAAAATTGTGCATATGATTAAGGAAGGTGACAAGGAAATTGTTCTGAATTAGAGACCAGTCACCCCAACAAGTGTGGTTGGTAAAGCAATGGAAGAGATAATCAGAAAGCAAATGAATGAATACTTGCAAAGAAGAAACTACCTGTTTAAGAAAACGTAGCTTTAGGGAAAGGAATTCTATGAGAGGATAAACTCCATCTTATACCAAAGGGATGGATGGGTAGACTGTGTAATTCTAGACTGCCAAAAGACTTTTCACAATGTAACCCAACAGAGGTTGATTAAAAAAGCTATCTACATATACAAGCAGGAATAAGTGATAGCCTCCTTCATGCAGCAGAAAATTACCTATGTAAAAGGGAATCAAGGACATTAGTTAGAGATGGTATTGGGTACCAGTGAGGTGTTAAGGATTTTTTTTTAGCCCACTACTATGTATCTACCTATTTATATCTCTAAATGTCTGTTCCCCTTGGAAACTTGCTTCAAGGGGATGCCCACAGCAAGCGTCAACACTTAACTCACATGCACCATTCCACAGATTCTTCCACCACTTCTTTCCAGTACTATTTCAGTTTATTTCCCCATGTCACAGGTGGTCTTCCTCTCACATTGACCCCTTTAATTGTAGTATCATACACTCTCCTTGTAAACTCCTCATCATGCATTCTTTCCCTATGCCCAAACCACCTCAATGTGTTTCACCCACTCCACCACTCATACCTTTCCCTGGCATTCTAAAGCTTGGATACACCCCCTCATATTTTTCTTCATTCTGTCTAATCATACCTTTTACTCCTTTCAAAAACTTCCTTTCCACAGCCTGAATTCTTTACTTATTTTGCCATCCTACAGTTATCCCTCTACTTCATATATCCATCCTCAATACATCCCATAAAGCATTCCATTCAAATCTTGTCATATGCCTTCTCCAGATCCATAAAAACTGCATGCAGCTTAACTTTTGCTTGATACTTTTTAAGTCGTTTTTACCACAAAAATCTGATCCACATATCTCCTACCTTTCCTAAAACCCCCTTGCTCCTTACTTATTCTGTATTCAGTCACTTCCATCACTCCATCAATCAACACTCTTGCATACTGTTTTCCAAGTATACATAGCAGATTTATTCCCCTATAACTGCTACCTACATCCTTAGCCCACTACTATTCTTGGCCTATGTAAATGACTTGCTTGATGGACTTGAATCTGAACATGTTTAAAGATGATGCCATGGTCGTGAGAGTGAATGGTTTTAAGTGAAGGTCAGGCTGCAGTGGGGGTATGACATCACCATAGTTTTTTAATATGTTCATGGATGGAGTGTTGACGGAGGTAAATGCAAGAGTCTTGAAGAGAGGGGTAACTATGCCGTCTTTTGGGGATGAGAGGGCCTGAGAAGTGAGTTCCTTGTTGTTCACTGATGGTACAGCACTGGTGGCTGATTCAAGTGAAATAACACAGAAGTTGGAGGATAAGTTTGGAAGACTGTGTGAAATGAGAAAGTTGAGAGTAAAACTGAGTAAAAGCAAGATTCAGGAGGGTTGAGGGACAAGTTAGCTGGGATGTAAGTTTGAATGGAGAAAAATTGGAGGAAGAAGTGTTTTAGATATCTTGGAGTGGACTTGGCAGTGAATGGAACCAAGGAAGCGGAGGTGAGTCACAGGGTGGGGGAGGGGACGAAGATTCTGGGATCGATGAATAATGTGTGGAAAGAGAAAACTATCTCGAAGAGCAAAAATGGGTATGTTTGAAGGAATAGTAGTTCCAACAATATTATATGGTTGCGAGGCCTGGGGTATCAATAAGGTTGTACGGAGGATGTGTTGGAAATGAAATGTTTGAGGACAACATGTGATATGAGATGGTTTGATCAAGTAAGTAATGAAAGGGGTAAGAGAGATGTGGTAATAAAAAAGAGTGAGGTTGAGAGAGCAGAAGAGGGTGTTAAAATGGTTTGGACATTAGAATGAATGAGTGAGGAAAGGTTGACAAAGAGGATATTTGGACAGTGGAATGAATGAGTGAGGAAAGGTTGACAAAAAGGATATATGTGTCAGAGGTGGCGGGAACAAGGAGAAGGAGGAGACCAAACTGAAGGTGGAAGGATGAAATGAAAAAAATTTTGAGTGAACAGGGCCTAAAAATGCAGGAGGTTGAAAGGCATGAATTGGAATGATGTGGTATACTGAGGTCAACATGCGGTCAATGGACTGAACCAGGACATCCTGGGTACACCACGGAAAGGTCTGTGGGGCCTGGATGTGGACAGGGAGCTGTGGTTTTGGTGCATTACACATGACAGCTAGATACTGTGAACAAATGTGGCATATACATTTGTACATATTCATACTTGCTTGCCCTCATCCATTCTTGGTGACACCCCGCCCCATAGGAAACAGCATTGCTAACTCCTGAATCAGGGAATATAAAGTGTCTGGGGTAGAAAGTCTGTGGGGCCTGGTCATGGACTGAGAGCTGTGGTTTCGATGCATTGCACATCACAGCTAGAGAATGGATGTGAGCAGATGCAGCCTATCTTCATCTGTTCTTGGCGCAGTTTCCTGTGCTAGCAAGGTAATGCTAGGAACAGATGAAGAAAGGCCGCACCCACTCACATGCAATCTTTAGCTGTCATGTGTAATGCATTGAAATCACACAACCTATCCATAACTTCAAAGTATTATATTTCATCCACTCTTCATTTCCTTTGCTTTCCCTTCTTACCAAATCTCTCCATACATCCCTTCAGTATTTTCTTCATTCTGACTAGTGATACCACATGCTCTTCTCAAATAACCCATTTCCACAGCATGGATTCTTGACCTTTGTAACTCATCGCACGTTCATGTTTCAGCTGTATAGGTCTGGGTGACCGTACTCTCCCCTAATTGTTCTTTACTTCCACACTTACAACTAGAAATCCTAACATGCTGATTCAGTGCTCTTTGGATATTGTTATGGAATTCTTGCACTGTTGTAGGACATTCCTTTTACATCCTCATACCATGAGTGTTTATAGGATTTGCTGACCTAATGTCTTTAGTTGAAATGTGTACTTCACTTGTGTATAGACTTTCAAAGTCAGTTATCTTGAATGTTAACCAAAATGCCAGTGCATCATTTTAGATAATGGCAATACCATGAATCACAACTTACGTCTGTCTTTAGCTTTAATGTTTGGGGTCATGGGTTCCAGAACCCCAAATTATTTGCTCAAAAGCTATTCCCCCCATTCCTAATGTGAATCATACTATAGCCATTAAGAATTTATAATGATGGTAGCCCAGTAATCCACAATGCAAGTGAGGGTGAGTGTATGCTCACTCTCCTGTTAGTAATTTACATACTGTCAGTAAGTGACTAACACTTTTTGTCAATTATACAACTATGAAAATATTTTAAAAGATGGAGTAAATTCTGCTTCTAGACAGGGCAAGAGAAGGATATGGGATATGCCAGATTTATTCTGTCAAATTGTTGAAACCAGATTCTTGATGGAAATGATAGTAAGATAATGAAGAGTTGAAAAGGGTATGGAATTCCATATTCAAATCAGTAGACTGTTGGACTTTTCTTTCCATACGACATTAAACGAGTGAAGCAAAATCAAGACATGAAAGTGACTAGAACATGAGGTGGACAGAAGATAGAGCAGAGTGAAACTTCTGGGCACTAATGTTATCTGCACAATATTGATGACAATGTGAAAGCCTCTATAATGAATCTTTAGGAATGTGAGGTACTGCTGGTCTATATATCTTATACTCTTGTAGAACACTTGAAGCATTTCAAAATTTTTGGTTGACTGATAAATTTCAGCAATTACTGGACCATATTTTAATCCAACAAATGGTGTGTGTGTGTGTGTGTGTGTATATAATCTCCATTTTAAATCTTATTACATGTGACAAGAAATGTGGTTATTGACACACAGCTGTTTGTAATGACAAAGATTTTATCTCTTGTTTTTGTTATATATATATATATATATATATATATATATATATATATATATATATATATATATATATATATATATATATATATATATTCTTTGTTATACTTGATTGCTGTTTCCCGCATCATCAAGGTAGCACCAGGAAAAAGACAAAGAATGGCCCATCCACTTATATACACATAAATGCCTATACAAGCACATATACATATCTACATATACACAAACATATATACACAGACATATACATGTAAACACATGTACATACTCATGCTTGCCTTCATCCATTTCTGGCACTACCCCATCCCACAGGAAATAGCATTGCTATCCCCTGCTTCAGTGAGGTAGTGCTAGGAAAACAAACAAATAAAGGCCACATTTGCTCACACTCAGGCTAGCTGTCATGTGTTTTATATTTAAAATGTTACATAGAAATTTTAATTCATTTTATATGCTGTTGCTGAAAAAAAAAAGGATTAAATTATTCTTAGCAAAATTTAATGCCTCATTCTTTGTTTCATTGTCTTGTTTGGTAATAATTAGTTATCAAAATTTTTAGATTTATTTTGACATGTTAGAGCATATATTTGACCTTTCATTAAAAATGTAATAATATTACTGTATACGAGTTTTGAGGAAATCTGATTAAATTCTCTAAGACTGTGCTTCTTACAGTTTGTAGTGATGTAATATATCTCTGTGAGGTTGGTGTGTCTGCACACACTGAAAATTAGCATTTATGAGTGCAGTACTATATTTCATATGATTAAACCCATCGTAGTTACTATGGATGTGTTGGAAATGAGATGTTTGAGGACAATATGTGATGTGAGGTGGTTTGATCGAGTAAGTAATGAAAGGGTAAGAGAGATGTGTGGTAATAAAAAAATGTGGTTGACAGCAAAAAAGGGTGTTTTGAAATGGTTTGGTCACATGGAGAGAATGAGCGAGGAAAGATTGACAAAGAGGATATATGTGTCAAAGGTGGAGGGAACAAGGAGAAGTGGAAGACCAAATTGGAGGTGGAAGGATGGAGTGGAAAAGATTTTGAGCGATCGGGGCCTGAATATGCTGGAGGGTGAAAGGCGTGCATGGAACAATGTGGTATACCGGGGTCGACGTGCAGTCAATGGATTGAACCAGGGCATGTGAAGCGTCTGGGTTAAACCATGGAAAGTTTTGTGGGGCCTGGATGTGGAAAGGGAGCTGTGGTTTTGGTGCATTATACATGACAGCTAGAGACTGAGTGTGAATGAATGTGGCCTTTGTTGTCTTTTCCTAGCGCTACCTCGCATGCATGCAGGGGGAGGGGGTTGTCATTTCATGTGTGGAGGGGTGGCGACGGGAATGAATAAAGGCAGCAAGTATGAATTATGTACATATGTGTATATGTATGTTGAAATGTATAGGTATGTATATGTGCATGTGTAGATGTGGATGTGGGTGGGTTGGGCCATTCTTTCATCTGTTTCCTTGCGCTACCTCACTGATGCGGGAGACAGCAACAAAGTATAATAAATAAAATATTTAGAATTTATGTGGGCAGTACTCTATTTTGTTAATGTGATTAAATCCGTCCTAGTTAGTACTTATGAGGACAGTACTATACTTCATTAATGTGATTAAATCCATCCAAGACTCAAATATATCACATGTTTATTTTTTCATGAGAGTTGTTGTCATCAATATAATGAATGTGGTGGGTTCGAGGAAAGCTCATACCATTGATTACAGATTTTGAACAGTTTAGGCTGATCATATATTTTTCAAAATTTTCATCATGTTGATCTTGCTGTTTAAGAGTGAGATTTTGAAGATCTTTTTGATATCTCTGAATATTCTTTCTAACTTAAAGATCTGGTTTAATATCTTTATAGAATAAAGCAATATAATATTCTGACAATGTATATACTGTATTGTTATATTAATACATTTGAATAAGTAAATGTTAATATTTCTTTTACCAATAATGCTGCATTTTTCACTTATTGCACCTTACTTTAGAGGGATTAACCCTACGTTTTAATATTAAATACTGGAACCTGTTGTTCAAAGAAATTTAAGGCACAAGCTCGACATGCTCTAGAAAGTTTGTCAAGACTTTTGTCACCGGCTACTGTGCAGCAACGTGATGTCATCCTTAATGTCATGCAGCATGAGAGAGTACCACAAGCTGTATTCCTGGTACTTTAATGAGGATGCAATTTCTTCATGTAATGTTTGGCACTTCAATGATGTGATGCTGTATGTGGTAAATACTGCCCTACTTGAAGAGCAGGCACCTAATTAGAATTGCCTGTGCCCATATGTTCAACAAATTCTTATCCATTTCATTTTCTTGTGAAACAGTTTAGTGCTATGACAAAGTTCACAATTCAATATGTAAAACCTATAAGGAGCTTTTCCATTTTTCACGTCCCCCTTTCCCCAATATGATTAAACCGTTTGTGTTTAATTTCTGGCCTTCTGTTGCAAGCACAGATTATCATGAATCTTTATACTCTTCTTTCAAGGTTGTATTTTTTTTTTTTTCCTAATCTTTCAAGTAGTTAAGATGTTCCAATTGTTCAGTTTTACCTACTGAGTGTTTCTAAATTCTCTGAGTGCTTCAACTTCTTTAGTCACAGACCAGACAACACTGAAGTATCAATTTGCTATTTTTCATGTGGAAGGCATTTACATCAACACCTTTCTGTCTTTCACAATGAATGTTTTGATTATCATGCCATTCATTATTTGACTTGTGCGTAGCATTTTTCAATGATCTCATTCACTTCATGTTTCTCATTTATGATGACATCTGGGTTTCTAAAAAGAACATTTGTTCCACTTTCTATTTCCTTTCCAGATGGGGTTTATATGGCATTATTACCATATTGCAAAGCATTTCACTTATTGGTTCAAGCTTTAATCTCTTAAATTCTTTCAGGGCCTCTTCTACCCATTTATAGATTATGGCCATGTTTCTATTGCACTTCATTTTGGTCATCTTATGATCATAATGCATATTACCGTGCTTTCCTTGAATCTGCTGTCAATGATCCTCATTATCAATAACAGGATTGACGCTAGTGCTGTCCTTTGTGGTATACCTGACAGGACACCATCTTCATCTGGCAGTTATGTTCACAGTCAAATTTCTATTAGAAGTTCTTTGATCCATTTTCCTTTTTTTCTGTAGATGTTTTGTTTTAGTATTTTCTCTAGTAAGAATTCATGATTTACTTTGTCAGATGCATTTCCTTGCATGGAGATTCAGAGATGTAGTTAGAGCACAATAATAGCTGGGACTATATGCTTTTCTCCTGACTCAAATCCATGGGTTCCTCTACTCATGTAGTTGTCCTTGATCAAGTGTTCCGGTGTATGTCCTTTCATCACTTTCAAAAACTTTACTGTGTGTAATGTCAAGTAGACAGGACTGCTTAGTTTTGGTGATACATCCTTATTTATGTATTGGTAAAATTTATGCTATTTTGTGGATTGATACTGTTTTCCTTTTGTCCATACTGTGCCTCATTAAAAACAAAATAAGTGCAGGGGTTGAAAAAGAGGGCAAATGAGAGTTGGGGTGAGAGAGTATCATTAAACTTAGGGAGAATAAAAATATGTTTTAGAAGGAATATCGGTGAAGGGGGCAAGTCGGGAAGTAATAACACGTAGTGATGAAGTGAGAACAAGATGGAGTGAGTATTTTGAAGGTTTGTTGAATGTTTGATGATAAAGAGTGGCAGATATAGGGTGTTTTGGTGAGGGTGGGGTGCGAAGTGAGAGGGTCAGGGAGAATGGCTTGGTTAAGAAAAAAGAGGTAGTGAAAGCTTTGCAGAAAATGAAATCTGGCAAGGCTGCAGGTTTGGATGGTATTGCAGTAGAATTTATTAAAATAAGGAGTGACTGTATTGTTGTTTGGTTGATAAGGATATTCAATATATGTATGGATCATGGTGAAGTGCCTGAAGATTGGTGGAATGCATGCATAGTACCACTGTACAAAGGCAAAGGGGATTAAGGTGACTGTTCAAACTACAGAGGCATATGTTTGTTGAGTATTCCTGGGAAATTATATGGGAGGGTATTGATTGAAAAGGTGAAGGCATGCACAAAGCAACAGATTGGGGAAGAGCAGTGTGGTTTCAGAAAAGGTAGAGGATGTGTGGATTAGGTGTTTGCTTTGAAGAATGTGTGAGAAATACTTAGAAGAATAGATGGATTTGTATGTAGCATTTATGGATCTTGAGAAGGCATATGAAAGAGTTGAGAGAGATTCTTTGTGGAAGGTCTTAAAGAGTACACAGCGTGAAAAGTTTTTACAAAGGATGTAAGGCATGTATATGAATTGGAAGAGAGGAGAGCGATTGGTTCCCAGTGAATGTTGGTCTGTCGCAAAAGTGTGAGATGTCCCCATGGTTGTTTAATTGGTTTACGTACGGGGTGGTTAGGGAGGTAAATGCAAGAGTTGTGGAGAGAGGGGCAAGTATGCAGTTGGCTGGGGATGAGAGGGCCTTGGGAAGTGAATCAGTTGTAATTCGCTGATGATACAGCTTTAGTGGCTGATTCAAGAGAGAAACTGCAGAAGTTGGAGACTGAGTTTGGAAAAGTGTGTGAAAGGAGAAAGTCGATAGTAAATGTGAATAAGAGCAAGGTTATCAGGTTCAGGAGGGTTGAGGGACAAGTTAATTGAGATGTAAGTTTGAATGGAGAGGAACTGAAGGAAGTGAAGTGTTTCAGATATCTGGGAGTGGACCTTGGCAGTTGATGGAACCAAGGAAGCGGAAGCAAGTCACAGGATGGAGGAGGGGGCCAAGGTTCTGGGGGTGATGAAGAATGGGTGGAAGGAGAGAACGTTATCTCAGACAGCAAAAATGGGTATGTTTGAAGGAATATAAGTTCCAACAATGTTATATGGTTGCGAGGCATGGGTTATAGATAGAGTTGTACATAGGAGAGTGGATGTGGTGGAACTTAAATGTTTGAGGACAATATGTAGTGTGAGGGGGTTTGATCGAGTAAGTAATGAAGAGGTAAGAGAGGTGTGTGTTAATAAAAAGAGTGTGGTTGAGAGAGCAGAAAAAGGTGTGTTGAAATGATTTGGATGTATGGAGAGAATAAGGGAGGAAAGATTGACAAAGAGGATATATGTGTCAGAGGTGGAGGGTACAAGAAGCTGGAGACCAAATTGGAGGTGGAAGGATGGATTGAAAAAGATTTTGAACAATCGGGGCCTGAACATACAGGACGGTGAGAGGCATGCAAGGAATAAAGTGAATTGGAACGATGTGGTATACTGGGGTTGACATGGTGTCAATGGAGTAAACCAGGGCATGTGAAGAGTCTGGGTGTAAACCATGGAAAGGTCTGTGGGGCTTAGATGTGGAAAGGGAGCTATGGTTTTGGTGCATTACACATGATAGCTTGAGACTGTGTGAACGAATGTGGCCTTTTTTGTCCTTTCCTGGCAATACATCGCTGCAGGAGGAGGAGGAGGAGGGGGATGCTATTTTCTGTGTGGCAGGGTAGCGACAGGAATGGATGAAGGGAAGTAAGTATGAATATGTACATGCATATATATATGTATATGTCTGTGTATGTATATGTTCCTATGTATATGTGCGTGTATGGGCGTTTATGTATGTATATGTGTATACAAGTGGTTGGGCCAATGTTCATCTGTTTCTTGGTATCTACCTTGCTGACATGGGAAACAGTGATTACGTGTAATAAATCTCACTCTACTGAGTGAAACAGTACCATTTCATTCTTCCAATCAATTCTAATATTCATTGCTTACTCATGAATTCCTTCAACAGAATGTATAACAATTGCCACGTTACAAAGGAACATTTGCTCTCTTCTCCAGCACCACTCTTAAGCCTAATAAAAATTCTTTTGTCCACCCTCTCAATGAATATATGAAATAATCATGGCAAAATAATTGAGCCTTGTCTTATGCCAACTTCAAAATGATCACTCTGTCCTGATAAAAGAAATGTAGAAATGATGACAAATGGGTATAAACAATTAAGGGAAATGGGAATAATAGAAATGACAAATGGGTATAAACAGTTAAGAGAAATGGGAAACTTTTTTTCCAATCTTTGTCTCCTGTTTCCCACATTAGTAAGAGAACCAGGAAGAGACAAAGAATGTTCTCATTTGCTTATATCCATTTTCTAGCTATCTCATATTATGCACTAGAACCATAGGCATCCATTTCCCAAATTCACATCCAAGCCCCACAAAACTTTCCATTATTTCCTCTAACTACTACATATACCGTACCTTTGTCCGGCCCATTGACAGAAAGTTGCTCATGTACCATATTGCTCTATTCCATGCACATCTTACTCCCAGCTGTATGATCAATCCCTAACATCACAAAAGCTTTCACTTCATCCTTTCATCTCATCCAGTCTCCCCATCCTCCTTGTTCCCTCCACTTTTGACGTGAAAACCCTCTCAGTCAGTCTCTCTTCAATAATCCTGCCCATACATCCAAACAATTTCAGCATAACTTCTTCAGCACTCTTAACTATACTCTTCTTACTTCCACAGCTCTCTCTTACCCCATCATTTCTTGATTGATCAATCCTCCTCATCACCACACTTTTACTGAAGGCCCATGAAATGCATTTATATAGCACTCCTAGAACTACTATACAATGAAACATACCCATCTTTTCACTCCTAGACAGTGACCTCTCTATTCCACACTCTTTTCACTGCAACTAGCTCCTTAGACCCCGCATCCACCCTATGCCTTACTTCAGTTCCCATAGTTTCATTCACTGTCATGTCAAGTTCCAAGTACTGTATCAAGGACACTCTTACTCCCTTCAGGATCTCTCTAAAGTCACACCCCAACCACAGTCTCTCTCCTCTGTTAAACTTATAAAAGATGAGTGATGATTAAAAGAGAATTAGTAAAGATCATGTAGTGACTAATACATGAGCAACCATTTCATACAACATAAGAGGGTGTCCCGGATTTAACATTCGTACAGGTTTTACTAACATTTATTGGAAGTATTAAGGTTTAACAAAATTAAATACCCACACAACTCAAAATATCCATGAAATTTGTACACTAAGTTTTAATCTCATCAACTAACATCTTATTTTTTTGCATCCATAACAAACTGAGAGTAATAGCGTTCCTGATATTGTCAGCTAAACAAATTGTTAGTTTCCTATCATTCAAATGGATACCATCCGATAAATACGAATGAAAATCTGAGCAAAGCTTCTTCTTATTACGTGAAAACTTGCAGAAATCAACATGAGGCATTTCATACTTTTCCAAGAATTTCGTGAATGTCTCGTTAAATTCTTCATACACGTGATTTACACTTTTTAATGCCAAATTATTAGTAGATATATAATGACCTATATCACTACCACACTTATGAGTATTAGAAAAGTTTTGATGAGCAGTAGCTTTAGATAGATAATCATGCATATTAATTGGATACAATGAACCCCAAAGGATATATAGCTTTGGGAAAAGAGATTTTAGAATAGAGTTCACTTGACTCACCATATCTAAAAATGGCTGGAAGTTTTCAGGCTTCACTTTTAAGTATCCAAATGGAGTCGAGCAACCACATGCCTTACATTTTTCATCTTGAATCTGCAATAAAACTATCAATTACAACTTTTATTAACTTATGGAGATGTTCCATGTCAACATCTATCTGCTGTACAGGTATGTCTAATACAATGGCAGTGCTTTCTATGGTGATAAATGCAAAATCACTACACATTTTTTTCTCCTTTAACAAGTAAACTTCTTAATTCTTAGTCTCTCCAACTAACCACAATAAGCCTATCCACTCACACTCTACTATGGTAATCCATATGTAATCTTTTAGATTTAGTTATCTATCTCAGTAATTCACAATCATATTCTAACTGTTGAATTACTGTGCAAAGTCTTCAGCCATCATTTCTTTCATACATGTCTGCTGCTTCCCATGTTAATGAGGTAGCACCAGGAACTGACAATGAAAGGCTACATTCTCTTACGTCTGTTCCCTGTAATGAGCAGAGCATTGAAACCACAGCCCCCTAACCACAACCAAGCCCCACAAAACTTTCTATGGTTTTCCACAACTGTTTCACATATCCTGCTTCAGTATATTAACAGCATGCCACCCCATATACCACATCATTCCAGTTCACTCTATCCCATGTATGCCTTTCACTTTTCAGCATGTTTAGGCCCTAAACACAAAAAATATTTTTCACTCCATCCTACCATCACCAGTTTGGTCTCCACTATCTCCTTTTCACCTCCACTTTTGATGCTATATCTTCTTTGTCAACCTCTCCTCACTCTTCTCTCCATACATCAAAACAATTTCTGCACACCCTATTCAGCTTTCACAACCACATTCTTCTTATCATCATATCTATCTTATCCTTTTATTATACACTTGATCAAACCACTTTACACCAAGTATTATTCTCAAACATTTCATTTTCAGTACATCTACACATCCTATCATGCCTCGCATCTATACAACATCGGTGGGTACTACACCTTTAAACATACCCATTTTTGCCCTCCCAGGTAATGACTCCTCTTTTCACATGCACTCCTCAATGCTCCAAGAAGCTTTGCCCCTCATCCAACCTATGACTTGCTTCTGCATTCATGGTTCCATGCTGCCATGTTCACTCTCATGTATCTAAAAGATTTCACTTTTTCCAAAGTTTCTTCATTCAGACTCATCCCAACTAACCTGTCCTGCAGCCCTGCTAAACCGAATAATCTTGCTCTATTTACAATTACCCTCAACGACCTCCTTTCATATACTATTCCAAACTCAGTAACCAACTTCTACAGTTTCTTGTATCTGCTACCAGTGCTGCATCATCAGCAAACTCCAACTGACTTCCCAGGCCCTTATACCCTTACATCCTGCATGCTCACCCCTCTCTCCAACACCCTTGAATTTACCTCCTTAACCACCCTGTCCATAAACAAATTAAGCAGCCTTGGTGACATCACACACCCCTGTTGCAGACAAACCTTCACCTGGTAACACTCACTTCCTTCTCCTGCACATGCCATAAACTCTTGATAAGAACTTCTCTGCTTCCAGTAGCTTTCCTCCCATACTGTATATTCTTAAGACCTTCCACACAGCATCTCCATCAACCCTAGTATATGCTTCCTCCAGATCCATACATGCCACATGCTAATCCTTTTGTTTCTCTAAGGATTTCTAAGATACATTCTTAAAAAAAATCCTCTATTACTTCTGAAACCCACTGTTTCTCCTCAGTCTGATGACCTGTACATATCTTCATCCTCTAAATCACCACTCTCCCATACAACAAAGCAAGTACACTCTAGATACTTACATTATTAAAGTTCAAACACCCCTTGCTTTTATGCAATGGCACTATAAATGCATTCTGCCAATCCTGAAACACATCACCATGATCCACGTACATTGAAAACCCTAACTAATCAATCAACAATGCAGTCACCCCATTTCTTAAGAAATTTAACTGCAATACTATCCTCTTCTGCTACCTTGCCACATTTCAATTTACACAAGACTTTTGCCACCTCTTCTCTCTTCACCAGTCAACTTCCCATGACTCTCACTTTGCATGCTTCTCAACCCAAACACCCTACAATGCCACCCTATCATCAAATTCATATACCAATCCTTCTAATTACTCACTCCATCTGCAAACCACATTACTACCAGTTATTGCTTCCCCATTTGCACCTTTCAGTGACATTCCCATTAATTCTCTTGTTTATTCACGCTATGAACCTCCTTCCAGAACATCTTATTCTCCCCAAAATTCTCATTTGCCCTCTTTTTCAACCACTGCTCCTTCTACCTGACTTCCTACTGCCTTCTCTTGTCCATCTCCCTCTCATTTGCACTCATTTCCAGTGAGTACCACCCATATACCTTTCTTCTTTTTCATTAACATCCTTACTTTGTCATCTCACCACTCACAACCCTTTCTCACCTCCCCACCTCCCAACTTTCCTTACTCTTGCCAGTATCACTCCCTAAATATCTCCCAATCTTCATCCATCCCCTAGCTTCGTTTACTCTCACTCTTGCCATTCGACTCCCAATTTCTCAAGGAATTTTTTCACATGTTTCTTTCATTACCCTCTTCTCACTCATTTCTTTTCCTATTTTCTGAAAATCCCTACAAATTTTTACCCTTGCCACCACCAGGTAATGGTCAAACATCTCACCAGCTGCCCCTTTCAACACATGCAACAGTTTTAGCCATAATCTGAAAAATTATGTTAAGTATAAAGTAAATGCAATAATACATCAATGCATGATATACAGAAATGTCAGACATAAAAAAATTCCATTACCTGAACAGTAATATCAGCATGTCCCACCATGAGAAACACAGCATCAAAATTAACTGCTTTCAGCTCTTTCTTTATGATGGCCAATGCCTCTGGCAGCTGAAGGTGAGGGATGCATATAATTTTCTTTGCAGATCTTAGAGAAGGTTTGTAAGCAATACTTTCCAACCTTTTGTCTCCAATCAGTAGAACATTTGAAGATTTCCATGCTTTCTTGCGAGACTTCTGGTAAAAAATGATACAGCATGTAACTATTTCTTTTCTATACCAAACTGCCTTTCCCTCTTTAACAGGGTTATATAAGAAACAATAATGGTCTCATTTCCACACATCTACCTGTCATGCATAATATACTATTATATGACACAATCCTCCGCAGCAAAGCCACAGAGATTAGTCCATGGTTTACCATATTTACTTCACAGACCGTAACATGCTACACTGCTGCAACTCGTTTTATCCCATGTTCACCTCTCAGGTTCTGATACCCCAAAGCCTTCCTTAGTCCATCCTCTTATCATCTTGGTCTCCCCTCCACCTTGCTCCCTCCACTCAGAACACAGATCTTCTATGTCAATTTCTCTTCCCTCATGATCAGGCTATATTCACTACCACACCTTTTTCAATAGTCATTTCTTCCACAATGAACCCTCCTCATGCCACACATCATCTTAAGACATTTCATTTCCAACATATCCACCCTTTTAAACCTTTCTTATACATTCAAAGCTCAAGCATTGCATTCAAGACTACCATACCATCAGCGATACATAGATTTGCCATTAATTAAAAACACTGACCTTTCCATCCATACACTCCTTAATCCCTTTAGCAGGCACATAAATCTGATTGCTCAAGAAAGTAATGGGAAAAAAATTCTCATGAAATGATGGAACAACAGAGAAACAACTTAGCCTCAACTTACCTATGAAGAAATAAAAACTTACAGATGAAATGGCACTTGAACATTCATTTTTGTCCCCTTGCCTTAATGCAAAGGAACTTTACATGTATTCTACTAGTCATCAGTTATTTCACCTTGGGTCTTTACGAGTGCTGAACAGCCACACTAATCAGTTGACAATACTGTCATCTCCTTTCTAATTAAACTCAACAAGCATTTCATTCACTACTGCTGTTTAGCTACACTTCATCTTGAGCTCAGCTTTCATGACCTCTCTTTTCATATCACCAAGACTCTATTACTCCATAATTTTCATTCCTAAAACACCAAATCCATTATCCTATCATGTAACACATTCAAAATTCTCCACTTCAATTTTGCTTTCTACTACTTCCCCATCTACTCTCCTCACTGTTGTCCCCATTTGTTCTCCTGCTTTCCTCACAATATTCACCTCTTACCAAAAATATGTTCTTATTTAAGGTCATCAATACTTTGTTATCATTCTATCCCGCACAAGAACATATCCTTTCAGAATAGCATTCCCATTGTACCTAATAACAGAGTAACAATGATACCAAAAGAGAAAACTTAAGATTATTGTACTTACGATACGAATAGAACGAGGAACAGTCTTGAGAAAGTTATTAATCTTAACTTTAGGTTGTGGCTTTGATATGGAGGTACCTTGTTTATTGGATTTTTCAGTGTGATTTTTCAAATCTCTTGTAAATGCCTGACCAACTTTAGCTTTACTTGCTTCTGAAGCAAAAGCAATATGGGTCTTTCTACTATCCAGATCTGCCAATAAATTTACTGTATGTTGTGATACTTGCTCAGAATCAGGTCTGCTAGCCATTAAATTGGCATCAGGGAGCACTCTGTCACAAAAGAGAAAGGAGATAGAAAATGAAGTTCAGGAATGGATAACTTTTCAACATACTTCAAGATTCAATCACAGCTGGTATACTCTTTAGTGTATAAATAACAACACTGCCACCTAAAAGCTATGATTACTTCAAGCAGTGTCACACTTATCTTTTTGTCTTCATGCTCTGTTAGGCACATGCCAATACTCCTTTTACATATTCACCATGACCTAACTATGCTGGTCGTGAAGAGAAGCTTCTTCCTTATCATTAGGTAGCCAGGCAAGTTAAAGTCATCATCCTGATTTATTCCTTGGTACTCATTTAAATGGAAATGAAGAAGCCTCTTCCTTGCTATTAGTAGCTTAGGTAGCTAATGGGATCCACTTGTTTTATTACTGGGTTCTCTTACTAAATGCTCACAATTTCTTTCAATCACAAATACCAGATTTGAGTGCATTTGTTCCATAGGCCAAGTGAATTTTAGTTTTATGCACAAATGCTCAAAAATATTGAGGGTAATTCAAGCAACATCAATTTATGAAAGCTGAATTCAAAATCCTCATAAACTTGCAACAATTCTGAGCTAGAAAGAGGAGAGGCATGGATGGGAATCAACAAAAATTCTCAGGAGAAGAGGGAAAGTAGGATATGCAATTGTGTTATCACTGAGAGTATAGGAGGGTGTTACAATGCATGGCTGGAATGGATCAAGAATAGTATGGGTGAAAGGAAAGATTCGAACTGTGAAGTATCCATGGGTATGTGTATATGCACTTATGAATATGAAGCCTGTGCAAGGTAAGGATGAAATGAAGTGTTTCTGGAGAAGTTTGAATGTCTGTATAAATGGTTTTGAGATGGAGAAAAAGGGGGTTGTAATGAGTGACATGAATGTGAAGGTAGGATGTGATGAATCTGGCAAGATAGTTGGTGAGTGGAGGGTGCCTGGAATAAGCGAGAATGGAAGTTATCTTGTGGATGTCTATGCTGAGAGAGGTTTAGTCATTGAAAACACCTTTTTCCAACACAAGATGATCTACAGGTATACAAGAATGAGAAATAATGGAAGAGATTAGCCAAATCTTTGACTGACTATACAGCAGTGGATGAAATGTTGAGAAAGCTGTGCTAGAAGCTACAGTTGTGAGACGATTTTTTTTTTTTTAAAAGACAGACCATTTTGCAGCTCCTGTGGGGGTCTGGACGAGGGAGAAGTGGAGGAATGGTGTAAGGAAGAATGGAGAGGTAAAGGTGTTGGCAAGCGAGACGATGAATAAAAAAGAATGCAGAGGAATATGAAAGGAGGGTAACTGAAAGTTTAGGTGGAAGTGCAGTAAATGTAAGGATGAAATCTTGTGTGAATGAGGTATTTAAAATGTTTAGAGAAAGACTGTTAAAGGTTGTAGAATTAGTACTTGGATAAAAATCATTTGAGATACAGGAATAAAAAGGGAAATGCATGGTTGATGGATGAGATTAGAAATGCTGTGAAAAGAAGAATTAGACATATGTAGATTGTTTGAAGGAATGTACCAGTGGAAGTTCAGCAAAAGAGGAAGAAATAGGGTAAAATGTGTTAGCAGAATATTACGAAGCTGATAGAGGAAAACAAAAAAAGAGTAAATGAAGGTTTTGAAAGAAAGTTGAGAGAAAAGTTTAGGAAAAATAAGATATTACACTGGAAGGAGGTGAAAAAGAAAAGAGGTGGATGTAAAAATGTTAATGTAAGAAGTAGGGAAGGGACGTTCCTGATTCAAAAGGAGTTAGTGAAAGGAAGATGAAGAGATCTTTGAAGAACTGATGAATGTGAGAGAAGGTGAGGCAGCAGTTGTTTCATACATGTATGGAAAAGGACACAAAAGCAAGGGCCGATAGCAAGGAGGGAGGTAAAATGGGTGATAATGAGGTTGAAGGTAGGAAAGGCACCTGGAATGCATCGGATTATATTACATGCTGAAGTATGAAGGAGAAAGAGTGACAGCTATGTAGTTACGTACTGACACAAAAGGTTGTGCTTGACAGTTGGGTGAAAGATAGTAATGTTCCTTTATTCAAAGGAAAAGATGGTTAGGATGTATGTAGCACTTATGGGGTAATAAGTCTGTTCAGTGTACCAGGAAAAGTGTATGCAAAAATGTTGACTGATACGAGTAATGGAAGTGACTGAACACAGAATAAATGAGGAGCAAGGTAGGGGATGTGCAGAACAGATTTTTGTGATGAAGATGACCATGGGAAAGTATCTAGCAAAAGGTAAGCAGCTTTTATGGATCTGGAGAAATTGTATGAGAGAGTCAAGGGCAATGCTTTATGAGGTGTGTTAAGGATATATGGGGTAGGAGGGACAACTGCTGGATTGTGTGAAAGCCTTCTACATGGGGTAGGAGGGACAACTGCTGGATTGTGTGAAAGCCTTCCACAGAGTAGCAAATACATTTGTAAGAGTGGATGAAGAGTTGAGTGAAAATCATAGTATACATGTGGGTGTGAAGCAGGGCTGTGTGATGTCACTGTGGCTTCTTAACATATATATGGATGGAGTGGTAAGAGAGGTGAAAGCAAAATTTGGGAAAGGGGGTGCAGAGATGGAATGTGGCAGTAAGGTATGGTGGCTGGTAACAAGCCTGGTTGTGAATAATAATGTGATGCAGAATGTTGTAAGTGTGATTTACAATGTGCATACATTAGTGATTGAAGGTAAATAAAAGTAAAAGTAGAATAATAGCATCTGAAAGGAAATAGTGAAAGTATAAATTTTTCAAAACCCTATAGTGACTGAAGAAATTTTACTAAACTGTTACAGATACGGGAGGAGAGAGACTGGAAGAAGTGAGAAAATTTAATCATTTAGGCATAATCTCGGGTAAGTTTGGTGATATTGTTACAAATCTGTGTGCTCCATGTGTTCATATAGATAATGTATGTTATAGGTAGACCACGTGGTGACCAAAGGTCTTAACATTACTAGCTGCACCCACACTGGCTGGAATTTCACACCCCTACGCTGAATCATCACTCAAGTCATGTTTGTCACATAGGCCTGTTAATTTTCCTTGCCTGCAGCACTAACTGGCTGGGGTCAGCCATGAGGCCAAGCCTGGGAAAGGTCGCTTCCCATCATTGTTTTACCGGCAAGATGCAGGGCTGGGCCTTCAGCGGTAAGAGGCCGGACCTTAGGCTTCCAGCCAATCACATCTGGGATGAGGGTATGACAATCAGTCTTTGACCAATCAAGAGTGATTGTCTGTGGCCATCCCTCCCAATCATAGTCGAGATAAGGCAGGTCAAGGCGGGGCTGGCTGTTCCCGATTGGTTCCCCTTCAATAAAAGCCCCTGATGACTGCTTGGCCATGATTCCCTCAGCCATCATGTGCCCAACAGGTTATGTGGGTTTCCATTTGTCTCAACCCATAGCCACAATGAGCCACTTCAATCAGTGAATGATGTGGCGCTACACTAAATTATACGATGTTAAACTGTCATTTTGGGTCCAAGTGCAACAATGTATTGTAAATTGTCATAGAACTGCCCACTGATAACATATACCTTGTGTCATGTTTCTATAGTTGAATTGTTGTAAAGGAAAGAGATCTCCCTGGTTTGAAATCTTACCTGGGCTGTTAAGTGTTAACATAAATATTTGTACCCGATTAATGTGCTTCTTTTGTATTCTTTATTTTTTGTTAAATAAGTAGTTTCAATCCTGGTGTTTAATTTTATCCCTTAACTTTAAGACAGCATTATCCAGTGTTGCATAACAATATGGAAGGAGAGAGCAGTACAGGGTTAGAAGAGTCATTGGGTCCCTTAACAGAATAATGAAATGTACAAGTATAGGTATGGAAGTGAAGAAAGGATTAAGGGACAGAATAATCCTCCCAACCCTGACCTATGTAGTAAAAACATGGATATGGAATGAGTCACAGAGATCAAGAATCCAGGCTGTGGAAACTAGCAATCTGAGATGAGCATGTGGTATGACCAGATGGAATGATGAAAAAAATGAGGGGGTGTATGAAAGATGTGATATGGCAAGGTGGTTTGACTATATGGAAAGAATGCAAGACTTGAAGCTGACAAGGAGAGTGTATGATAGTACAACTAAAGGGGTTGGTGTGAAAGGAAGACCATCTGTGACCAGGGGAAATAGAGTGCAAGATTACTTGAGGGAGAGAAATGGTGGAGGAGTGTGTGGAATAGAATATGCGAGGGAGTCATGTAAGGACAGGGATAAGTGGTGACTCCTGCAGTTGCAATCCCCTTGAAGGGAGTTCCCAGAGGGAACTAGTGTTGTGTTAGAGGTACAGAGATACAGATAGAAAGAAGGAAGTTGATAGTTAATTTGAACAACAGTAAGGAAATGATATGCCACATGGCAGCAAGACAGGATGATTTGAAAGTAAGTCTGAACAGAGAGGATCTGGGGAAAGTGAAGTGCTTCAGGTGGAGTGGATATGAGTGTGGATGGAACTTTAGATGCAGAGTGAAAGGGTTAAGGTTTTGGGTGCATTAAGGAGCATGTGGAAGAAGAGGTCAGTGTCTGCTAGGGAAAAGATGGGTATGATGGACAGTACTCTGCATGAAAGCAAGTCTTGGGCTGTGAATGCAAAAGAAATGTCTGAGGATGATGGCAGGGGTGAGCCACAGTGATTGCGCATGAAATCAGTGTAAGAGTAAGGTGTGGTGGTATGAGCAGTCTGACTGACACAGCTTACCAAAGTATCCTAATTATGTTGGGACATAAGGAGCTGGTAAGTAAAGAAAGACTGACTAAGATGAATAACAAGAGGGAGGGGCAAACTGAGAAGATGGAATGAAGGAGTGATGGAAGCCTTTGTGTATCATAGCCTACACATGAAGAATAGAAGCTATGTCTGAGATAGAATGAACAGGAAGGACCTGATATATGGAAGGAGACAAGCTGTTAACAGGCTAAATTTAGGCACATGAAGCAGTCAAGGTAAACCTTGGAGCAGAATTTGGGGGCTTGTCTATGGGTGGGTGACTTGGATTTCATGACATTACACATGACAGCTAGAGTGAATATGTGCAAATGAGGCATTAATTCATTTGTTCCTGATGCCAGCTCAATAAAGCAATCAAGCTTTAAAAATCTTAGGGCTTCATTGTAAAAACATAAATAAAGAGAGTATTACAAATAGAATGGAAAGATTATTCATTATTTCTGTCTCCTACCATACACGTAAGTGTTAGTTGCTATGCACTAGGATTCAACGTCTGAATTTAAATATCATACTTACACTTGTGAGGACTCTCCTCCACTTCTGATACAAATCCAGTCATGCTCAGTGTGTTGTTCAGAAATCCTATCAGCTTTCACAAATGAATGGTCTGAAGAATTTTGTGCACTTGATGTTGCAGTACTTGTATTTTCCTTGATTTTCCTTGTGCATGTACCCTTTCGTTCCCAGTAGTCATTCAGAGAAATTTTGGATTTAGCTGAAGATGAACTAGTCATGCTTTCACTTATGGAAGAGTCACTTTTTGCAGCAAGTATCGTAGGAGTGGCTGGCTGTGAAATACTCTCTCTAGAATTTATTTTAGTGGCTGAACCATGAGTATTTATAGTTTCTGCAGAAGACACATTATGATTCAATACTGTCTTTGACTCATTACAGGAAAGACTTGTGGATTCATCTCCTGCGTCAGTTGACAGAGTATTAACAGCACCGAGATGGCAGCCTTTAATTTCATTAGCAGTTAGTATGTCTGGTGCAGTATCTGTTTTACTTAATTTTTTGGTATCATCTACTGCAGAACTTTGATTCTGACTTGTCATAGCCAAGGTATTATCAAGCTTGCATATACCCAATGGTGCACCAATGGCTCTCTTCAGAGTCAATGCATCATCTGAGAAATAGACACTCTTTTCCCTTTGGCATTTGATGAACTGACTAATCATTTCTGCATTTACAAAGCTGGTAGTAGTCTGAGGAGCCATACTGCTATCACCTATAGCATCGTGAATATCCATGGCACTATTGACTTTGAGGGCTTTTGCTGCACTTGTTTCATCACTTTTAATAAGAGCTTTGGTACCAATGCTTAAAGAATTTGTGGCCTCACATTTTGAGTTACTGGCTGTGTTTGGTTCTACTAAGTTCTTAGTCTCCACAGAACTGGAAGGGGTTTTACCAAGGTTTGAAGATAAGTCACATGACACACTATAAGACAATTTACTTTTTACATTTTTTAAAATTTCAGGTTTTCTTTTTGGCAAGGATATATTCTTTCTCTTGATGGTATTGGTTTTCACTCTTTTTTTTTTACCCACTGAACAAACCTCATTCTTTACTTTATTGTTGAAATTTTGAAATTCATCATAATTAAGCAGATTTTCAAACTTAACACTATTTTTGGGCTTTCTCTCAGCGTCATTTGAAATCATGGTCATTTTCACAGATGCATGCTTGTCCTTGTCTGTTAATTTTTCTTTAGCAACATCAATTACACAAGCTGAATGTTTTGGTAACTTGGATAAATTATCTCTACTTTTCACTCTGTTTACATTTCTTAGTGAAAGGCCTGAACTTTCAGTGGCATTCTTAGTCTGTTCAACTTGAATATCATTTGGTTGAAGAGGAGTGATCTCACTACTTTTCTCTCTGATGCCTGATGATTTGGATGCTGTACCTGATTGGGTATCAGTATCATCAGAGATACTGTGTCTTTTAATTTCATCTTTAAAATTATCTGCACTTAAAGCACTTCCAAGAGGCTTAATAATTTCTGGTGATGTGGCAGGTTCGTTTTCAGACTTTTCTAGAGTGACAGGAGAACCTATTTTGTTATATGCAGTTTTCAGGGATTTCAGTTTATCTTTTGCACGTGTCTTAGACTTCAATTTCCTTTTTGAAATGCTCAGTGAATCATTAGGAGCAATACAATTTCTACCTCTTCTATTAACAATTATGCTGTCAGTTGTAATGGAAGTCCCCTCTTCTTGGCGTGTTAAAGCACTTATTTTCTCATTCTGACTTGTCTCACCTTCAACAGTTTTAGCCGCTTCTATTAAATCTTCCGAGTCACTGATTGCAGAGTCATTTGAAATCATGGTTATTTTCACAGATGCATGCTTGTCCTTGTCTATTAATTTTTCTTTAGCAACATCAATTACACAAGCTGAATGTTTTGGTAACTTGGATAAATTATCTCTACTTTTCACTCTGTTTACATTTCTTGGTGAAAGGCCTGAACTTTCAGTGGCATTCTTAGTCTGTTCAACTTGAATATCATTTGGTTGAAGAGGAGTGATCTCACTACTTTCCTCTCTGATGCCTGATGATTTGGATGCTGTACCTGATTGGGTATCAGTATCATCAGAGATACTGTGTCTTTTAATTTCATCTTTAAAATTAACTGCACTTAAAGCAATTCCAGGAGGCTTAATAATTTCTGGTGATGTGGCAGGTTCGTTTTCAGACTTTTCTAGAGTGACAGGAAAACCTATTTTGTTATATGCAGTTTTCAGGGATTTCAGTTTATCTTTTGCACGTGCCTTAGACTTCAATTTCCTTTTTGAACTTTTTGAAATGCTCAAAGAATCATTAGGAGCAATACAATTTCTACCTCTTCTATCAACTCTTATGCTGTCAGTTGTAATGGAAGTCCCCTCTTCTTGGTGTGTTAAAGCACTTATTTTCTCATTCTGACTTGTCTCACCTTCAACAGTTTTAGCTGCTTCTATTGAATCTTCCAAGTCACTGATTGCAACCCTTGGTTGAGTGAATCTGTCATCTTTATTCATTAAAGTGTCTGTAATGTTTTCAGTAGTTTTAAATGTTCGGGGCTTTCTTAAAAATAATGAGTTTTTGTTGAATTCACCCTCACTACTTCTGAGTTTTGATGCTATGATGGGAGTAGATTTTGTTGTTGAGCCTGAACTGGAATCAGTCTTATTTGCTGGAAAGAAAGGCATTTCCTTAATACTTTCATAAGTTCCATTACACTCATTTCCATCTGTTAAGGTCACTGGGATATCAACTGTATTATTTTCACTAAGATTAGTACTGGTGACAACTGTTGAAGACTTTGAATTTTGACTCCAACACAAAGTAGGATTAATCTTGGTTGTATGTGGAATTTCAATCTCTGGTATGCAGTAATTTTCCTGACATGGTGACTTCACTACATCAGTAAAAGTGTGACTTGCAGATACCTGACAAGATTCTGATTTCTCATTACTTTCTGTCTGCCTTCCATTATTGTCTGCTTCTCTGCCTTCACAATGCTTCAAAAATGCTGACATTTTTCTCTGATGGAAGCCTGATGCAGACAGATCATTTCCAGACACAAAGTCCTGGAAATAAGAACAATTATAAATATTCAATATTTGGAGAGTAACTTATATGTGGCATTTAAAGATTTACAGAAAGTGTATGATAAGGTTAACAGAGATGCAGTATGGAAGATGCAACAGGTATATGGAATAAATGGATAGTTAGTGCAGTGCGGATCTTTTATTGGAAGAGTAAGTCATTCTTAAATGTCTGATGGAAGGTGGATGAATGGTTCATGTTGAAGGTGGGTCTGCATCAAAGAAAAGAAATGGCATTATGACTGAGTGAAGTTAATGTGTGGGATCTTGGAGCAAGGGGAAAGTCTATGAAACACTATGGGATGCAGGAGCATGGGATGTGAACCAGTTGCTGCTTGTAGATGACAAGTCTTTCTGAGAATACTCAATGAAGAAATTCCAGAAGCTGTTAACAAAGTTTCGGAGAACGTTTTGGAAGGAGAAACCTGGAAGCAAACGTGAGCAAAGTTAAGGTACAAAAGTGCAGCAGGAAGGTGTGACAGGTCAGTTTTAGTTTAAATGTCCATGGAGAAGACATGGATGAACCGGATTGATTTAGGTACCTGAGAGCTCATGTGACAGCAGATGGAACTATGGGACCTGAAGCGAGGCTAAAAGATAGGGCTTAGTAAGATCATGGATCCATTGAGGAGTGCATGGAAGGAATATATGACTGCAGAATAGTTCCAACAATGTTGTACAGAAGTGAGTTTCGGGCCTTGGGGAAAATAAAAAAGTTGGATGTACTGAAAATTACATACTTGTGGGCAACATGTGGCTTATGGTGGTTTAATCATGCATGAAATGTTGCTGTTAAAAGGAAGAGAACAATAAGTGTAATTTAGCAGACAAAACCAACTTGGGTATGATAAAATGGATCAGACATCTATAGATGATGACAGACTGACAAAGCATAGAGTGAGGGTAAAAGATGGGTATCAATAAGATCTGAAGAAAGCACATGATTGGGTTGATAGAGATGCCTTGTGGAAAGTCTTACAAATATATGGTGTAAGAGGAAAGCTATCAGAAGCAATGAGGAGTTTTTAACAAGAGAGTAAGGCATGTGTGTGGATAAGTAGAGAGGAGGATGAGTGGTTCAAGGTGAAGGTGGGTCTGTGGTAGGGTGAGTGATGTCACCATGGCTCTTTAATTTGTAAATGGATGGGGTGGTGAAGGAGGTAAATATAAGGGTCCTGGAGAGAGGGGCAGATATGTAATCTGTAAGGAGTGAGGGGGCACAGGATGGGAATCATTTGTTTGCTGATGACACAGCACTGGTGGAAGATTCAAGTGAGAAACTGGTTTTTGTTGTCTTGAGTTTGGGTGGGTGTGTGAAAGGAGGAAGCTGAGAGAAAAATTTAACTAAAAGCAGGAATATTATGTCTAGCAGTGCAGAAGACAGGAAAGTTGAGATATGTGTTTGAATGGAGAAAACTTGGAGAAAGTGTGGTGTTTCAGGTACCCCACACATCCTCTACCACTCCTGAAACCACACAGTTCCTCCCTATTCTAATGTTCTGTGTATGCCACCTCTCTCTTAATCGCCATCCTTCTTTACAACTTATCAGGCATACTCAAGAAACTTATACTTCTATAATTTGACACTTGCCTGTATACATTGGCACTAAACATGCATTCTGCCAATCCTCAGACACTTCACCATGATCCATACATATACTGAAAATCATAAACAATTCAAGAACACAGTCTATATCTCTGACACCTGTTCCCTCCAGGAACTCCCACCAAGGGATGGCACGGCATAAGAGTCTCCACTTAACCCTGTCCTTACATGCCTACCTCGCATACACCATTCCAAGCATTCTTCCACTATTTCTCTCCTTCTAGTATTCCTCCACCTTATTTGCCCATGTCACGGGTGGTCATCCAATCACAACAACCCCATTGAATGTACTATCATATCATTGTCAACTCCTAGTCTTGCATTCTTTCCACATGCCAAAACCACCTCAAAGTATTATGTTTCACCCAGTCTACCACTCCACAATTCATTCCATTTGCATCTCCTGCCACACTACATCTCTCATACACCCCTTCATCTCTTTTGTCATTCCATCTAGTCACACCACATGCTCTTCTCAAATAACTCATTTCCACAGCCTGGATTCTTCAACTGTCACTCATTACATGTCCATGTTTTGGCTGCATAGGTCAGGGTTGGGAGGACTACGCTGTCCCTTAATGCTCTCTTCACTTCCATACTTACACCTCTACCTTTCATTATTCTTTTAAGGGATCCAATGACTCTTCTACCCTGTACTGCTCTCCCCCTTACCTCTACTTCAATATCACCACACTTACCCAAAACAGCTCCTAGATACTTAAATTCTCTCACTTCTTTCAGTCTTTCTACCCCCATATCCAAAGCACAATTTAGTACAGTTTCTTCTTTCACTCTATATGGTTTTGCAAAATCTATACTTTCACTCTGTTTCCTTTCAAACAACCTTAACTTTTATTTACATTTACCTTCAACCTCCTATGCTTATGCACACCATAAAACACACTTACAACCTTCTGCAACTCCTCTTCACTCTCAGCAAACAACACAGTATAATCTGCAAACAGGCTTGACACTAGCCACTATATCTCACTGCCACACTCTATCTCTGCACCCCTTTCCCCAAGTTTTGCTTTCATTTCTCTAATCACTCCATCGATATATATATATTTTTTTTTTCATACTATTCGCTATTTCCCGCGATAGCGAGGTAGCGTTAAGAACAGAGGACTGGGCCTTTGAGGGAATATCCTCACCTGGACCTCTTCTCTGTTCCTTCTTTTGGAAAAAAAAAAAAAAAAAAAAAAAAAAAAAAAAAGAGAGAGAGAGAGAGAGAGAGAGGGGAGGATTTCCAGCCCCCCGCTCCCTTCCCTTTTAGTCGCCTTCTACGACACGCAGGGAATACGTGGGAAGTATTCTTTCTCCCCTATCCCCAGAGTTGTTTAATTTGTTTATGGATGGGGTTGTTAGGGAGGTGAATACAAGAGTTTTGGAAAGAGGGGCAAGTATGAAGTCTGTTGGGGATGAGAGAGCTTGGGAAGTGAGTCAGTTGTTGTTCGCTGATGATACAGCGCTGGTGGCTGATTCATGTGAGAAATTGCAGAAGCTGGTGACTGAGTTTGGTAAAGTGTGTGAAAGAAGAAAGTTAAGAGTAAATGTGAATAAGAGCAAGGTTATTAGGTACAGTAGGGTTGAGGGTCAATTCAATTGGGAGGTGAGTTTGAATGGAGAAAAACTGGAGGAAGTGAAGTGTTTTAGATAACTGGGAGTGGATCTGGCAGCGAATGGAACCATGGAAGCAGAAGTGGATCATAGGGTGGGGGAGGGGGCGAAAATTCTGGGAGCCTTGAAGAATGTGTGGAAGTCGAGAACATTATCTCGGAAGGCAAAAATGGGTATGTTTGAAGGAATAGTGGTTCCAACAATGTTGTATGGTTGCGAGGCGTGGACTATGGATAGAGTTGTGCGCAGGAGGATGGATGTGCTGGAAATGAGATGTTTGATGACAATGTGTGGTGTGAGGTGGTTTGATCGAGTAAGTAACGTAAGGGTAAGAGAGATGTGTGGAAATAAAAAGAGCGTGGTTGAGAGAGCAGAAGAGGGTGTTTTGAAATGGTTTGGTCACATGGAGAGAATGAGTGAGGAAAGATTGACCAAGAGGATATATGTGTCGGAGGTGGAGGGAACGAGGAGAAGTGGGAGACCAAATTGGAGGTGGAAAGATGGAGTGAAAAACATTTTGTGTGATCGGGGCCTGAACATGCAGGAGGGTGAAAGGAGGGCAAGGAATAGAGTGAATTGGATCGATGTGGTATACCGGGGTTGACATGCTCTCAGTAGATTGAATCAGGGCATGTGAAGCGTCTGGGGTAAACCATGGAAAGTTGTGTGGGGCCTGGATGTGGAAAGGGAGCTGTGGTTTCGGGCATTATTGCATGACAGCTAGAACTGAGTGTGAACGAATGGGGCCTTTGTCGTCTTTTCCTAGTGCTACCTCGCACACATGATGGGGGAGGGGGATGGTATTCCATATGTGGCGAGGTGGCAATGGGAATGAATAAAGGCAGACAATGTGAACTGTGTGCATGGGTATATATGTATGTGTCTGTGTGTGTATATATATGTGTACATTGAGATGTATAGGTATGTATATTTGCGTGTGTGGACGTGTATGTATATACATTGTGTATGGGGGTGGGCTGGGCCATTTCTTTCGTCTGTTTCCTTGAGCTACTTCACAAACGCGGGAGACAGCGACAAAGCAAAATAATAATATATATATATATATATATATCTTTTTTCTTTCTTTCAAACTATTCGCCATTTCCCGCATTAGCGAGGTAGCGTTAAGAACAGAGGACTGGGCCTTTGAGGGAATACCCTCACCTGGCCTAATTCTCTGTTCCTTCTTTTGGAAAAATAAAAAAAAAAACTGAGAGGGGAGGATTTCCAGCCCCCCGCTCCCTCCCCTTTTAGTCGCCTTCTACGACACGCAGAGAATACGTGGGAAGTATTCTTAATCCCCTATCCCCAGGGATATATATATATATTTTTTTTTTTTTTTTTTTTTTTTTTTTTTATACTTTGTCGCTGTCTCCCGCGTTTGCGAGGTAGCGCAAGGAAACAGACGAAAGAAATGGCCCAACCCCCCCCCCCCCATACACATGTACATACACACGTCCACACACGCAAATATACATACCTACACAGCTTTCCATGGTTTACCCCAGACGCTTCACATGCCTTGCTTCAATCCACTGACAGCACGTCAACCCCTGTATACCACATGACTCCAATTCACTCTATTTCTTGCCCTCCTTTCACCCTCCTGCATGTTCAGGCCCCGATCACACAAAATCTTTTTCACTCCATCTTTCCACCTCCAATTTGGTCTCCCTCTTCTCCTCGTTCCCTCCACCTCCGACACATATATCCTCTTGGTCAATCTCTCCTCACTCATTCTCTCCATGTGCCCAAACCATTTCAAAACACCCTCTTCTGCTCTCTCAACCACGCTCTTTTTATTTCCACACCTCTCTCTTACCCTTACGTTACTTACTCGATCAAACCACCTCACACCACACATTGTCCTCAAACATCTCATTTCCAGCACATCCATCCTCCTGCGCACATCTCTATCCATAGCCCACGCCTCGCAACCATACAACATTGTTGGAACCACTATTCCCTCAAACATACCCATTTTTGCTTTCCGAGATAATGTTCTCGACTTCCACACATTTTTCAAGGCTCCCAAAATTTTCGCCCCCTCCCCCACCCTATGATCCACTTCCGCTTCCATGGTTCCATCCGCTGACAGATCCACTCCCAGATATCTAAAACACTTCACTTCCTCCAGTTTTTCTCCATTCAAACTCACCTCCCAATTGACTTGACCCTCACCCCTACTGTACCTAATAACCTTGCTCTTATTCACATTTACTCTCAACTTTCTTCTTCCACACACTTTACCAAACTCAGTCACCAGCTTCTGCAGTTTCTCACATGAATCAGCCACCAGCGCTGTATCATCAGCGAACAACAACTGACTCACTTCCCAAGCTCTCTCATCCCCAACAGACTTCATACTTGCCCCTCTTTCCAGGACTCTTGCATTTACCTCCCTTACATATATATATATATATATATATTTTTTTTTTAAACTATTCGCCTTTTCCCACGTGAGGTAGCATTAAGAACAGAGGACTGGGCCTTTGAGGGAGTATCCTCACCTGGACCTCTTCTCTGTTCCTTCTTTTGGAAAATTAAAAAAAAAAAAAAAAAAAAAAAAAAAAAAAAAAAAAAAAAACCAAGAGGGGAGGATTTCCAGCCCCCCGCTCCCTTCCCTTTTAGTCGCCTTCTACGACACGCAGGGAATACGTGGGAAGTATTCTTTCTCCCCTATCCCCAGGGAAATATATATATATATATATATATATATATATATATATATATATATATATATATATATATCCCTGGGGATAGGGGAGAAAGAATACTTCCCACGTATTCCCTGCGTGTCGTAGAAGGCGACTAAAAGGGGAGGGAGCGGGGGGCTGGAAATCCTCCCCTCTCATTTTTTTTTTTTTTTAATTTTCCAAAAGAAGGAACAGAGAATTGGGCCAGGTGAGGGTAGTCCCTCAAAGGCCCAGTCATCTGTTCTTAACGCTACCTCGCTAATGCGGGAAATGGCGAATAGTTTGAAAGAAATATATATATATATATATATATATATATATATATATATATATATATATATTACAAAGCTATGGTGACACCACACAGCCCTGCCTCACACCTACATGTATTCCAACACTTCTGTTCAACTCTCCATCCACTCTTACACATGCATTTGCTTCTCTACAAAAAGCTTTCACACCATCCAACGGTTGTCCCCCTATACCGTACATCCTTGACACATCCCATAAAGCATTCCACTTGACTCTGTCATATGCTTAATCCAGATCCATAAAAGCTGCATACAACTTCTTAACTTTTGCTAAATATTTTTTGTCACCTTTACTACAAAAAATCTGATCCACATATCCCCTACACAGTCACAACAGTCATCCCCTTCCTTAAGAAATTCAATCACAGCAGCCTCCACTCTGGTCACTTTTCTATATTTCACTTTATGCAAGGCTTTCTCCTCCTTTTCACCAAACCACTTTCCATGACTCTCTTACTTCACATACCTGCCAGACCCAGATGCCATACATCTGCCACCCTGTCTTCAAACACATTCAACAATCCTTCAAACTACTCATTCCATCGCTTCAACTCATAACTGCCTGCAACCAGTTTCCCACTTTCCCCCTTCACATATGTTCCCATTTGTTCTCTTGATTTTCTCACACTATCTACTTCTTTCCAAAATATCTTATTCTCCCTAAAGTTTGTCAATACTTCCTCACCCTAACTCTCATTTGCCCTCTTTTTCAGCCTCAGCACTTTTCTTTAGACCCTCTGATGTTTTCTTTTGCACATCTCCCAACCATTCAAACTCCTCTATGAGTACCATCCATACACCTCTCTTTTTTTCTTTAACTAGCAGCTTTATCTTATCATACCAACACTCACTGCCCTCTCTCACCATCTGCAAGCCACACACTTCTCTCATTTCTTTTTTTAATATTGAAGACTCCAGTCACAGACAAATGTCCACATCAAGGCTGGCCTTAACTGAAATACAGAGAGAATTATAAAAGGGAAAAAGAAGACTAGGGAAAGTAATTACAAATTCTGGAGAAAGTGAAAAACCTGTCTTTTGAAAAGTTATAGCTATTGGGAAAGGCATGAGAAAGAACAGTGTTCCAAAGCTTTAGTGTGCAGGGAAAGGAGCAGGTATCAAATCAGCCCATCTGTGAGTTGTTGATGGCCACACAATAATCATGTGACACAGCAGCTTGCCGAGTATTGCATGGTCTAGCTAGAGATATGGGTACACAAGCAGCCAGCTCTTGGGAGCAAAATCAAATAAAACTTGTAGAAGAGGGAAAGTGAACCAACATTGCAGCATAGGGCAAGAGGGTCAAGTTTGGAAGTTAGCCTGGGACAGTTTATACCACTTTTGACTCAACTCTGCCAAGTAAGGATGCAGAGCTAGAACCACCCCACATGTGACAGCAGTAGTCCATACAAGGATGAAGCAATCCCTTATATAACTGAGCAACTGTTCAGAAGAGTAGTAGTTTCAACATCCAAACAGGACATCCAGTTTCTTAAAGGCTTCTAAAGGCAGACTTAGCTATTCCTGTAATGTGGTGTTTCAAAGAAAGAGTGGAAGTTACAGTAATACCAAGTATGTTCAATGAGTCAAGAGGTGGAATTACAGACCTGTCAAAGGAGAGACGAGAGCTGTGAGGAGTTTTCGATTGAGAGATGGGTAGAAACTGGGTCTTGGAAGCATTAAACTGAACAAATTTTTGTGTACTCCACTGAAATATTGTTAAAGTCTGAGTTTATCGAGGAAGCTGTGTCAATACAAGATGCAGATCGAGTGAGAGAAGAGGGAACAGAATTGAAGGATGTGGATGATGCAGTGTTAAGTCATTGGCATATGAGTACATTGGATTATTTGTGGAAGAGAGGACATTGTTGAAAAAAAGAAGAAAAAGTGTAGGGGACAGGAGAGAACCTTGAGGGACACTGCTGTTGATGGTGCAAAGGGGGTTGGCTGATCAATCAACAATCAGAGAGATAGATCAGCCAAAGAGAGAGCTAGATATGAAGGAGCAAAGTGAGGGACAGCAGCCAAAACAGGGGAGCTTAGAGATGAGACCCCATTGCCACACCCTGTCAAAAGCCTTAGATATGTCAAGGACAACTACCCATGACTCCCTAAGATATTTCAGGGATGATGACCAGACATTAGTAAGATAGAAAGAAATACCACCAGTGGATCTCACCTTATGGAAGCCATACCGGTGATCAGAAACGACTATGATTTTCGAAGTGTTTAAGGATATGGGAGCTGAGGAGGGATTCAATGACTTTGGAAATGGTAGATGTCAAAGCAAAAGGATGATAGTTTGAGGGATTAGAAGTCAACTTTCTTAGGGATGAGATGTATCAATGGATGCTTCCAAGGAGAAGGAAAAGTTTTGGTTTTAAACAGAAACGAAGCAGACGAGAAAACACAGGTGCAAGTTCAGAGGTACTGCTTCCCTAAGACCTCCTATTCCTCAATCATTCCCTTAACTTTATTCATTTTTACATTTTGTAATTATACGCTCAATCCCTTCTGATATTTCTTTACAAAAGTTTCTTTTCCAAACTTGCTTACTTTCACTACCATCTTCTCACTCATATCATTTCCTCTTTTCCAAAAAGCTCTGCAAACCTCTACAAATCTTCACCTTTGCCTTCATCATATAATGATCAACGATCCCACCAGCTGCCCCTCTCAACACATTCACATCCAGGAGTCTCTTTTGTACGTCTATCAGTCAGTATTTATTTATTTATTTGCTTGTCGCTGTCTCCCGCATTAGCGAGGTAGCGCAAGGAAACAGATGAAAGAATGGCCCAACCCATCCACATACACATGTATATACATACACGTCTACACACGCAAATATACACACCTATACATCTCAACGTATACATATATATACACACACAGACATATACATATATATACATGTACATAGTTCATACTGTCTGCCTTTATTCATTCCCATCGCCACCCCGCCACACATGAAATAACAACCCCTTCCCCCCTCATGTGCGCAAGGTAGTGCTACGAAAAGACAAGAAAGGCCACATTCGTTCACACTCAGTCTCTAGCTGTCATGTAATAATGCACTAAAATCACAGCTCCCTTTCCACATCCAGGCCCCACAGAACTTTCCATGGTTTACCTCAGACGCCTCACATGCCCTGGTTCAATCCACTGACAGCACGTCGACCCCGGTATACCACATCATTCCAATTCACTCTATTCCTTGCACGCCTTTCACCCTCCTGCATGTTCAGGCCCTGATCACTCAAAATCTTTTTCACTCCATCTTTCCACCTCTAATTTGGTCTCCCACTTCTCGTTCCCTCCACCTCTGACACATATATCCTCTTGGTCAATCTTTCCTCACTCATTCTCTCGTGACCAAACCATTTCAAAACACTATCTTCTGCTCTCTCAACCACACTCTTTTTATTACCACACTTCTCTCTTACCCTATTATTACTTACTCGATCAAACCAACTCACACAACATATTGTCCTCAAACATCTCATTTCCAGCACATCCACCCTCCTCTGCACAACTCTATCCATAGCCCACACCTCGCAACCATATAGCATTGTTGGAACCACTATTCCTTCAAACATACCCATTTTTGCTTTCCAAGATAATGTTCTCAACTTCCACACATTCTTCAATGCTCCCAGAACTTTCGCCCCCTCCCCCACCCTATGATTTACTTCTGCTTCCATGGTTCCATTCGCTGCCAAATCCACTCCCAGGTATCTAAAACACTTCACTTCCTCCAGTCTTTCTCCATTCAAACTTATCTCCCAGTTGACTTGTCCCTCAACTCTACTGTACCTAATAACCTTGCTCTTATTCACATTTACTCTCAGCTTTCTTCTTACACACACTTTACCAAACTCAGTCACCAGCTTCTGCAGTTTCTAACATGAATCAGCCACCACTATCAGTCAGTATGTGATCTAATATTGTTAGCTTACCATCTTTCCTACTTACCTACATATATAAGTCCCTCTTTTTAAACCAAGTATTCCCAATCACTGGTCCTTTTTCATTACACAACTCAACAAGCTGCTCGACCTTTCTGTTCACATTACTGAATACGTCATGCACCCAATTGCCAAATTAATCACTTTCTTGTTCAAGTCATCCATCACTAATCCCCAATCTCTAGCTTGATATTAACACTGCTGACAGACTTACTCAGCTCTTCCCACGGTACCTGCCTCTCTTCAATGTCTTTCTCATGGACAAGTGCATACATACTAATAATCATCTATCTCTCATAATCCAGTTTCATTTTTACTCAGTCTGGAATTCACTTCCTTTCACTGTTTCACACACTACCACACCTCCTCCTTCAGTAGCAGCACTAGGGTGGTGGTTCCAGTAATTCACATACACTCATGAAATAATGATACGAGTGAACTTGCAACTATACTTCAGGCCACTGTGAAAGATACAAAATAAAGCCTTGACTCTGTATCCATAACAACAGTTTGAAATGCATTCAAAGGCTTGGAACTTCTGAGTTTATTTTTACAGCCTTGTTTGCTCATGGTATGGAGCATGTTCAGGAAGCTTCTGGCACTTACTAGGCAACTGGCAAAGCTGCAGACTTATCAATAATTTTCTGTTGAATTTTATGCATCATTATAGCATGAGGCCAAAGCAGCCTCCTAACCACATCATAAGCATACAGAATGTCAGCTTTTAGTCACCACATTCGTAGTGCAGCATTTTACCAAACAGTAATCATATGAGATGGAGTCATCTTTCACTAACCTTGAAATTCTGCACATGAAGTGGACTCCTTGGGTGAAGCATCACTTCCTCTTTGTCCCATATCAAAACCTTACAAAGGTTGCAAAAGAAAACAGTAGCAGAGTCAAGAAATTCCACACCTGTAATGGAATATCAAACTTTGATATTTTACTCATTGCCCTTGATAATATTTCATAAAATATGCCTATACATCTTTAAGGAAATTTGTGTAAAGTCATTAAAAAAATAATGCCCTTTTAACACAGTTTAACAAAGTTACATATCAAAAACTAAAGTCTGGGAAGTACATATAGTTGCAAGAAAATATAAGTTACAAACCCATCTTCAATTTCATGCCAAGGACTGATAAGCGAGAAATTTCACTCATAAAAAAATACAAGTGTACAGGTACATTCAGCAGTGTACATGTGTATGGATGTATGATTCACATTCACCGAAAAAGTTTTTAGATACAAACTATCCATTTATAACCCTTTCACAAGGCAACTGCGATAGTTAACTGTGCACGGTAAAGACAGGTTTTCAAATAAAAAACTACCTAAGTTTGTTATTAAGATTACATATAACAAAATTATAATTTCAATGAAATCCAACTCAACATGGTGAGACACTGTAATGTGCACTCTTTAACTGATGCTGTATTGCTGTTAGACATATGAGGTACTCCAAGAGTATTTTAGACATACCAAAAGAGATACTTGGTTAAATGTTCTCTGAAAAATATAATTACTATTGGCTTTCATCAGTGATATCAAAGAATATGTAAAAGAAAAACAGCTTCAAAAGGACTACATAACATGAGGTTACAAATCCTATACAAGCATCCTTGACATCTTCACATACATCAAATAGTTTATAGAAAAAGTTTACACCTAAAATGACTGGAAACGTGGCATGCCACTATTAGTATTAGTGACGGTATACTTCGCCTTGAGTCAAAGGCAGCCAATTCAATCATTAGTTTGTAATATGATATCAACCGCTTACAATATGAGGAATTCTGATATGGGTCACCTGCTCCATAACAATTAATGACAGTTGATAGGATAATAACTGAAAACTTGTACATAACAGTTACATACTGCATGTTTCAAGAAATATCAAAAACAAATAATTTGAACAGTATAAATACATTTATTTGAAATCCAGTCTATCTAAAAATCAGGATAAACAACTTATGAAAAATTCCCAATTAAGGATATCTTGCCATCTGAATTGTTGGGCCCAAGTGAGATGCACCAGATAGTCCACATCTAACAAAACACAGTTTGTACATCCCACATAGTTTGTTGACCCTCCCACCAAGAAATGGTGCTGTGCCCGTGTGGTGGCTGGTTGAAACTTTATGCATAAACAATGGCTCAAGCAGTGGATGGCTACCACCCAATTAGTGATTCATTATATTTTTCCACTTTTTACTCTGTTTTCCCTGTTTAGGTAATCTATGGATAATGTCAAGATGTGCTGAGTTAGACTGTATCATGTATCATAATGCATAAATAATAACATGATGTTTCTGATGAATGTTTGTGTCGGCAACACTGAGCTGTTCAGCGTCCCTCTAAATCAATAAATATTTTTTTTCACACCCTTTACAATTTGTTCATCACTATGGACATGTCATAATACATAAACATATACCACACTGCTCTTCCCCAATCTGATACTCTGTATATACTTTCACCCTCTTAATCACTGCCCTTCCATATAATTTCCCAGGAATACTCAACAAACGTATACCTCTGTAATTTGAGCACTCACCTTTATCCCCTTTGCCTTTGTACAATGGCACTATGCATGCATTCCGCCAATCCTCAGGCACCTCACCATGAGCCATACATACATTAAATATCCTTACCAACCAGTCAACAACACACTCACCCCCTTTTTTAATAAGTTCCACTGCAATACCATCCAAACCCACTGCCTTGCCGGCTTTCATTTTCTGCAAAGCTTTTACTAACTCTTCTCTGTTTACCAAATCATTTTCCCTAACCCTCTCACTTTGCACACCACCTCAACCAAAACACCCTATATCAGCCACTATCATCTAACACATTCAACAAACCTTCAAAATACTCACTCCAGCTTCTCACATCACCACTACTTGTTATTACCTTCTCATTAGCCCCCTTCACCAATGTTCCCATTGGTTCTCTTAGTCTTATGCATTTTATTTACCTCCTTCCAAAATATCTTTTTATTCTCCCTAAAATTTAATGATACTTTCTCGCCCCAACTCTCATTTGCCCTCTTTTTCAACTCTTTCACCTTTCTCTTGACTTCCTGCCTCTTTCTTTTATACATCTCCCAATCATTTGTACTATTTCCCTGCAAAAACCATCCAAATGCCTCTCTCTTCTCTTTCACTAATAATCTTACTTCTTTATCTCACCCCTCACTACCCTTTCTAATCTGCCCACCTCCCACGCTTCTCATGTCACAAGCATCTTTTGCACAAGCCATCACTGCTTCCCTAAATACATCCCATTCCTCCCCCACTCCCCTTACATCCTTTGCTCTCACCTTCTTCCATTCTGTACTCAGTCTCTCCTGGTACTACCTCATACAAGTCTCCTTCCCAAGCTCACTTACTCTCGCCACTCTCTTCACCCCAACATTCTCTCTTTTCTGAAATCCTCTACAAATCTTCACCTTTGCCTCCACAAGATAATGATCAGACATCCCTTCACTTGCACCTCGCAGCACATTAACATCCAAAAGTCTCTCTTTCGCGTGCTTATCAATCAACACGTGATCCAATAATGCTCTTTGGCCATCTCTGCTACTTACATACGTACACTTATGTATATCTCTCTTTTTAAACCAGGTATTCCCAATCACCAGTCCTTTTTCAGCACACAAATCTACAAGCTCTTCACCATTTCTAATTACAACACTGAACACCCCATGTACACCATTTATTCCCTCAAATGCCACACTACCCACCTTTGCATTCAAATCACCCATCACTATAACCCTGTCTCGTGCATCAAAACTACTAACACACTCACTTGGCTGCTCCCAAAACACTTGCCTCTCGTGATCTTTCTTCTCATGCCCAGGTGCATAGGCACCAATAATCACCCATCTCTCTCCATCCACTTTCGGGTTTACCCATATCAATCTAGAGTTTACTTTCTTAGACTCTATCACATACTCCCATCACCCCTGTTTCAAGAGTAGTGCTACTCCTTCCCTTGCTCTTGTCCTCTCACCAACCCGACTTTACTCCCAAAACATTCACAAACCACTCATCCCCTTTACCCTTGAGCTTCGTTTCACTCAGAGCCAAAACATCCAGGTTACTTTCCTCAAACATACTACCTATATCTCCTTTTTTCTCAACTTGGTTACATTCACACACATTTAGACACCCCAATCTGAGCCTTCAAGGAGGATGATCACTCCCCGCGAGACTCCTTCTTCTGTTTCCCCTTTTGGAAAGTTAAAATACAAGGAGGGGAGGGTTTCTAGCCCCACCACCCCTGCTCCCATCCCCTTTAGTCACCTTCTACTACACGTGAGGAATGCGTGAGAAGTATTCTTTCTCCCCTATCCCAAGGGATATTTACATTTTACTTACATTTTTCTTCTTTCCCCCACCCACTGCGATCATAAATTGTATTCTGCAAAATATCAACGTCAGATAAGGAGCCTCTATGGTGATAACTTAATAAAGATGTTATGAGATATAGTCAATTACCATTTTTTATATTCTGAGTGAACACTGACACTTTTTGGAAATGCAACTGGAAATTCGTTGCAGTCAAAGGGGTGCCCACCTTCCCACAAGTACCTACAACTAGGTTGTGCCATAGTGGCAAGACTAGCAATTAGCACCTGCCACATGTCTTGCTTTTTGAATCATGCTATTTCTCTGTACTGCCAAACCTACAACTGTCAATAAGAGGTTTTCTTTGACATGTTTTTGTTGCGACTCCAGGTAAATCACTTATCTTTTCTAGGTACTGCATCAAATGGTCTTTCTCCAACTATTCCGTAAGAAACCCAAATATTTTTTTGGGTGGTATCTTTAAGAAGAAAGCTGAGAGTAAATGTGAATAAGAGCAAGGTTATTAGGTACAGTAGGGTTGAAGTCAAAAACGTTATCTCAGAAAGCAAAAATGGGTATGTTTGAAGGAATAGTGGTTCCAACAATGTTATACGGCTGCGAGGCATGGGCTATGGATAGAGTTGTGCAGAGGAGGTTGGATGTGCTGGATGTGAGATGTTTGAGGACAATATGTGGTGTGAGGTGGTTTGATCGAGTAAGTAATGAAAGGGTAAGAGAGATGTGTGGTAATAAAAAGAGTGTGGTTGAGAGAGCAGAAGATAGTGTTTTGAAATGGTTTGGTCACATGGAAAGAATGAGTGAGGAAAGATTGACCAAGAGGATATATGTGTCAGAGGTGGAGGGAACAAGGAGAAGTGGGAGACCAAATTGGAGGTGGAAAGATGGAGTGGAAAAGATTTTGAGTGATTGGGGCCTGAACATACAGGACGGTCAAAGGTGTGCAAGGAATAGAGTGAATTGGAACGATGTGGTATACCGGGGTCGACGTGCTGTCAATGGATTGAACCAGGGCGTGTGAAGCGACTGGGGTAAACCATGGAAAGTTCTGTGGGGCCTAGATGTGGAAAGGGAGCTGTGGTTTTGGTGCATTATACATGACAGCTAGAGACAGAGTGTGAACGAATGTGGCCTTTGTTGTCTTTTCCTAGCGCTACCTCGCGCACATGTGAGGGAGAGGGTTGTTATTTCATGTGTGGCAGGGTGGCGATGGGAATGAATAAAGGCAGACAGTATGAATTATGTACATGTGTATGTATGTATATGTCTGTGTGTGTATATATATGTATATGTTGAGATGTATAGGTATGTATATTTGCGTGTGAGGATGTGTATGTATATACATGTGTATGTGGGGGGTTGGGCCATTCTTTTGTCTGTTTCCCTGCACTGCCTTGCTAACGCGGGAGACAGCGACAAAGCAAAATAAATATATAATAAATAATCTTTATGGTATATTCCCATGTATTATTCCTAACGTGATAATTTTGTGTCTTCCTTGCTGAGATGCTTTTACATTAAAAAATCACTCTTAATGCCTTCTATCTGCTGTGATGCATAAGTTACCTTGGACATCTTGCTTTCTAGGCTACAGAGTTCAAATTCTTTTCACCTATCCTGTTTGCTAGTATGCTTTAAAATTCAGCTTTTGTAATGAAGTGTTTCTGCTTGTAACTGTTTTTTTTTAACTGCTGAACATACAGCACAGCATTTACTTTAGCTTCCCGTACATACATTAAAAATTTTCAGCTTTAGCTCTCTGTCTCGTGAAAGTTCTCATTATCAATCTAATAAGAATAAGACCTAAAAGTCATAAACTATCAAAGAACTCTTTGAATCAAGTTCCTAATTTAAAAACTTCAGAGTCTGGCATTTTTAGGAAGATGCTGATATACAATTAATGATTCCATGAATATTTAGCTTAAATTTCTCTTCCACCCATTTTATATCAAGGTTTTTTCTTGGTTTTCTTGGTCTTATATTCTGACTATTTCACTAACATTAATCTCATCTTTAAAACACCTGACTATCCTCTCCTTTACATTTATGTCTGTCTGAAATCATGATTACAAAGAGTACTGTAGCTAATACCATTCTATGTGGTGCATGTGACATTGTTCCAATTTCCAGCACTCTGAATTTTCTGTTGTTAAAAACTTTTATCCACTTCAAAGTTTACCTTTATGTTCTGTCTCACCAATCTCTAGCATCACTCCACAGTCTACCTTATCAGATTCTTCAGCAACATCTATTAAGACAGTATCAATTCTCTTCCCTTGCAATGGAGTTTCACATTTAGCAATGCAGTGTGTCAGTAGTTGCATCTGCGTATCTTTATCAGTCCAATCTGGGTTGGCCTTCATTTATGAAATTCTTACTAACAAGATGCTCTATAATGCTTTTTAATCACCTCAATATCTTTCTTCTCCTCTTGTTTTCATTTTTACCATTTCCTGACTCAGAAAGGTAGCATCCAGAAAAGAAAACCAGCCCTAGAAAAAACTTCACCAGGCTCTCTTCTCCATTCACTTTTTTGCAATGCAATAATACAAAAGAAGGTAGCCAGCCCCTCTAACCCCATCTCTCTCATACTTCGACTGAATGAGATGTAAGGTTAACTGATTTATATTACCGAATTTGGTCACTCAGTACTGGAGTTATAAGCCATTTAGAGTACATCTGCCAAACTAGATTGATCCATACTTTGCCTCAATAACATCACAGAGGCTTTGCTATTGCATTTCTGTCTGTAACTGACATCCAATCAGGTCCTGGTGCTGAATTCTAAGAAGATTAATTACTTCCATTGTGAACCTTTCTGTTATTTTAATATTTGTAAGAGCAAGATATTACTCAGAACACGACAAATGTGTAATATAACCAAAGTAGTGTTGTCCACTCTATCAGTATCATGCACTTATGAACACCTCACAAGCCTTAACAGCCTACGATGCCTAAAAATTAAAGTAGTTGAATAAGGGTGAAATCCTATAAGATACAACCTTCTTTGGGGATAAAGCCATTTTAGCCTCTCTGTGAGCGAGTTTTCTTTATGATACTCAAAAGGTTCTACCCAAGGTGAGATATAATCAAAGCTGTAAATAGTGGACTACCTGAACTACAATCATGGGAACGAAAATAAATTAAAAACACTTGCTGAAATGATAGAAATTCTCGGATCAAGATGCTTCAAACACATACCATACGACTCACGGGACTCTTCTTGTAGAGACTGCCTTTTCTCAGTCTGAGGAAGCATTCTCAACCAACTATCATCATTAATCTGTCAAAAGACAGGAATTTAGAAATTTGTTAAAATATTCAAACAAAACCCATTAAACTTTAAATATGTAACATTCATTAAGTATACAAACATAGAGCTTCACAACATGCACATGAAAGAAATACAAGGATATTAGGAGAGAGGCAGTACCAAAAACAACCCAATACTAACATTCTTTTCTCATGTAACTTCAACAGTTGTGATACTTTACTCTCTGACTAGTAACATATAGTTTTTGATATATTACTTTCAATATTTGGCACCTTAAGTTAAATATTCAACAGGTGTATTGCAAAGCAAAATGAGTGTTCTGAAAGGCAAACATATTGTCAGCTACCTTGAAACCAATAATGGATGCAAAAGGCACATATACCACTGGACAGGCAATCCTACAATAAAAATATACAGCAAACCTTAACACAATTTCAAAATCAATGAACAATTCTATACTAAAAAAGAATCCAAAGTTTAATAACCTCATTCATAAAATCACATCTTACATCTTTTATTATTGTTCATACAACCTATTCCATATTCCCATACCCTTTGTATCTTAGCATTACTCTGGACACAGCGATATCCTTACGCCCATTCTTCCCACATTTACATTCTTATTGTTTTCAGTTCTTTTTGAAAATTTTGTGTTATTGTCCTAAATGTTTAAGTAGATGAAAATCTATCTTACTCCTGCACCCATATTTTGTCATAGTATATGCTAATTCACTTCCTTTGTGTCCAACATGTATAGTTACCCAAATGAATGAAATTGGTGTTCATAAATACAAGTGTTCACAGGTCAGACATTTGTAAACTAGGGACTTCCAATGTGTCCTTTCATCTGGTTTCTCTAGTTCTAGGCAAGTTAATCCAAACAATATAGAGCCTGTATAACTCTAGTTGGGGTACCATAGACCTAAATGTGAAGGTTCTCTCACATGCAGATCACCTTGCAAACAACATCACAGCACCATAACACTACCCAAACAAGCAACACAGTATCAAGGGATTAGAACAATGATTTTTTTACAACAAAATATATGTATCATCACATAAATCCACCATCATCCTCTTAATCCCAAACAGACTTGATTCAAGCCTGCACCAAGTATGTTACGATTTATAAACAGAAGCTTTACAAACAATAGCAAGGCAGTGATATTGCCCCTACACCCAAGTCTAGTTAGACCACCAAATATGCAGTGCAGTTTTGGGTCCCCCACTTAAGGACATTCTTAAATTGGACACAGTGCAGTGAAGAGCAACCAAGTTGATTCCCTCCTTGCATAACAACTCATATGAAGAAAGACTACAAGAATTAAACTTGTTTTCTCTAAGCAAGAGGCTCCTCTTAAAGAATTCAACAACACTGATAGTGAACATTTCTTTACAGTAACACCAGCACTATCAATAAGAGGAAAAGGATTAAGATTAAAACTTAAAAGGCCATCAAATCAATCTGGACTGTAGAAAATATTTTCTTACTAATGACATTATTGATTTATGGAATAAGCTCCCAGAAAATGTTATTCAGAGCAACAACCTTCATATCTTCAAAATTAGGCTTGATCATCACTTGTCACCCTCTAGTATTGAATAATTCATTTAATGTCATCATAATGCAGTGGTATATCATGTTACCTTCTCAACCACTGATCTCTCCCTGGTCATGTTGTGGTATCATACCAACATTGATTAATTCATGTCACCTGCTTTGATAGAGTAACTGTGAATTACTGTCTCATTCTTTAACATCAGGAATATAATAGGCATGGTAAGTCAAAGGCTGGAGCTGAAGTTTATTCTTATTATTCTACCTTATGACTTTTCTATAAGAATTTCCTTCAGGCTTATTCATCTGGCAAGGTATTTTTCTAACTGTTTTCTTACTAGTATGTGCCGGATGGAATGGAGGGTGGGAGAGAGCCATGGCTTTGCTACACTTTTCTCCGAGGTTTTTTTCCAAAGGCCAGACCACCTCAAGTGGACCTTGGATCTGTGTGTCTATGTAACCTTCATATCACCAGGAATGGTCAACATAATCTAACAAAAGTGCCACATACACAGATTTTCTCAACACACTACAAAAACAAAGGCCATAAACATACTAAATGCTCTTAGAACACTTACTGGTACGAGGTCTACACAAGAAATATCTTAAAGTCCTTCACAAAAAATTAATTTGATCCAAGTTAATATCCTACATTCTTATTCACCTTAGCAAAAGCAAATATAATAATGCTGAAAACCACATAAAACAGAGCACTTAACTACCAAGTAAATAAAAATACTCAATACATGGATATCGAAACAAAGATAATTCCGATACAATCTTACCCCTATATAACTGGTGCTCAGTTCTCTGCAGAAGCACTAGCTTCTTCCCATCTTAACTATCCCATAACCAACCACAAACCCCAAAACAGCTATGAAAAGTTTATCCCTGCTTCACACTTCAAAATAAGTATGGATCACCCTCCCCACAAATGTGACACCATCAAAACACATAAACATCTGACTGGACAACAACCACAGAACAAAAGTCCTCCCATGCCACTTGTAGACACCATACCACCCTTTCTTATCTATATTCTGGATATCACTCTCTAACATTACAATTACCAATTCAAGACTACCATCCCCAAGAAGAAATAAATAGCTTATTTCAGCTTCACATTTCAAAAACTTAAACTTACAAATGACTTCCTCCCACTCAAACACAACACCAACAAAACATACAAACTGAAATAACCCAGCTAGAACTAAACAACAGCCCTTCCAACACCATCTCCATCTTACAATACTACTGATGACGTCATACATATACCTGAAACTAATCTCCCTAAACTTGTATGAATTATCCTTTCTTCCATGCATTCTGGACACCATCCATCTCTACATCATTACCAACACCAACTCAACTTATCACTTGTGCCCAAGATGCAATTTCCACAATGAAGACATGGAACATTCACTCCTCTAAGTTGTCCTGCGCTTGCTGAACAAAGACACGCGCACAAAATCACCACACTTATGACCTGTGGTCCTGCCTGGTGAGAACCCTAAAGAAGGGAATCCTGGGTCAGGGAGGTACAGGTATACTGTAATCAGATCATCTTTTTATCAAGTTCATTTAATCCACCCTGATTAAAGGAAATGGTGTTAAAGGCAAAAAAATATCAAACAAGTAATTTCATGCTTACCTTTTTCCTCTGCGAATGTTCTGAAGATCCCAGATGATGCACATAATCAATGACAGATTGAGCAAACACATTACACAGTTTACACCAATTCATGTGAGCATCATTTCGTAAGCTTTCTCCATCTTCCGTTGACCCACTTCTTGTGTTGACATGACCCTTTCTAGATTTTTTACTTTCTTTTCTCTGAGAAATTTTGTTTTCATTCAAGTTCATGCATCCTTGATCGTTTATACTGTCATCATCATTTGTCTTCCTTTTGTGTTGACAATCCAAAGAACAATTTTCCAGAGAGCTAAGTACCTTTCCTTTGCATTCTTCTTTCACATTACTGTTTATAGACATTGCAGATTCATACATCTGAGTGTGGTCTTCTGTCTCATTAGGTTCACAAAAACTGGCTTCCAAAGCTGGCTTTTTAAATGGATACAGTAAGCCAAATTTTGGTTCTCCTGGACGTTTAAGAGTCTTCCATTTTAGACAGTGTGCACCGCTGTTTAAATTACCCTCAAAGCACAGTATTTCATTCAGCTTTGTTATTCTATTTCTAATATTACAGATTTTCTCTTCTATTTGTGGTTTCAGCATTACATTTTCTTCCAAAAGTTTTGTTCGCCTGACCACATCACTGAATCTGTAGGATAAATTGCTTATTTGTGTTCTTATACAGTCTCTTTGCTCCACCAGGCTTTCCTCATAATCTAAATTTTCTTTTTGCTTCAGAAGTCCTTTGCAAGTACAATGTTCATCTTTCTCAGTAATCTGTTCATCACAAGTCTTTTCTGTATGAGACTCTGGTAAAAATGTGTTTGTCTTTTCTGAGAGCCTGGATAAAGCAGGAACACTTAAAGATTCCATAGAAACTACAGAGGAAGCCTCTGCGTTTGAGGTATCATATTCACAATAATGGGAGCTAGTACCATCTGTGCAAGAAGCAGTTAAATTTTTGAAATCCACCTGCTGACACTCCATAAAGTCATTTTGAATTGTATCTAGATCAGAGTTTGGTTCTGTTTTAATCTTTGTGCCACCATCTTTCTTATTGCTAACCAATTCTGGGATATTGAACTCTCTTCCTGTATCATTATCTATCATTTGGTCATTCACCTGTTCCTCCAAACACTCATCATATATATCCATTTTAATATCAACTTCTTCCTTAACAAAATGGTAGAACTGCTGGTAACGAGGGATCCAAGGTGTCTCTAAATCCTGAGATGTATCCAATTCAGTCGATAAATATTCATTTTTCTCTTCTTTAACAATACCTGTGTGTAATACACTATGTGTCTCCTGTTCATGGCAAGGTAGTTCTCCCCTTGAAGATAGTGAATCTAACTCATTTCTGCACATGTTTTCATTCCTGTGTATATATAAAAAAAGAAAAATAAAATCAGTTTTCTTGAAATAATGCTGTTCCTATGAAACATAATAATCACAAGCACAATTTCTTAACTTTCATGAAAAACAAAAATTATTCATCTATCTATAAAATAATATAATTTCACTTACGAATAACTAGAACTGGATATGGAAGAAAAGTTTAAGGGTGCCCCATCTGACATGCTATCAGTTTTTAAAATAATGTCCATGCACTATCATATGACAATACAGCATTCACCACCCTGGTTAAATGCTGGTACGAGAAATACTGATATTTATCTAATTCAACTGGAAACAACAGAGGAACAGTCAAGGCATATGACCATCAGCAGGGTACTGAAGATACTCACTTTGAATGGGGTTTCACCCTCCTGCATGTTCAGGCCCCGAATCTTTTTCACTCCATCTTTCCATCTCCAATTTGGTCTCCCACTTCTTCTCGTTCCCTCCACCTCTGACACATATATCCTCTTGGTCAATCTTACCTCACTCATTCTCTCCATGAGACAAAACCATTTCAAAACACCCTCTTCTGCTCTCTAAACCACACTCTTTTTATTACCACACATCTCTCTTACCCTATTATTACTTACTTGATCAAACCACCTCACATCACATATTGTCCTCAAATATCTCATTTCCAGCACATCCACCCTCCTCCGCACAACTCTATCCATGGCCCACCCCTCGCAACCATGTAACATTGGTGGGACCACTATTCCTTCAAACATACCCATTTTTGCTCTCCAAGATAATGTTCTCGACTTCCATCCATTTTTCAATGCTCCCAGAACTTTCGCCCCCTCCCCCACCATATGATTTACTTCTGCTTCCATGGTTCCATCCACTGCCAAATCCACTCCCAGATGTCTATAACACTTCACTTCCTCCAGTTATTCTCCATTCAAACAATATGTGGTGTAAGGTGGTTTGATCAAGTAATGAAAGGATAAGAAAGATGTCTTTCTTTTCTTTCATACTATTCGCCATTTCCCGCATTAGCGAGGTAGAAAGATGTATGGTAATAAAAAAAGTGTGGTTGAGGGAGCAGAAGAGGGTGTTTTGAAATGGTTTGGTCACATCAACAGAATGAGTGAGGAGAGATTGACAAAGAATGGCCCAACCCACCCACATACACATGTATATACATACACGTCCACACACGCAAATATACATACCTATACATCTCAACGTATACATATATATACACACACAGACATATACATATATACACATGCATGTACTTCATACTGTCTGCCTTTATTCATTCCCATCGCCATCCCGCCATACATGAAATAACAACCCATTCCCCCCTCATGTGTGCGAGGTAGCGCTAGGAAAAGACAACAAAGGCCACTTTCGTTCACATTCAGACTCTAGCTGTCACGTAATAATGCACCGAAACCACAGCTCCCTTTCCACATCCAGGCCCCAGAGAACTTTCCATAGTTTACCCCATATGCTTCACACGCCCTGGTTCAATCCACATCGTTCCATTTCACTCTATTCCTTGCACACCATTCACCCTCCTGCATGTTCAGGCCCCAATCACTCAAAATCTTTTTCACTCCATCTTTCCACCTCCAATTTGGTCTCCCACTTCTCCTCGTTCCCTCTACCTCTGACACATATATCCTCTTGGTCAATCTTTCCACACTCATTCTCTCCATGAGACCAAACCCTTTCAAAACACCCTCTTCTGCTCTCTCAACCACACTCTTTTTATTACCACACATCTCTCTTACCCTTACGCTACTTACTCGATCAAACCACCTCACACCACATATTGTCCTCAAACATCTCATTTCCAGCACATCCACCCTCCTCTGCACAACTCTATCTATAGCCCACCCCTCGCAACCATATAACATTGTTGGGACCACTATTCCTTCAAACATACCTATTTTTGCTTTCCGAGATAAAGTTCTCGACTTCCACACATTATTCAACGCTCCCAGAACTTTCGCCCCCTACCCCACCCTATGATTCACTACCGCTTCCATAGTTCCATCTGCTGCCAAATCCACTCCCAGATATCTAAAACACTTCACTTCCTCCAGTTTTTCTCCATTCAAACTTACCTCCCAACTGACTTGTCCCTCAACCATACTGTACCTAATAACCTTGCTCTTATTCACATTTACTCTCAGCTTTCTTCTTTCACACACTTAACCAAACTCAGTCACCAGCTTCTGCAGTTTCTCACATGAATCAGCCACCAGCGCTGTATCATCAGCGAACAACAACTGACTCACTTACCAAGCTCTCTCATCCACAATAGACTGCATACTTGCCCCTCTTTCCAAAACTCTTGCATTCACCTCCCTAACAACCCCATCCATAAACAAATTAAACAACCATGGAGACATCACACACCCCTAGTGCAAACCTACATTCAGTGAGAACCAATCACTTTCCTCTCTTCCTACATGAACACATGCCTTACATCCTTGATAGAAACTTTTCACTGCTTCTAACAACTTGCTTCCCACACCATATATTCTTAATACCTTCCACAGAGCATCTCTATCAACTTATCATATGCCTTCTCCAGATCCATAAATGCTACATACAAATCCATTTGCTTTTCTAAGTATTTCTCACATACATTCTTCAAAGCAAACACCTGATCTACACATCCTCTACCACTTCTTGAAACCACACTGCTCTTCCCCAATCTGATCCTCTATACATACCTTCACCCTCTCAATCAATACCCTCCCATATAATTTTCCAGGAATACTCAACAAACTTATACCTCTGTAATTTGAGCACTCACTTTTATCCCCTTTGCCTTTGTACAATGGCACTATGCAAGTATTCCACTAATCCTTTGGCACCTCACCATGAGTCATACATACATTAAATAACCTTACCAACCAGTCAACAATACAGTCACTCCCTTTTTTAATAAATTCCACTGCAATACCATCCAAACCTGCTGCCTTGTCGGCTTTCATCTTCCGCAAAGCTTTTACTACCTCTTCTCCGTTTACCAAATCATCCTCCCTAACCCTCTCACTTTGCACACCACCTCGACCAAAACACCCTATATCTGCCATTCTATCATCAAACACATTCAACAAACCTTCAAAATACTCACTCCATCTTCTCACATCACCACTACTTGTTATCACCTCCCCATCAGCCCACTTCACTGAAGTACCCATTTGTTCCCTTGTCTTACGCACTTTATTTACCTGCTTCCAAAACATCTTTTTATTCTCCCTAAAATTTAATGATACTCTCTCACCCCAACTCTCATTTGCCCTCTTTTTCACCTCTTAGCAGCTTTCTCTTGACCTGCCTCTTTCTTTTATACATCTCCCACTCATTTGCATTATTTCCATGCAAAAATTGTCCAAATGCCTCTCTCTTCTCTTTCACTATTAATCTTACTTTTTCATCCCACCACTCACTACCCTTTCTAATCTGCCCACCTCCCAAGCTTCTCATGCCACAAGCATCTTTTGCGCAAGCCATCACTGCTTCCCTAAATACATTCCTCCTCCACTCCCCTTACGTCCTTTGTTCTCACCTTTTTCCATTCTGTACTCAGTCTCTCCTGGTACTTCCTCACTCAAGTCTCCTTCCCAAGCTCACTTACTCTCACCAATCTTTTCACCCCAACATCATCTCTTCTTTTCTGAAAACCTCTACAAATCTTCACCTTCGCCTCCACAAGATAATGATCAGACATCCCTCCAGTTGCACCTCTCAGCATATTAACATCCAAAAGTCTCTCTTTCACATGCCTATCAATTAACACATAATCCAATAACGCTCTCTGGCCATCTCTCCCACTTACATACGTATACTTATGTATATCTCTTTTTAAACCAGGTATTCCCAATCACCAGTCCTTTTTCAGCACAAAAATCTACAAGCTCTTCACCATTACCATTTACAACACTGAACACCCCATGTACACCAATTATTCCCTCAACTGCCACATTACTCACCTTTGCATTCAAATCACCCATCACTATAACCTGGTCTCGTGCATCAAAACTACTAACACACTCACTCCTCTGCTCCCAAAACACTTGCCTCTCATGATCTTTCTTCTCATGCTCTGGTGCATATGCACCAATAACCACCCATCTCTCTTCATCAACTTTCAGTTTTACCCATATCAATCTATAGTTTACTTTCTTACACTCTATCACATACTCCCACCACTCCTGTTATAGGAGTAGTGCTACTCCTTACCTTGCACTTGTCCTCTCACTTACCCCTGACTTTACTCCCAAGACATTCCCACACCACTCTTCTCCTTTACCCTTGAGCTTCGTTTCACTCAGAGCCAAAACATCCAGGTTCCTTTCCTCTAACATACTACCTATCTCTCCTTTTTTCTCATCTTGGTTACATCCAGGCACATTTAGACACCCCAATCTGAGCCTTCGAGGAGGATGAGCACTCCCCGCATGACTCCTTCTTCTGTTTCCCTTTTAGAAAGTTAAAATACAAGGAGGGGAGGGTTTCCAGCCCCCCGCTCCCGTCCCCTTCTATTCATGTTTGTCTTTATTCTTTTTTTTTTTTTTTTTATACTTTGTCGCTGTCTCCCGCGTTTGCGAGGTAGCGCAAGGAAACAGACGAAAGAAATGGCCCCCCCCCCCATACACATGTATATACATACGTCCACACACGCAAATATACATACCTACACAGCTTTCCATGGTTTACCCCAGACGCTTCACATGCCTTGATTCAATCCACTGACAGCACGTCAGCCCCGGTATACCACATCGCTCCAATTCACTCTATTCCTTGCCCTCCTTTCACCCTCCTGCATGTTCAGGCCCCGATCACACAAAATCTTTTTCACTCCATCTTTCCACCTCCAATTTGGTCTCCCTCTTCTCCTTGTTCCCTCTACCTCCGACACATATATCCTCTTGGTCAATCTTTCCTCACTCATCCTCTCCATGTGCCCAAACCACTTCAAAACACCCTCTTCTGCTCTCTCAACCACGCTCTTTTTATTTCCACACATCTCTCTTACCCTTACGTTACTTACTCGATCAAACCACCTCACACCACACATTGTCCTCAAACATCTCATTTCCAGCACATCCACCCTCCTCTGCACAACTCTATCCATAGCCCACGCCTCGCAACCATACAACATTGTTGGAACCACTATTCCTTCAAACATACCCATTTTTGCTTTCCGAGATAATGTTCTCGACTTCCACACATTCTTCAAGGCCCCCAGAATTTTCGCCCCCTCCCCCACCCTATGATCCACTTCCGCTTCCATGGTTCCATCCGCTGCCAGATCCACTCCCAGATATCTAAAACACTTCACTTCCTCCAGTTTTTCTCCATTCAAACTCACCTCCCAATTGACTTGACCCTCAACCCTACTGTACCTAATAACCTTGCTCTTATTCACATTTACTCTTAACTTTCTTCTTCCACACACTTTACCAAACTCAGTCACCAGCTTCTGCAGTTTCACACATGAATCAGCCATCTTAAAAGATACTTCTATCTATTCATCTGTTCACTTATCTACATGAATGGATATGTGCACACAGCCATCCACATTTATTGGAATTCTATACTGCAGAACTGAAAACCCACAACCACAGTCCTTTAAACTTGCAAAGGGCAGTGATAATTCTGTTATGAGTAATTTGTTACTCTCCATAAGAATAGTTTTTGAAACATCAAAGGCACCTTCCTCTAGAAACAAGCCACTTATCCTTTTTTTTTTCTAGGTTAGAGTTAAAGGTATGACAGAAGTCAATAAAATTCCTATTATAAAACCTTGTCCATTTGAACCTATGTTACCATCTGATTTGTTGATTTTTCCTTCAGAGGTCCTCATCACCTTGTTAGTATCATCTCAAACAGTTTATAGACTATTCTCATTAGTGATATCAGAATGCAGTTTAACATGTTTCCCCCATCTATTGTAAAAATGGTTATTTCATTCTCTTCATAATAAACTCTCCAGTCACAAACAAAAGTTCTCATTTGGGAAAAAGGGGTGAATAAATGTAAGTAGAGGATGTGAAATGTGGACATAGAGAAAAGGTAACAAGTGGTGGGTTGAGGAATGTAAATTGTTTGTGAAAAAAAAAAGAGGAGTCTGGACAGTACCTGCCAAGGAGTGCTAGTAACTGGGTGTGTGCAAAAGGAAGTGGCAAGAGGTCAAGGGGAAGATACAGAAGCTGAGAAGGAAGGCAAATTGAGAGACAAGATGAGAGAATATAAGTAATCTTCAGAAAGAACAAGAAAATGTTTTGGAATGGTGTGAATAGAGGAGAATGCGAGAATAAGTGGATGCAATAATGAAAGGAGCAGATGGGGAAGTGGTACAAGCAAAGAAGAGATGAAAAAGTGAAGTGAGTATTCTGAAGGGACTGCTGAATGTGTACTGAGGTGTGTTTGGAAGCAAGTGGTATACAAAGCGAGTCATGGTGAATGGTTCGATGAAAAAATAAGTGCAATGTCGCCATGGTTGGTTAAACCTGTTTATGAATGAGATGCTAAGAGAGGTGAATGGGAGGGGTCTTCTAAACAGGGGAAAGTCTGTAGTCTGTTTGGGCAGGGGACCTGGGAGGTGAGTCAGCTGCTGTCTGCTGGTGAAATGGCTCTGGTGACAGATATGAAAAACTGCAAAAGCTGGTTTCTCAGTCTGGGTGTGTGTGAAAAACTGCAGAAGCTGGTTTCTCTGTTTGGAGAAGTGCAAAAACTGCAGAGGCTGTTTTCTGTTTGGGAAAAAGCAAAAAACTGTAGCAGCCAGTTTCTGAGTTTGGGAGGGTGTGAAAAAACTGCTGAAGCTGGTTTCTCAGTTTGGAAAAGTGAAAAACTGCAGAAGCTGGCTTCTCAGTTTGAGAGAGAGCAAAAAACTGCAGAAACTAGTTTCTCAGTTTGGGAAAGTGCAAAAAACTGTAGCAGCTGGTTCCTCAGTACAAAAGAGAGTGAAAAACTGCAGAAGCTGGTTTCTCAGTTTGGGAGTGTGTGAAAAACTGCAGAAGCTGGTTTCTCAGTACAGGAGAGTGAAAAACTGCAGAAGCTGGTTTCTCAGTACAGGAGTGTGAAAAACTGCAGAAGCTGGATTCTGAATTTGGGAAAGAGAAATGAGAACATTGAGAGTTAATGTGAATAAAAGGAAGGTTATAGAGTTTAGCAGAGGAGACAAATTATATGTAATGTGAGTTTGAGTGAGGAGAACCATGAGAATGAGGAATGTTTTTCAAATACCTGGAAGCAGACATGCAAGCTGTTGAAACCATTGGAGCTGAAGTAGGCCATATGATGGGTAAGGAGGAACTAATGTCCTAAGCATACTGTAGAGTGTGTGAAGAGAAAGGTTACTGTGAAAGCAAAGATGGGAATGTCTGATGATACAGTAGTCCTGACAGTGTTGAAAGGATGGAAGGCATGGGCCCTGCATCAAAAAGGACAGAAAACAGTGGATGTGATGGAAATGAGGCCTTTAAGGATAACACGTGGCATGAGAAGGGTTGATCAAAAAATAATGACGGTATGAGAAGTGTAGCAGTCAGAAAGTATGTACAAAAGAGCTGAATAAGGTGTGCTATGCATCGTTTGGATATACAGAAATCCTGAATGAAGAAAGGCTGACTAACAGGGCGCACATGTTGGAAGTGGAATGATAAAAAAGAGAAGGGGGAAACCAAAGAGGACGCAGAAGAATGGGGTGAAAGATGCTTTAAGGGTTCATGGTCTAAACGTGCAGGAGTGTGTGAGATGTGGATGGGATAGAATTAATTGGAGCAAATGATATACAAAGGGTAACATGCCATCAATGTGCTGAACCAGGGCATATGAAATGGTCAAGGGAAGCCATGGTAAAGTCCGAGGGGCTTGGCTGTGGATAGTGCATTATACGTAAATGCACTGGTGCATTATTCATAGAAGGTAGAGTGTGGCTGTATGCAAATGACGCTATTTCTTCATCTTTTCCTGGTGCTACATCACTGTGTGGGAAAAAGTAAAAAAGTATGAAAATAATAATAAAAAAAAAAGGTACAGCTAATTCTGGCCTCCACCTACAAATGGATAATAAAGGAGATTAAAGTAAAATTTACCTTTCCACTGATGGTGCTCTTGTGTCACAGTTATCTAAGTAACTTGTTCTCATGGTTTTGTGAAATGAAGAGTCAGCATGACAAGACAGCTGTGAATCAAGGTCATCCATTTGTTCAACAGGTTCATTCTTAAGTTTGACACAATCATCAACGCTCTTCCCTCTAATTTCAGTAATAAGCTTGTTCAACACTTCATCTGCCTCTTTCCTTCTCCAATATGCACCAACATTTGAATCCTTAAATAATAATGGTGTGTTGCAGGATCTACAGCATCTATCAGCAGACATCTCTTCACTTTCAGCTCCTTCAACTTTGTGGCATAATGCCGAACTTCTGTCTTTAAAGCAATCATCCTGATCATTGCTTTGGCATGCAACAAAACCTGCTGCACCCTGAAAACAGATAATGTATCTCCTGAAGTAGTATTATCACAGAGTTTATCTTCTCTTATCAAATACAATCCAAAACTACAAGAAATTCCTAGGAAACTATCTACACATTATCATTAACTCCATTCACAGTCCCATGGAGTAAATCAGGTAGGAAAAGCCTCTGAAATCACTCGCAATTTCAACCCATGCTACTGTGGTGTCTTGAAACATGGACTTTGAGACTCAAAAAGTATTTCATATTATTTCCTTTCATACTAAGTTCATCTGTCAGAGGAAAAAACAATGCAATTCCAATCATCTCTAAAGACGGTGCTTCCACTGAACAACCCAACCCCTAGCCATGCCTCAAGTATCTTCCTCTGAAATATAGCTATCCCTAATCAAATTTCTCACTGCATCTATCCATCTCTTCTGTGTACTACCTCTGCTCTATCTTTGACTGTACTATTATAGTATATCACCTGTTATGTCTTCTACATTGCCATATCATCCTGACAGACTTCTGCTAATTTACCTTTCAAATGACTTTCACTACATATCCTCTTCACATCATTACTCTTTCCATCTATTCTCCTAATTTTGACTATAGTAAGCAAGTCACTAAAAGCTACGTCCTCAATTCTGATCTGTCCTAACTTGTATAAATTTAGGTTTCTCATCCACACACCTGAGATGGGATAAATAGTCCTTCACATGAGCATCTTGAACATTCTTTGCTTAAATTTTTCCTTTCACCAACACTTTAATTGCACCTCCAATTTTCCTGCTTCCCCTAACTACTCTCAACTTCAACATTATCACTACCATTCTCAATTACTTTTACTCCTAAATATCTAAACTCATCCACATCTTCAAGGTCTTCACCATGCAACCTTATGTTACACTGTGATTTCACGTTTCAAAAATTAAAGAGTTCACTTTCATCATCTCCCTCCAACAAGTACCATTAAAGGGGCCCTGATGTTTTATCCAGTTAACAAAACAGTATCAAAAGCATAAAGCAATCACACAACTTTACTCTCATCCTAAATTGTACCCAATCCATACAAACATTACATAACCAGAGAGAGATCACAAAATTCCCAACATATATTTTGAACCACAACTTACCCTGAAATGCACTATTTCCATTACAAAAGTTCTAAACAACATTAAAAAATCTTCCATGCATACCAAACAGTCAGACCACTCGAGAGCTTTCCTATTTGCTCTATCAGACAGCTTTTCTAAATACAAGATTAATTCATAATTTTTCCTTCTCACTTAAACTTTCTCTACTACTTGTCCAAGTGCAGTAATCTGGACTGCACACCCTCCTTCCATCATACTCCTGCCTTGTTCTTCACCATCAAGGAGTTCACTTCTTTGACACAACTAATCATTATCCTAACATATATCTTTTAACTATGCTGACGAGAATTATTCCTCTGTAATTCTTACAAGTTTTCTTATGCCATTTTCCTTTATATTTTATACAGTGGAACAATTACTGTCCTCAACCAGTCATCAGACACACTGTCGTGGCTCATCAGTGATGAGATAGCATGACACTATGTTGCAAAGTAAGTAAAATGAACTGTTTTAAGGAAGTAAGACTGATATATTTGTTAACTATCAATTGTATTAACATTAATGTTTTGAATAAATTATAACGTGTGTGCTAGTAAGATTTTGACCCATGCCATAAGTGAAAATCATATAGGTCAGAGCCTGCTCTCAAGAATCTTGCAAAAAGATCGTCAGAACAGCTGTTGATTTGAAAGAGGCTAGGCAAGTTTGGCCATAACATAACTTTGGGGTACAAAGAATTACAAAAATGCCATGATCCCTAAGTATTGACAATGGATTGTTAAGAGGTTTATGCCATACGTAAATGTATACACTGGTGTATCTATAAAAATGATGAAGAGGTAAAACATAAGAATTCATATAAAGTGTTTTGATTTTCAGTACTCTGATGGTGAAACAAGCATGCAATCTTTCCTGCAGGTTATATACTATATGCACTAATATGCTACATTGTATGGGGTTCCTGGACATGGTTTCTATACATGGGCTAACCTCTGTCTGTGGATATTTTCCTCATGCATGGTCACACCCTTAACCCTACAACTTTATGGGGATACTAACACAGGATATGCTTCCTAAGCCTCAGTGACCAGGCCACTTTCTAAACGCCCATGTGTACTCGGTGAAATGAAGGTTGTTTATAATAAAGCTTTTTCAGGACCTAATGCTGTATTAAAAATGTGCTTGAGGAAGACCTCGGGAAAACATAGGGAGGGGAAAACCAAAGCAAAAACTTGGTAAAGAAATGACAAACTACTTGGATAAGTTGGAGGACCTGAGGAGGACTCGTGGTAGATCTCAAGGGAATCTGTGTAAAATCTGAGGAACTGCTGAGGAGAACCTGGAGAGGACCTGATAAGGAACTGGGAGAAGTCTTGGGAAGACTGGGGAAAGGTTAAGGAAAGACTAATAGAGGATCTGGGGTAGGTGTGATGGGGAAATGGGAGGGGCCTTGGGAAGGTGTGGGGAGGGTGGAAAGGGCCTGAAGGAAGATCTGGGAAGACCTGGATAAAAACTGGGATTTCATTATAAAATTTAGGCTTATAAGTCAAGCACCAGAGCTTCTAAGGCTATTCAGTGCCCTTAATACAGATTATTATAATCTATCTTAAAAATTGATAACAAAACATATATACATACATATACATATGGAAAGAATGTGTGAGGAAAGATGCTATTTCATGTGTGGCGGGGTGGCGATGGGAATGGATGAAGGCAGCAAGTATGAATATGCACATGTGTATATATGTATATGTCTGTGTACGTATATGTATATGTATTCATACTGTCCCACGTTAGCGAGGTAGCACAAGGAAACAGACGAAAGAATGGCCCAACCCACCCACATACACATCCATGTACATACACCTCCACACATACACATATACATACCTATACATCTCAATGTACACATATATATACACACACAGACATATACATATATACCCATGTACATAATTCATACTGTCGGCCCTTATTCATTCCCGTCACCACCCCACAGCATATGAAATAACAACCCCCTCCCCCCCGCATGTGCACGAGGTAGCGCTAGGAAAAGACAACAAAGACCACATTCGTTCACACTCAGTTTCAAGCTGTCATGTATAATGCACCGAAACAACAGCTCCCTTTCCACATCCAGGCCCCACAGAACTTTCCATTGTTTACTCCAGACGCTTCACATGCCCTGGTTCAATCCATTGACAGCACGTCGACCCCGGTATACCACATCGTTCCAATTCACTCTATTCCTTGCATGCCATTCACCCTCCTGCATGTTCAGGCCCCAATCACTCAAAATCTTCACTCCATCTTTCCATTTCCAATTTGGTCTCCCACTTCTCCTTGTTCCCTCCACCTCTGACATATATCCCCTGTCAATCTTTCCTCACTCATTCCATGTGACCAAACCATTTCAAAACACCTTCTGCTCTCTCAACCACACTCTTTTTATTACCACACATCTCTCTTACCCTATTATTACTTACTCGATCAAAGCACCTTACACCACATATTGTCCTCAAACATCTCATTTCCAGCACATCCACCCTCCTCTGCACAACTCTATCCATAGCCCATGCCTCACAACCATAACGTTGTTGGAACCACTATTCCTTCAAACATACCCATTTTTGCTTTCCGAGATAATGTTCTCGACTTCCACACATTCTTCAATGCTCCCAGAACTTTCGCCCCTTCCCCCACCGTATGATTCACTTCTGCTTCCATGGTTCCATCCGCTGCCAAATCCACTCCCAGATATCTATAACACTCCACTTCCTCCAGTTTGTCTCCAATCTAACTTACCTCCCAACTGACTTGTCCCTCAACCCTACTGTACCTAATAACCTTGCTCTTATTCACAATTACTCTCAGCTTTCTTCTTTCATATAAGAAAGTGTAAGTCTAACTCATGTCGGTGTAAGGCATGTAGTTTCAGTGGGTGTATGTCTGGTGGGGTGGTGTTTAAGTCTGGGTTTAGATGGATGTTGTTTAGTGCTTATAAGGTCATTCTGGAGTAGATAAGTTTTGTCGGTTTTGTGTTGCTTATGGGTGGGCGAAGGGAGGGATTTGAGAGTATGGGCTATTGATATGTGAAGCAAGGGTAAACTTTTCTGTTTGAGGGTTGATGGTTAGTTGTGAGTATTTCAGATGGGAAGGGGTCCAGTGCAGTTGCAAATTATTACATACCAACGTATACATGAACATACTGCATAAAATACATTGATGATACAAATCATGGCACCTTTTGTAATCCTCTCTCCCAAAAAATTATGTTATGGCCAAACTTGCCCAGTGTCTTTCAACAACTATGCTGACTTTTTCTCTCTGTGCCACTAAATGGGCAAAATCTGAGGACAACAGGCACTAGCCCAAATCATATTCACTCATAGCACAGGGCTAAATCTTATGAGCACACAAGACTTCTTCTCCTGAATGCATATAAAATATACTACATATATTACAAACAATCCTTAACAAAATACATCTATTTTACATTTCTTTACACATCACATTTTCACACAGTATGCAGTCCAATGACTTCCCTTCACTGATGTGCTACAATAAATATCTTGCTTGGAAAAAATAAAAAGACCAATTTAGACAAACTTACTTCCATTAAACTCCAACTAGCTGCTTGTTTTATGTAACCAGCCTTTGCTGAAAAGAAAATGCAGTTTACAGTATGTAATTAAAAACAAACAACATAAATGGAATCACAGTTTAGAAATCATTATTCAAAATTATGCCTAATAGAGGACTTGTGTATTGGTGGATTCATGTGCCCACACAGGTAAAGATTGAAACTATGATCAAGTCAATTATGCTGGATAAAGGACTTATGTATCAGTGGGTATGTGTGATCAACAAAGGACTTATGTATCAGTGGGTATGTGTGATCAACAGAGTGAAATGATATGTCAGATGGTTATATTTGGGCACCACAGCATCTATGCAGTGGTGGATACAAGTGACCAGACAGGCAAAATGATATCTGTAAATGGATGTCGAAGTGTAAGAGAGAGATGGCCTAAGTATTGTTGGATAAATATACCCAAACTAGTGAAATGATGTGTATGGTAGATGAATACCTGGGAAAGAGAGGAGCTGTTTTATTTACTGGTGGATACATGTGCCAAATGGGTGAACAGATACATATACAGTACATAGATATCTATGGGTGAGAAAAGAGCTGTTCATTGGTGGATACATGAACATTGAGCTCCAGGTGTGTTGGCAACCCATGTTAGCCTCACTTGCTTATGTGGCAATGTCGGGCTTGTAATTAGGAAGCTGATAATTAGAGCGGTTTCCAAATACTTGTTTCAGTTCCTACTAATATGTGATGGAATAATCCTGAATGGGAAAAACACCCATGTAAGAAATTCTGTAATGGACAAATATTTCATAAAAAAAAAGCTGAAGAAAAGAATGCAAGAGGAAGGGGAAGGGGAGAGAGGGTGAGGCTGTTCAACACTTCAAAAAAGCTGTCTGTATGGGAATTCTGAAACTATTACAGTGCAACACTGGTGGAGAGAGAGAGAGAGAGAGAGAGAGAGAGAGAGAGAGGATAATCTTACACATGACTGATAAACACACAATTTAAGAATTCATGCAGAATATGTTTATTAGAAAAAAAGTTTCAATATATACTTTCTTAAACATGTAAATCTAAATTTCAAAAATAGGCTGTCATGATATGTTAGCAATGCTTTACTATCACCGAGTATTACTAGTCTTGTTCAGCAATTCAGGTAACAGGTGAACGGAGCACTGTCTTAAAACACAGGGTGCACAACCAGTTGCCAGTTTAATACTTGGTCCACTTACCATTATTAGCAATTACCCCTTGCAGTTTGTTTGGGAGAGGGGCTAAAGTGTCAAACAAAATTTGATGATTTGTGAGAAAATGCTGACACTCTTCCTAGAGGAGTGGCTGTGACTTTGATCCATATCCATCTCCTACTACATAATGATGGTTCCCAAATGTCTGCGGCAAAGTTGAGGTTGCATCCCTTACAAGGCCACTCCAGAAATTATATGTTAGGCTCTGTTAAACCACCGTGTAGCAACTCTGGCCATGTGTATCAGGGAATTATCCTGTAACAGTAAAGTAAAACACAACCAGGAAATATAGCATTGTCTGAAGAAACAATGCTTTTGGATCTTTTTTCCTTAGCTGAAACAGCAAGGGCAACTGAGGCCTTAATCAAGGTATCCCATTATCAGCAAAGTTCCTATTGCCTCGTCCATGATTCTTTGACCATATGCAAGGGTGGTCTTTCTCAGTCTGCCACATTTAGTTCAATCTAAAAGATCTCCACTTTCCTCCACTCTTCTACACAGACATCACATTGTAGGTTTTGATATTCTTACCACTCTTGCTATGGCTACAATTGTATGGCCTGAGTCTTCTCAAGATGACAATTATTCACCATTACACCAACTGTTGTTGCTGATGATCCATCTGCTAAGGTGTGGTGAGAGTAAGGAAGCGAAGAGGACTGTGTCACGAATGCCAACAACAAATTTGGTGAAGTGTCAAACAGCCTCTCCTACGCTCACCCTCCCCCTTCCTCTCACACTCTTTCTTCAAAAGCTGAATCATTCTAACGAAACATTTAACAATTAGACTCTAACATATGTATCATTTCCACTGCAGATTATTCCTTTGCATAATAGTACAGACTGAAATAAGTATTGAGAAACCACTCTAACAATTAGCTCCCTAATTACATGGGCAGTGCAATGTCGCCACATAAGCAAACGAGCCATACATGTGGTAACAACACACCTGAAAGCCAATTGCACCAAACAGGTGAACAAATAGTGTTGATGGATACCTTTGGTGCATCTCTGACAATACATTAGTGCATGTGTATGGAGATATTCAAGTTCAAGAGCTTGCATGTCAAGAGATCAACTGGTGCGACACTTATTCAAACTATTGTAAATGCAAAAAGGAAGATAAATATAATTCCCTGCATAAGACATCACTACAAACTGCAGATAAATAAAAACACAAAATAAAATAAAAAATCATGCAATGATAATACAAAAACAGAAGAAATTTAATTTAGTGGCTAAAAATGTTTGGCAAATTTTCTGGATGTGATGCTCTCCTTCAAATGAGTAAAAAGTGATCAAAAGGAGGAATATAAAAATTGCAACTTAGCCAATAATGCTACTCACTACACTCTGCTTTCTTCCACAAATGTTCCTTGCCTATAAATCAAAGTCTTACAACAGCATTCTCTTCCTAAGTCTTTAAAAAGTTTTAACCTATTTGTGTTCATTTTCTGTTTGTTTTAATAATTATCCCACGATCAATGTCTACGAAAGGGTCCTGGTGTTACCTGGGACCTTTTTTTAAAATGGTTCACGCATTTCAAGCTGCACTACTTCCAGTAGAAGGGAAATGTAGACTCCTTTAGAGTGAGATGTTCTTTGATGAAACTGTACTTCCAATGACCCAGCCTTGCAAAAGGGGAGACTTTTCATTCGTGGAATAACCTCGAAGAGGCCAAGTCCTGTAACACCCTTCATGCTTAATGAATAAGCAAGTTAAGGAGTAGTGTTGCCACCTACTGCTGCTGGTACTGTTCTCCACCATTAGTGGGTGGCAGGAGACTACACAGAAGTACTGCCGCCTGGGCTTTGTGAGGGTCCCGGGGGGACCCTGTCGGCAGCGCAGTGGGCCAACCCTATGGCGTTTATCAAGACCTACCCATTCAGACCCACATCCCTGTCTTTTTCCCCTCCCCCTTGAGATATTGCAATTGCCTTTATAATGTTCAACATAATGCTGCAACTTCACTCTCGTCCCCAAATGTTATAAAGTCCTTTAGAACATCTATAACTCATGCCAGTCCATCAATCGTGATCAAGAACACTGCCAAGCTAATTTCCTCTGTCGGCACTAAACAGGTGCTTTACCTGAGGAGGGAAAGCAAAGGCAACAATGATATAAACAGATATGATGATTTTATAATATATACACATTCCACTCGTCCTTCCTCGGGGCACCATTTAGTTCACCTTACTGAACTTTGTCTTATCTTGTCTTACAGTGATACTTACCTACTTCCCAATTACAGTAACTTGCCTCAAAATGCCACTTGCTCAGTGCATACACTTGTCTCATAAAATTATTCTAACCATAAATAAAGACGAAATAACTTGTTCCAGCCCGAAGTCACGTGTACTCAAGCGATGGCGCGCACTTTCATGTTTACTTTGTCCGGATTCGTGGACGCGATTTCAACTTTCATACAACAGATACGAACACATGGCCATATACTGCAACGTATCATTGACTGATGATAGTAACAGTCAAATTTCTATTCATCTAAACACCTCAACATGTGTAAGATTCTCTGTGATTCAAATGATGTCACGATATTCAATGTTCGTTTACATAATCATACACACACGTACGAACACAGCCATGGAGGAATGTCGATACCTGTGGTGCGATAATGTTAAACAGCTGATCACCATTACGTCATTTACCACACAAGCCCTGCACGAATTAGTATATGGTAATGACATGATTAATAAAACCGCACATATGAAATACATTACATGAGCTGGACACTCGGGAACAAGTGGCCAGAGAGGTGAAATGTGGGTTCACCACAAACAACCAATCATGCCAAGGATTGACGTGTTGGGACACAATCAGGTTGGGATAGGTCCCAGGTTGAGCTGTGGGGGTCCAGCATGGGTTCAGGTGTAAGGTCAACCTGAGGTTTAGGGATTAAGGTGTTGGATCATCAGAAGCCTGACTTAACCATGGGATGGAATTCTTTAAACATATATATTCTTTCCCCGAAAAAACAGTTGATTGCTGTAAAATCTTGCTAACGGTCATATTTTCAATATTAATATGATTTTAGGATCAAATAGTTCTGGGATCATTCAGTCCTGTAATCAAATGTTGAAATATGAGTTGGAAACTGGGTGCTTAATTTACAATAATAAATCATTATTTAATTCACACAAGCCATTTTTTTTTATTTTCTTTAGAAAGCATCTTTTAAAATATTAGTGTGTTAATCAGATTTTTCCACAATGAATAAAATTCAAAACATTGGCCTGAAAGATATACTTATCTCTGCCCGCATTTTTTTTGTCATTTTTCTTCGACACACAAAGATACATTTAAAACTCAAAACTGGTAATATTTTGTCAGTCATGTTGAATACGATTCTGGGATCCGAGTCTCGCTTTAGGGATAACACATCCCAGCTGGGGATAAGGGATGAAGTAGCGAGTATTTGGAAGGACTGTTGAATGTGTCTGGTGAAGTGTGGGAGAACGTGGGGGTCCTTGGGTCGGGCCGCTTTGCTAAGGAAAGAATGGGTGGTGGTGACAGCTTTGCGGAAGACGAAACATGGCAAGGCGGCTGGAGTGGGCGGCATTGCCAATGAGCTGCGTTGCTGATTTGTTACATTGGATTTTCAGTGTAATTATGGATAATGATGGGGAGGGATGCTAGCTTGAACAAGGGATCAGAATAAGGAGGGACAGTGTGGTTTCATGAGTGGTAAAGGAATTGCTTTGAAGAACATGTATAATACCTACACAAACAGAGAAGGGTTTGCATCTGGCGCTGATGGAGCTGGAGGAAGCATATGATAAGAGCTGATAAGAGATGCCTTGTTGGAATGTATGGTGGAAGAGGAAAGTTATCAGAAGCAACCAGACCTTATCATGAGGGTGAAGCGTGTGTGCCAGCCAGCAGGAATGGAGGGAGGAGAGCAATTGGTTCAAGGTGGGTCTGCGGCAGGGATGTGTGATGTAAATATTGTTTTAATCTGTTTAGAGATGGGGTGTGTGAGGGAGGAGAATGCCAGGGGTGTGTGTGGGAGAGGAGTATGTCTGTAATCTGTTGGTGAGAGAGAGAGAGAGAGAGAGAGAGAGAGAGAGAGAGAGAGAGAGAGAGAGAGAGAGAGAGAGAGAGAGAGAGAGAGAGAGAAGGTGCGGTAATAAGTGTACGGTTGTGAGAGCTAAAAAGGGGTTGCTATAATAGTTTGAAAATATGAGGAGAATGAGTGAGAAGTTGACAGGAGCGGGTATACATGTCATTAGTGGAGGGGGCCGAGGAGAAGCGGGGTGCACCGAACTGGAAGTGGAATCACGAAGTGGAAATAAGTTTTGAGGGCTACATGCACGGAGGTGTAAGACATGCATTGGACAAAGTGAATTGGAACGATGTGGTGTACCGGGGTCAACGTGTTGTCAATGGACAGAGTGAATTGGAACGATGTGGTATACCGGGGTCAACGTGTTTCAATGGACTGAACCAGGGCGTGTGAAATGACACTTTGAAGAGGAATCAGGAGGGACAAACGAGTTTTGTTTTTGTTTTCAGACACCATTGCTGTGTGCAATAGGCTGAGCGGAGGAGCTAAAACTCAAATAAATAACAGGTTTATGAACGTATGATAGATATTCGAGGCTCATGAGCGTAAAACTCATGACCTCACCATTTCCAAGAGATAATTAGACACACACACACACACACACACACACACACATATATATATATATATATATATATATATATATATATATATATATATATATATATATATATAAACATTTTCTAGTGTGTAGGTGGACTTGAACCTGTCAAAAATATACTTCCACGTTATCGTACTTAATATATCTTTCCATGCAGTTATAATAATGACCTTTGAATGAAGTAACCAGCTCTTCTCAATCTCACCATCATGTTCGTGACAAAGGCACACCCATTACACTCATCCCACATGAGGATGGCACAAGCTTGGGGGTGGAGGGGGAAATTATTGCGACATGTGGCATTTATCTGTGAGTCATGGGGTGGGGGTGGGGAGGGTAGGCGACGTCACAACCATATCCTGTTTTCCCAATAAATAATATTAATAAACCTCGTATCATCTTATCCAACGGGTATAATTGTCCAGTAACATGCGTTAGAGGCGTTAAGCAAATGATATATAAACAATTTTCGTTATTATAGGTTCTTAAAATAAAAACTGCTAACCTTTTTCGGAGGCCAGGAAGTGTAAACAAAGTGATGCCATATCGGGGGGTTCTCTTCTTTTTTTCTTTGACCTCATGGCACGAGAACTGGAACTACCCCCCACCCCCCAAGAACGACCTGTTATTTGACAACGACCCGTTCCAGCTTGGACCTGGCCAACAACCATCTGGGTGTCCAGCTTAGCGTGGAGTCGGGCTCCTCCACGCCCACCACCAGGCGCGGGCGCTGCCATGGACATGTGGTTGGAGGAGCGTGCCTAGTTGTAGGTGGGGGACGACATGTGGTTGGAGGAACGTGCCCAGTTGTAGGTGGGGGACGACATGTGGTTGGAGGAACGTGCCCAGTTGTAGGTGGGGGACGACATGTGGTTGGAGGAACGTGCCTAGTTGTAGGTGGGGGACGACATGTGGTTGGAGGAACGTGCCCAGTTGTAGGTGGGGGACGACATGTGGTTGGAGGAACGTGCCCAGTTGTAGGTGGGGGACGACATGTGGTTGGAGGAACGTGCCCAGTTGTAGGTGGAGGCGACATGTAGTTGGAGGAACGTGCCCAGTTGTAGGTGGGGATGACATGTAGTTGGAGGAACGTGCCCAGTTGTAGGTGGGGGACGACATGTGGTTGGAGGAACGTGCCCAGTTGTAGGTGGGGGGATGACATGTAGTTGGAGGAACGTGCCCAGTTGTAGGTGGGGGACGACATGTGGTTGGAGGAACGTGCCCAGTTGTAGGTGGGGGACGACATGTGGTTGGAGGAACGTGCCCAGTTGTAGGTGGGGGACGACATGTGGTTGGAGGAACGTGCCCAGTTGTAGGTGGGGGACGACATGTAGTTGGAGGAACGTGCCCAGTTGTAGGTGGGGGGCGACATGTAGTTGGAGGAACGTGCCCAGTTGTAGGTGGGGGACGACATGTGGTTGGAGGAACGTGCCCAGTTGTAGTGTGGGGACGACATGTAGGTTGGAGGAACGTGCCCAGTTGTAGGTGGGGGACTACATGTGGTTGGAGGAACGTGCCCAGTTGTAGGTGGGGGACGACATGTGGTTGGAGGAACGTGCCCAGTTGTAGCGTGCCCAGTTGTAGGTGGGGGACGACATGTGGTTGGAGGAACGTACCCAGTTGTAGGTGGAGGGGGCGACATGTGGTTGGAGGAACGTGCCCAGTTGTAGGTGGAGGGGCGACATGTGGTTGGAGGAACGTGCCCAGTTGTAGGTGGGGGACGACATGTGGTTGGAGGAACGTGCCCAGTTGTAGGTGGAGGGGCGACATGTGGTTGGAGGAACGTGCCCAGTTGTAGGTGGGGGACGACATGTGGTTGGAGGAACGTGCCCAGTTGTAGGTAGGGGACGACATGTGGTTGGAGGAACGTACCCAGTTGTAGGTGGGGGACGACATGTGGTTGGAGGAACGTGCCCAGTTGTAGGTGGAGGACGACATGTGGTAAGTTGTCTAGGGAGTTAAGTAACCTTAAGTTAAGTAAAATAGTCATAAAAGTATCTATATACCTCAGAGTTGTGCTATGTGGATTTGAAAGAATGATCATCACTGCTACGTGGATCAGATGGTCTGAGGTCAATACGAGATCAAATATCTGCTATACGTTAGCAGGGAGCTGGGCCTAAAGATACCCCCCCCCCCCCCTTCGTCTCAGACCACACCAGGCTGACACCATACACTTGTTGTAGACCAGCCAAACACCTCCCCACACTTCCACCCCCCCCCCCCCTTTCCATTCAGGCCACCGTAAACAGAGCATTCTACCCCTGTTCAACTGCTTGGTTCGTCTGCGACTACTTCCCCCAGTTCAGCTGCTTGGTTCCTCTCAGACTACTTCCCCCTGTTCAACTGCTTGGTTCCTCATCCTACTTCCCCCAGTTCAGCTGCTTGGTTCCTCTCAGACTACTTCCCCCTGTTCAACTGCTTGGTTCCTCTCAGACTACTTCCTGATCAACTGCTTAGTTCCTCTCAGACTACTTCCTGATCAACTGCTTAGTTCCTCTCAGACTACTTCCCCCTGTTCAACTGCTTGGTTCCTCTCAGACTACTTCCTGATCAACTGCTTAGTTCCTCTCAGACTACTTCCCCCTGTTCAACTGCTTGGTTCCTCTCAGACTACTTCCTGATCAACTGCTTGGATCCTCTCAGACTACTTCCCCCAGTTCAACTCCTTGATTTCCCCCCTCAGACTACGTACACTTCAATCACCCATCTCTGGCCACAGTTAGCATGTCGGAGAAATGAAAATTAAAATAAGGAATGGTCACATCTCTGCTTACTCATTTCTACGAAATAATAATAAAAAAAATAATGAAATTATGCAAGGATTAAGTTAAGAGAAGATGTAAACAGTACTTTTACGTATAAGGTTCGTGAATAACCTGAATGGCGAGACTATAAACACGAGACATCAAAGATGAATTCAAAAAGTCTTTGATATGATGCAACAAGAGATGGGTTGCCATCGGTGTAAAACTCCCTCCCTGTCCACTATAATAATTAACACAGCCTTGGGTGTATTCCACACAATGACATGTCTTAAGTACATGGCTTCCTCAGAACACAATATACTGCTGGGACACCTAAGACGCCTAACCCCAGTTTAATAATAAAGGCTTCGCCAGTGTGCTATACACTGGTGAGACGCCCACTTTGAATATGGCTTTGCCAGTGTGCTATACACAGGTGAGACGCCCACTTTGAATATGGCTTTGCCAGTGTGCTATACACTGGTGAGACGCCCACTTTGAATATGGCTTTGCCAGTGTGCTATACACAGGTGAGACGCCCACTTTGAATATGGCTTTGCCAGTGTACTATACACTGGTGAGACGCCCACTTTGAATATGGCTTTGCCAGTGTGCTATACACTGGTGAGACGCCCACTTTGAATATGGCTTTGCCAGTGTGCTATACACAGGTGAGATACCTAAGCATTAGGCTTCCTCAATGTAGTTATACACTAGTAATATATATTAGGCTTCACCAGTGTACTGTACACTGGTAAGGTATACTAGACTTCATGTGTACAATACACTGTAACTAGGCTTCATCTGTGTACAATAACTAAACTAGGCTTCATGTGTACAATAACAGAACTAGGCTTCCTCTATGTACAATAACTAAACTAGGCTTCACCTGTGTACAATAACTGAACTAGGCTTCCTCTATGTACAATAACTAAACTAGGCTTCATCTGTGTACAATAACAGAACTAGGCTTCACCTGTGTACAATAACTGAACTAGGCTTCCTCTATGTACAATAACTGAACTAGGCTTCATCTGTGTACAATAACTGAACTAGGCTTCACCTGTGTACAATAACTGAACTAGGCTTCATCTGTGTACAATAACTGAACTAGGCTTCCTCTATGTACAATAACTGAACTAGGCTTCATCTGTGTACAATACACCGATAGATAAGTGGGGAAGAAAAGACAAATTGTCGACTATATTTCGGTAAGAATTCTTTGTCACATGGCATCCCTTATCTGATGGTGGGTAACACGAAGATAACCAACTCATGACTTAACAGATCAAAAAATATGGTCAGACTTTTGAGTCCTAATTCAGAAAGCAACAAACCCCAGAACCTGATGTGGCATTTCATTAAGTTATTTATACATGACTCTCATGATGAGCAGAAAATACATGCATATTCAAGGACATGATTAAGATTATTTAAGGTTCTCTTTAAATACAATTTTAGGGTCAATGGATTATGATGCAATGCGTGAGGTTGTGAGGATGAAAAAATAGAAGGTACTTCAACCCCACGACCACCACCTCATAATGAGGATTATCAACCTCACGATTTTCACGTTAAACTAGCAATACAGGAACTCCAACCTAACAACCCTAGCACTAATAGAGTGAAATAGAGTTTGGAATCGTGGCTATAACTGAAAACTCTCAAGGGAAATGAGTCTGAAATACATAAATACTTAAATATACATACATATATAATGATGTTGATTGATGTATGCAACATCAAGTGGAAGGAGCAGTCATGATTGGGGCTCTGAGATGAAACATCACCTTACAGTGCCTTAAATTAATTCTGCTTTCGTTTGTTTTTTGAGATAAACGTTAACTTGCAATAGTCTACAGTAATTTGCATATTTCATCTCGAAAAGCGTCTTTTATTTTCTCTTTATGGTGATATACAGGCGAATAATGAGGTGGTTAGGCTGTATAAGGTGAACGCCTCCTCAACCACTGGGTAAGTTTAGGAACAAGAGGTAAATATGTACGTACATACGTGAGATCATGGCACTGCTCAGTGGACATGATATATAGAGTCAGTGGAGGTGATATATAGTCAGTGGAGATGATATATAGAGTCAGTGGAGATGACATATAGAGTCAGTGGAGATGATATATAGAGTCAGTGGAGATGATACATAGAGTCAGTGGAGATATATAGAGTCATTGGAGATGATATATAGTCAGTGGAGATGATATATAGAGTCAGTGGAGATGATACATAGAGTCGATGGAGATGATATATAGAGTCGGTGGAGATGATATATAGTCAGTGGAGATGATATATGGAGTCAGTGGAGATGATATATAGAGTAAGTGGAGATGATATATAGAGTCAGTGGAGTGATATACAGAGTCGGTGGAGATGATACATAGAGTCAGTGGAGATGATATACAGAGTCAGTGGAGTGATATATAGAGTCAGTGGAGATGATATATAGAGTCAGTGGAGATGACATATAGAGTAAGTGGAGATGATATATAGAGTCAGTGGAGTGATATATAGTGTCAGTGGAGATGATATATAGAGTCGGTGGAGATGATACACAGAGTCAGTGGAGATGATATACAGAGTCAGTGGAGATGATATATAGAGTCAGTGGAGATGATATGGAGTCAGTGGAGATGATATATAGAGTCAGTGGAGATGCTTTATATAGAGTCAGTGGAGATGATATACAGAGTCAGTGGAGGTGATATACAGAGTCAGAGATGATATATAGAGTCAATGGAGATGATATATAGAGTCAGTGGAGATGATGATATATAGAGTCGGTGGAGATGATATATAGTCAGTGGAGATGATAGATAGAGCCAGTGGAGATATATAGAGTCGGTGGAGATGATATATAGAGTCGGTGATGATATATAGTCAGTGATGATGATATATAGAGTTGCTTGGCATCCAAGGAGGAGGAGGAGGAGGAGGAGGAGGAGGGGCCCCTGGTGCAGGGGGGTCCCGACACCACAGTGGCACAGCGCCGCGCAGTGTGAGGGGAACACTTAGCGTTAGCGGCTCCTGTGGGACGACCTCCACAACGAATTTGAAGAAAGGGCATCGCTCACTCCACTGGTAAGTGCTGATAAGATCTGTTGGTCGGGAGATAAGCAGTCGTCCCTTGTGGTAGCCTCTGGAAGGATCTTGCCGCCATATTTCTGTAAGAAAGATAAAAAAAATGAAGGTAAAACTTGGGTTATCTCGAGAGCGCCAACGCCCGCCCGCGTCAGCCAGTGTTACCACACTTGGCCGCGGCGAAAAACCTCTTCCTATAAGCAAGTGTTTTTATGTTTATTTATGAGTTTAACTGCTTTATTATGGGCCTTTTTCAGTGATATTTATGACTACTCTAATGTATGATGAGTTCTGCAGTGGTTTCGCCGTTATAATCACCTTTACCAGCATTTACATGGCCGTAAAGGTTAAAATAATCATAGCATTATAATATTCATGACTTCTGAACTGATATGTACAAGTTCATTTTCGCCTCTCTGACCTGTTTGCTTTCTAATTAGACACAGCCTCTCCTATACCACTGTCTTATACCCACCAATGAACTAGTAGTTTCGATGGAAACCTCGTGACATTATTCCTTAATACATGTAGCGTCACGCGTAAGAAAATCGACTTAATATATACATATGATTAAGTAGTTTAATGGTTGTATGTATTGCGTGATACAAGCACAGTGCTTCCATCCCTCCCCCCCTTCACACACACACACACACACACTACAGTGTCACTGCATGATCGTCATGTTACAAGAACGAGCAGTGACATCATCGTCATGTTACAAGAACGAGCAGTGACATCATCACCAAGTGACGTATGTTGTCATGACGACCAGATGAGGGGGGGGGGGGGTTAACGCGCGCCCAACAGCTATCCCTTATAAAGGGATGGGTTTCGTGTGTGACCTGCCTTGGTCCCACTGGGGTACGAACTGACGGATGGTTCTGTCGTTTTGACCTGTCCAGGTCATGCATATATATATATATATATATATTTTTTTTTTTTTTTTTTGCTTTGTCGCTCTCTCCCGCGTTTGCGAGGTAGCGCAAGGAAACAGACGAAAGAAATGGCCCAACCCACCCCCATACACATGTATATACATACGTCCACACACGCAAATATACATACCTACACAGCTTTCCATGGTTTACCCCAGACGCTTCACATGCCCCGATTCAATCCACTGACAGCACGTCAACCTCGGTATACCACATCGATCCAATTCACTCAATTCCTTGCCCTCCTTTCACCCTCCTGCATGTTCAGGCCCCGATCACACAAAATCTTTTTCACTCCGTCTTTCCACCTCCAATTTGGTCTCCCACTTCTCGTTCCCTCCACCTCCGACACATATATCCTTTTGGTCAATCTTTCCTCACTCATTCTCTCCATGTGCCCAAACCATTTCAAAACACCCTCTTCTGCTCTCTCAACCACGCTCTTTTTATTTCCACACATTTCTCTTACATGGAGAGGATGAGTGAGGAAAGATTAACCAAGGGGATATATGTGTCGGAGGTGGAGGGAACAAGGAGAAGAGGGAGACCAAATTGGAGGTGGAAAGATGGAGTGAAAAAGATTTTGTGTGATCGGGGCCTGAACATGCAGGAGGGTGAAAGGAGGGCAAGGAATAGAGTGAATTGGAGCGATGTGGTATACCGGGGTTGACGTGCTGTCAGTGGATTGAAGCAAGGCATGTGAAGCGTCTGGGGTAAACCATGGAAAGCTGTGTAGGTATGTATATTTGCGTGTGTGGACGTATGTATATACATGTGTATGGGGGGGGGGGGTTGGGCCATTTCTTTCGTCTGTTTCCTTGCGCTACCTCGCAAACGCGGGAGACAGCGACAAAGTATAATAAATAAAATAAATATTCTCTTACCCTTACGTTACTTACTCGATCAAACCACCTCACACCACACATTGTCCTCAAACATCTCATTTCCAGCACATCCATCCTCCTGCGCACAACTCTATCCATAGCCCACGCCTCGCAACCATACAACATTGTTGGAACCACTATTCCTTCAAACATACCCATTTTTGCTTTCCGAGATAATGCTCTCGACTTCCACACATTCTTCAAGGCTCCCAGAATTTTCGCCCCCTCCCCCACCCTATGATCCACTTCCGCTTCCATGGTTCCATCCGCTGCCAGATCCACTCCCAGATATCTAAAACACTTTACTTCCTCCAGTTTTTCTCCATTCAAACTTACCTCCCAATTGACTTGACCCTCAACCCTACTGTACCTAATAACCTTGCTCTTATTCACATTTACTCTTAACTTTCTTCTTTCACACACTTTATCAAACTCAGTCACCAGCTTCTGCAGTTTCTCACATGAATCAGCCACCAGCGCTGTATCATCAGCGAACAACAACTGACTCACTTCCCAAGCTCTATCATCCCCAACAGACTTCATACTTGCCCCTCTTTCCAAAACTCTTGCATTCACATCCCTAACAACCCCATCCATAAACAAATTAAACAACCATGGAGACATCACACACCCCTGCCGCAAACCTACATTCTAAGAACCAATCACTTTCCTCTCTTCCTACACGTACACATGCCTTACATCCTCGATAAAAACTTTTCACTGCTTCTAACAACTTTCCTCCCACACCATATATTCTTAGTACCTTCCACAGAGCATCTCTATCAACTCTATCATATGCCTTCTCCAGATCCATAAATGCTACATACAAATCTATTTGCTTTTCTAAGTATTTCTCACATACATTCTTCAAAGCAAACACCTGATCCACACATCCTCTACCACTTCTGAAACCACACTGCTCTTCCCCAATCTGATGCTCAGTACATGCCTTCACCCTCTCAATCAATACCCTCCCATATAATTTACCAGGAATACTCAACAAACTTATACCTCTGTAATTTGAGCACTCACTCTTATCCCCTTTGCCTTTGTACAATGGCACTATGCACGCATTCCGCCAATCCTCAGGCACCTCACCATGAGTCATACATACATTAAATAACCTTACCAACCAGTCAATAATACAGTCACCCCCTTTTTTAATAAATTCCACTGCAATACCATCCAAACCTGCTGCCTTGCCGGCTTTCATCTTCCGCAAAGCTTTTAATACCTCTTCTCTGTTTACCAAATCATTTTCCCTAACCCTCTCACTTTGCACACCACCTCGACCAAAACACCCTTTATCTGCCACTCTATCATCAAACACATTCGACAAACCTTCAAAATACTCACTCCATCTCCTTCTCACATCACCACTACTTGTTATCACCTCCCCATTTGCGCCCTTATATATATATATATATATATATATATATATATATATATATATATATATATATATATATATAAGATTACTATCGAATACCCACCAAAAACACACAATTTCATTTTGTATCATATATGCAACTTGACAATATATATATATATATATATATATATATATATATATATATATATATATATATATATATATATATATACATATATATATATATATATATATATATATATATATATATATATATATATATATATATATTACATACATACAGTGGCAGTGGAAAACTGTGCCATTTGGCGAGGCGTGTCATGACACACAGAGCCGTGCTTAACGGTGACTTAACCATACGCTCACACGATAAGCTTATTTCCCCATAAGGAAGTTAAAGCTTATATCACTTATTTCTTGGTTATTTTTGGTTCTAAGCTTATTTCCCCATAAGGAAGTTAAAGCTTATATCACTTATTTCTTGGTTATTTTTGGTTCTAAGCTTATTTCTCCATGAAGTTAAAGCTTATATCACTTATTTCTTGGTATTTTTTGGTTCTAAGCTTATTTCTCCATGAAGTTAAAGCTTATATCACTTATTTCTTGGTTATTTTTGGTTCTAAGCTTATTTCTCCATGAAGTTAAAGCTTATATAACTCATTTATTAGTTATTTTTGGTTCTAAGCTTATTTCTCCACGAGGAAGTTAAAGCTTGTAACTTATTTCTTGGTATTATTGTAAGCTTATTTATCCATGAAGTTAAAGCTTATATCACATTTCTTGGTTATTTTTGGTGTTCTAAGCTTATTTCTCCATGAACAAGTTAAAGCTTATAACACTTATTTCTTGTTATTCTTGTAAGCTTATTTCTCCACGAGAAAGTTAAAGCTCATAACACATTTCTTGGTTATTTTTGGTTCTAAGCTTATTTCTCCATGAAGAAGTTAAAGCTTATAACACTTAATTCTTGGTATTCTTGTAAGCTTATTTCTCCATGAAGTTAAAGCTTATAACACTTATTTCTTGGTATTTTTTGGTTCTAAGCTTATTTCTCCACGACGAAGTTAAAGCTTATAACACTTATTTCTTGGTATTATTGTAAGCTTATTTATCCATGAAGTTAAAGCTTATAACATTTCTTGGTATTCTTGTAAGCTTATTTCTCCATAAAGAAGTTAAAGCTTATAACATTTCTTGGTATTCTTGTAAGCTTATTTCTCCACGACGAAGTTAAAGCTTATATCACTTATTTATAGTATATGATATATATATATATATATTATATATATATATATATATAATAATATATATATATATATATTATACTGCAGTAGGTCACAATGAGTACGTCATCCAGTACATAATGATAACCAGGTGGAAAGCGAAACACAGATGTGCCGAGTGCACTTTCGTGTGTAATCACACATCGCCAGAGAAGATACAAGAATGAATATTGGCTTACCGTGTTTCATTTACCTCGTGGTTATCATACTATATTTTTTGTTTTGTTTTGTTTTGTCGCTGTCTCCCGCGTTTGCGAGGTAGCGCAAGGAAACAGACGAAAGAAATGCCCAACCCACCCCCATACACATGTATATACATTACGTCCACACACGCAAATATACATACCTACACAGCTTTCCATGGTTTACCCCAGACGCTTCACATGCCCTGATTCAATCCACTGACAGCACGTCAACCCCGGTATACCACATCGATCCAATTCACTCTATTCCTTGCCCTCCTTTCACCCTCCTGCATGTTCAGGCCCCTATCACACAAAATCTTTTTCACTCCATCTTTCCACCTCCAATTTGGTCTCCCTCTTCTCGTTCCCTCCACCTCCGACACATAAATCCTCTTGGTCAATCTTTCCTCACTCATTCTCTCCATGTGCCCAAACCATTTCAAAACACCCTCTTCTGCTCTCTCAACCACGCTCTTTTTATTTCCACACATTTCTCTTACCCTTACGTTACTTACTCGATCAAACCACCTCACACCACACATTGTCCTCAAACATCTCATTTAAAGCACATCCATCCTCCTGCGCACAACTCTATCCATAGCCCACGCCTCGCAACCATACAACATTGTTGGAACCACTATTCCTTCAAACATACCCATTTTTGCTTTCCGAGATAATGCTCTCGACTTCCACACATTCTTCAAGGCTCCCAGAATTTTCGCCCCCTCCCCCACCCTATGATCCACTTCCGCTTCCATGGTTCCATCCGCTGCCAGATCCACTCCCAGATATCTAAAACACTTCACTTCCTCCAGTTTTTCTCCATTCAAACTTACCTCCCAATTGACTTGACCCTCAACCCTACTGTACCTAATAACCTTGCTCTTATTCACATTTACTCTTAACTTTCTTCTTTCACACACTTTACCAAACTCAGTCACCAGCTTCTGCAGTTTCTCACATGAATCAGCCACCAGCGCTGTATCATCAGCGAACAACAACTGACTCACTTCCCAAGCTCTATCATCCCCAACAGACTTCATACTTGCCCCTCTTTCCAAAACTCTTGCATTCACCTCCCTAACAACCCCATCCATAAACAAATTAAACAACCATGGAGACATCACACACCCCTGCCGCAAACCTACATTCACTGAGAACCAATCACTTTCCTCTCTTCCTACACGTACACATGCCTTACATCCTCGATAAAAACTTTTCACTGCTTCTAACAACTTGCCTCCCACACCATATATTCTTAGCACCTTCCACAGAGCATCTCTATCAACTCTATCATATGCCTTCTCCAGATCCATAAATGCTACATACAAATCTATTTGCTTTTCTAAGTATTTCTCACATACATTCTTCAAAGCAAACACCTGATCCACACATCCTCTACCACTTCTGAAACCCCACTGCTCTTCCCCAATCTGATGCTCTGTACATGCCTTCACCCTCTCAATCAATACCCTCCCATATAATTTACCAGGAATACTCAACAAACTTATACCTCTGTAATTTGAGCACTCACTCTTATCCCCTTTGCCTTTGTACAATGGCACTATGCACGCATTCCGCCAATCCTCAGGCACCTCACCATGAGTCATACATACATTAAATAACCTTACCAACCAGTCAATAATACAGTCACCCCCTTTTTTAATAAATTCCACTGCAATACCATCCAAACCTGCTGCCTTGCCGGCTTTCATCTTCCGCAAAGCTTTTACTACCTCTTCTCTGTTTACCAAATCATTTTCCCTAACCCTCTCACTTTGCACACCACCTCGACCAAAACACCCTTTATCTGCCACTCTATCATCAAACACATTCGACAAACCTTCAAAATACTCACTCCATATCCTTCTCACATCACCACTACTTGTTATCACCTCCCCATTTGCGCCCTTATATATATATATATATATATATATATATATATATATATATATATATATATATATATATATATATAAGATTACTATCGAATACCCACCAAAAACACACAATTTCATTTTGTATCATATATGCAACTTGACAATATATATATATATATATATATATATATATATATATATATATATATATATATATATATATATATATACATATATATATATATATATATATATATATATATATATATATATATATATATATATATATATTACATACATACAGTGGCAGTGGAAAACTGTGCCATTTGGCGAGGCGTGTCATGACACACAGAGCCGTGCTTAACGGTGACTTAACCATACGCTCACACGATAAGCTTATTTCCCCATAAGGAAGTTAAAGCTTATATCACTTATTTCTTGGTTATTTTTGGTTCTAAGCTTATTTCTCCATGAAGAAGTTAAAGCTTATATCACTTATTTCTTGGTTATTTTTGGTTCTAAGCTTATTTCTCCATGAAGTTAAAGCTTATATCACTTATTTCTTGGTATTTTTTGGTTCTAAGCTTATTTCTCCATGAAGTTAAAGCTTATATCACTTATTTCTTGGTTATTTTTGGTTCTAAGCTTATTTCTCCATGAAGTTAAAGCTTATATAACTCATTTATTAGTTATTTTTGGTTCTAAGCTTATTTCTCCACGAGGAAGTTAAAGCTTGTAACTTATTTCTTGGTATTATTGTAAGCTTATTTATCCATGAAGTTAAAGCTTATATCACATTTCTTGGTTATTTTTGGTGTTCTAAGCTTATTTCTCCATGAACAAGTTAAAGCTTATAACACTTATTTCTTGTTATTCTTGTAAGCTTATTTCTCCACGAGAAAGTTAAAGCTCATAACACATTTCTTGGTATTCTTGTAAGCTTATTTCTCCATGAAGTTAAAGCTTATAACACTTAATTCTTGGTATTCTTGTAAGCTTATTTCTCCATGAAGAAGTTAAAGCTTATATCACTTATTTATAGGTATTCTTGTAGGCTTATTTCTCCACGACGAAGTTAAAGCTTATAACATTTCTTGGTATTCTTGTAAGCTTATTTCTCCACGACGAAGTTAAAGCTTATATCATTTATAGGTATTCTTGTAGGCTTATTTCTCCATAAAGAAGTTAAAGCTTATACTTCTTTATTTTATTTTTCCAATCATCGTTCGTTTAAGACGAACTTGCACGACTGCGCGCGCATGACCCAAGATGACCAGGTAAACATCCAATTGCCAAACACCAAACTGCTCGTCAAGTATCCTCAATTAACACCCGCTGGTTCATGAGAGACGAAATTAGTCTTGGAAATATCTGAATGGTAGTTTGGTGAAGCTACAGTGGCAACAAGAGCTTGTTGTAAAGGCAAACACAAAATATATACGAGTAATCTAGGCTGTTCAATCTGATGGTGGCTGACGACCAGATGAGTAGTTTGCCGTTGGAGGTAGTTGTTAAGAGGTCAGGGCGAGAGGCGCACTGAATGCAAGGTGGTACACGCCACTATGAATCATCAGTGTGTCTTAATCACATGAAGTGGGAGCAGCGAACGTACGAACACGCCCTTAAAAATGAGAATTTGGAGAATAGTTAAAAGAATTACTTCCAGACTGACGAAATGTCTATATATATATATATATATATATATATATATATATATATATATATATATATATATATATATATATATTATACTGCAGTAGGTCACAATGACGTACGTCATCCAGTACATAATGATAACCAGGTGGAAAGCGAAACACAGATGTGCCGAGTGCACTTTCGTGTGTAATCACACATCGCCAGAGAAGATACAAGAATGAATATTGGCTTACCGTGTTTCATTTACCTCGTGGTTATCATACTATATTTTTTGTTTTGTTTTGTTTTGTCGCTGTCTCCCGCGTTTGCGAGGTAGCGCAAGGAAACAGACGAAAGAAATGGCCCAAACCCACCCCCATACACATGTATATACATACGTCCACACACGCAAATATACATACCTACACAGCTTTCCATGGTTTACCCCAGACGCTTCACATGCCCTGATTCAATCCACTGACAGCACGTCAACCCCGGTATACCACATCGATCCAATTCACTCTATTCCTTGCCCTCCTTTCACCCTCCTGCATGTTCAGGCCCCTATCACACAAAATCTTTTTCACTCCATCTTTCCACCTCCAATTTGGTCTCCCTCTTCTCGTTCCCTCCACCTCCGACACATATATCCTCTTGGTCAATCTTTCCTCACTCATTCTCTCCATGTGCCCAAACCATTTCAAAACACCCTCTTCTGCTCTCTCAACCACGCTCTTTTTATTTCCACACATCTCTCTTACCCTTACGTTACTTACTCGATCAAACCACCTCACACCACACATTGTCCTCAAACATCTCATTTCCAGCACATCCATCCTCCTGCGCACAACTCTATCCATAGCCCACGCCTCGCAACCATACAACATTGTTGGAACCACTATTCCTTCAAACATACCCATTTTTGCTTTCCGAGATAATGCTCTCGACTTCCACACATTCTTCAAGGCCCCCAGAATTTTCGCCCCCTCCCCCATCCTATGATCCACTTCCGCTTCCATGGTTCCATCCGCTGCCAGATCCACTCCCAGATATCTAAAACACTTTACTTCCTCCAGTTTTTCTCCATTCAAACTCACCTCCCAATTGACTTGACCCTCAACCCTACTGTACCTAATAACCTTGCTCTTATTCACATTTACTCTTAACTTTCTTCTTTCACACACTTTACCAAACTCAGTCACCAGCTTCTGCAGTTTCTCACATGAATCAGCCACCAGCGCTGTATCATCAGCGAACAACAACTGACTCACTTCCCAAGCTCTCTCATCCCCAACAGACTTCATACTTGCCCCTCTTTCCAAAACTCTTGCATTCACCTCCCTAACAACCCCATCCATAAACAAATTAAACAACCATGGAGACATCACACACCCCTGCCGCAAACCTACATTCACTGAGAACCAATCACTTTCCTCTCTTCCTACACGTACACATGCCTTATATATACTATATATATATATATATATATATATATATATGTCGACAGCTGTTGTAGGTGATGTCTCCTGCATGAGTTGTTCATTTGTCGTCTGTTTCCTTCCCTCCTGTCATCCTCTGGGACAGGCGAGACAGATTTCCCTCACGTATCTCTCCCGCCTTTCGTAGAAGGCGAGGTAGGACGGACAGGAAAGTGGAAACCCTCCCCTCTATAAAGATTCATTCAGCCCCCACCCCCACCCCCTTTTCTTTTAAGGTCTCCTTGCCGCCTAATAAACACTAATAATAATAATAATAATAATAATAATAATAATAATAATAATAATAATAACTAATAATAATAAATGATAATAACACCTGTTCACTGTTTAGAAAGGCCTTATTCGCTTACATTCACTCTCGTTGTATATCAACTGATGATGTGATCATTACACGAAAGTGCACTTGGGAACTTTCCCCATGGACTCATAGAAATAAGTAATGAAAGGATAAGAGAGACTTGTGGGAATAAAAAGAGTGTGGTTGAGAGAGCAGAAGAGGGTGTTTTGAAATGGTTTGGTCACATGGAGAGAATGAGTGAGGAAAGATTGACCAAGAGGATATATGTGTCAGAGGTGGAGGGAACGAGGAAAAGCGGGAGACCAAATTGGAGGTGGAAGGATGGAGTGAAAATTTTTTTCGAGCGATTGGGGCCTGACCATACAGAAGGATGAAAGGCGTGCAAGGAATAGAGTGAATTGGAACGATGTGGTATACCGGGGTCGACGTGCTATCAATGGATTGAACCAGGGCATGTGAAGCGTCTGGGGTAAACCATGGAAAGTTTTGTGGGGCCTGGATGTGGAAAGGAAGCTGTGGTTTCGGTGCACTATACATGACCGCTTGAAACTGAGTGTGAACGAATGTGGCCTTTGTTGTCTTTTCCTGGCGCTACCTCGCGCACATGTGGGGGGGAGCGAGTTCTCATTTCATGTGTGGCGGGGTGGCGACGGGAATGAATAAGGGCCGACAGTATGAATTATATACATGTGTATATATGTATATGTCTGTGTGTGTATATATATGTATACGTTGAAATGTAAAGGTATGTATATGTGCGTGTGTGGGCGCGTATGTATATACATGTGTATGTGGGTGGGTTGGGCCATTCCTTCCTCTATTTCCCTACGCTACCTCGTTAACGCTGGAGACAGCGACAAAGTATATATATATATATATATATATATATATATATATATATATATATATATATATATATATATATAATGCAGTGGCTGCCTCCAAGCAGAAGCGAGAGCGTGGAGCGAGGGAGGGAGGGGGTAGGTTTGGTAGCTGGTCTTATCTGGTAGGTATCCGGTGTGTGTGGCCGGATGTCGGGGTCTTCGGTGCCCGAGTGGGAGTTACGTTGGAAAGCCAGACCTTTCACATCAGGATGGCCCAACCTGACACTCCCACTCCACGAAGGAGATGGCGATTTAAAAGCAATGGAGAGATGCAAATGAGATTGGTTTTTCTGGGTGGTGGTGGGGGGGGGGGGGCTGGCCATAACTTAGCAGAGATAGGCTAAAACTGGCTATAATTTATAGTTCATTTGCGCGAGGCTATTTTGAAGACCGGGAGGGGGAGTTTATGATAAAGCCGACCCACATATGAGCTGGAGCCTCCTCACAATCACAAATATACATTCTAGAAAAAGAAAAAAGGCGTAGTTCTATGCACTATATCCCACGGGATGAGGGGGAAACCTAGGTTTCCCTGATATATATATATATATATATATATATATATATATATATATATATATATATATATATATATATATATATATTCTGCAAGAAGCAGATGCATAATGATTAACTGTAATACATGCAAGGAAAACCTTTGGGAAAGGTTCCACGTTCATATGGAGCCTTATATCGAACCACCTGGCACACAGGGTTCGAATCACATATCTTGTGGAGATAATTATTATTCCCAATTAGACCAATTCATCCCAAATGACACAAAACTCTTTCGTTATCTGAGGACGAAGGACAAGCTGCTCTAGTGCCGCGACAACTAGGATATGGTAATGGCGGTGAGGCGAGCAATTTGTGAGAATGATAATTGACCTAAAGCAAAGAGACTTCCTTTTTAATTGTTTAGTTACCCTACTGTAGGTAATTGTAGGTCTTCCACCGATAGTTTTTAGGAGAGACGAATAGGGAAGGTAATTAATTACATAGGTGCGAAGCCAATACTTCCAAATTAAAGCAATATGTAATAACCCTACATTAGGTTACGTTAAGTTGAATTTCAGGAGGTAATTTCTTGTTGAAAAGCAAAATACATTAGACCAATGTAAGTAAATTCAATGGAAGACATAACTAACCTGACCAACATAACATAATCGTGTCATTCTTGCTCTCAAAGGCCTTAAGATTCTTGTTGTTAATGGATGAACACACAGAGAAAAAGAGAAATTAAACTTTAACACGGAAGTAAAATGTATTATATAAAGTGTACGGGAAGCAGCTGTTAATGTAACTGTTCCTCTCTGCTACCTCCCTTGTTCAGACCTTACTTAATCATCACTTATCTACTTATATCCCTTGAAAAGTAAGTTAGTCGATAAAGTAATACTTTAAATACACTGTCTTCCCACACATACGTGGCAGTCTGCTGCAAGTGTAGCTTGTACCTGCCTCTACATGTCAAGATGGCGTAAGGTAGGCTATTGCTAGGCGCTGAAGCTTTTTTAATGATCATTATGCTACTGCTAAGCGCTAAGACTTTTTAATTATCATTAACATTAATTAAGACTGAGTGTGAACGAATGGGGCCTTTGTTGTCTTTTCCTAGCGCTACCTCGCACACATGAGGGGGGAGGGGGATGGTATTCCATGTGTGGCGAGGTGGCGATGAGAATGAATAAAGGCAGACAGTGTGAATTGTGTGCATGTGTATATATGTATGTGTCTATGGGTGTATATATATATATATATATGTGTGTACATTGAGATGTATAGGTATGTATATTTGCATGTGTGGACGTGTATGTATATACATTGTGTATGGGGGTGGGTTGGGCCATTTCTTTCGTCTGTTTCCTTGCGCTACCTCGCAAACGCGGGAGACAGCGACAAAGCAAAATAAATAAATAAATAATTAAGATTATTACCGAGACACTACTAGTGTGTGGCGCCTACAGGGAGATGATTCGCGATTAAGACAAGTTATAGACACACAAAATGATGACCTTTTGAGTCGCCTGATTCTTCCATGAAGTCATGACAGAATGGGAAAAAAATATATATCGAACTTCATAGCACAAGAAAACTATTGAACAAATAAGAACATTATGGATATATATATATATATATATATATATATATATATATATATATATATATATATATATATATATATATATATATATATCATCAGTTAGGGGTACGTAGAAGGATCATGAATTAGCGTTCATGGCTGCTGGCCAAACTACAAGTTGCTGTTTGTGTCAGTCGTGTGTGTGTGTGTGTGTGTGTGTTACACGTCCCCAGAATACCTCACGTAAACACTCCACCTACAACCATGTCTCTGTATCTCTCTCACCAAACTAACCAGTAACTAGCTGACACTAACTAGTAACTAGCTGACACTAACTAGTAACCAGCTGACACTAGCAACTTGCTCACACTAACAAGTAACTAGCTCACTCTAACCAGTAACTAGTTCACACTAACTAGTAACTAGCTCACTCTAACCAGTAACTAGTTCACACTAACTAGTGACTAGCTCACTCTAACTAGTAACTAGCTCACACTAACGAGTAACTGGCTCACACTAACAAGTAACTAGCTCACTCTAACCAGTAACTAGTTCACACTAACTAGTAACTAGCTCACACTAACAAGTAACTAGCTCACTCTAACCAGTAACTAGGTGACACCATTAACTAGCTCACACTAACTAGTAAATAAATTAGACCCGTAATTGTCCCTGTGGCATGAAATTAATGATTTAATTACCATTGATGATGTAATTGGTTATGATGATTTAATTAGTAGGTGTTGAAGGCATGACAGGCATGCTACTGGCATAATGACAAAGGACACGTTATGACATGACAAGTGGCAAAAGGCAACTAAAGGACCCTTGACCTGAGATGACAGATGGGGTACTTACCAGTTTACGCTGACTGTTAACTGCTGTGAAGCCTTGTTGCTGCTGCTCTGGCCTCGTTGCGTGCCTGTTAGAACTGCCGTCGTCTGGGGGCTGAAGCTAAGGTTGAAAACCAGCAAACAACTCGTTAATCACCGACTGCAAACGAGGGGTTATACAGACATAGACCTGCCCTATGGCCTCCTTGGCTCCCAGTCCTTATGACCTCCCTCAGCTTAACATGGACTTATAATAACCCTTTTACAAAAGTATAATTATCTTCTTTATAGAAACACTGATGCGAAAGATAAGTAGTCTGGCATTATCATCTACACCAGAATTGTTTTTTCTTTCATCTTACTGAATGTTAATTCGATTGAAATCATAGAAGAAAATATTCATTAAAACAAACACTTCCTTTCTCCTTGGAACTTGGGAGGGTGGGGTTCCCTCGAGCCATAAGCTGCATGACACTTGTCAAATGCAGTTTAATGTTGGTAATTATAGAAATAATTACTAGTTTAAGTAATAAAAGAGTAAATACTATTTTCTACATGTTTCCATACAGAAGTACTAAAAATACATCGGCTGTGCATAGTGTGCATTGTTACGCTTATCTGATGATTATTAAGCTTTTACTTCTTAGTTATTTCATAAGACTTTTTTTGATATTTTATAAGACTTATTGCAATAATGGAGGCTTAGCTTCAGCTGTAGCCCAGAAACATTTTTAACATGATTAAATTCTAGTACAGCAGTTTGAAACTACAGTAAAATTCTATGCAAATTCCGAGAGTAAATTTACATACCCATGAGCTTTAAAGCCTATATATATTTTTTTTCTTATTTACCTGTTGATGATGGCTGGTGCATTTGCATCGGAAATTTAATGTCATTTAGCAGAAGTTGGGCATCGCTAGCATTCTGCTCTCGCAAAGTCTTTTTCATTCTTTTAACCTACAAAATTAAATGAAACCTAACCTTCCCTCAACTCCTGGGTATAATAATAATTATTATAACATCTGCCTTGCTTGGAAATGACATTAAACTCTGTCGACAATTCTTTTCCTTTCTATAAATCAAGGAAGAGATGCAATTAGCCATAAGAATATTTCAAAAAGACTAATTTACCATGTCTTAATTATGGTATAATCAAGTTTGTTTCATTGATATAAATGTCATTACAACACTTGGTTAACATGGAATTTTGACAAAGTCTAGATTTTGTTGGATACCTTTTTTACTTTGCGTTAAGCTATGGATTTGTTAAATGATAAATAGAGGGTATGTGACATGGCACCACCTTCATCCCTTAGCAAAATGTCTGCCTTGTTTGCTCCCCTCCCCTGAAGCTAGGCAGTTTGCCAACTCTATTCCAGGAGCGAGGATGACCAGGCAACCACAGTTCTACTGTGGGTAACACCTGCATCATTCACCTCCCTCCATTCCCATGATCAGGTGCCAGTGCGTGCTTCATGGCCAATGAGAAAGGTCTGGTCATTATCACTGTTCCCAATGGATGTCACAATAGAGAATAGTGTGACTGTATTCCGGTAACAGGATATTTTGTGATCATGAGCCTGCGAATATCTGAATAAACTTCTACAGGCTAAGTCAGCCCTAATCCCTCCTTCTAAACTTTACAGGATAATTCAACCCTAACCCCTCTTTCTAAACTTTACAGGCTAAGTCAGCCCTAACCCCTCTTTCTAAACTTTACAGGCTAAGTCAGCCCCTAACCCCTCTTTCTAAACTTTACATGGTAAGTCAGCCCTAACCCCTTTCTAAACTTTACGGGCTAATTCAACCCTAACCCCTCTTCCTAAACTTTACAGGCTAAGTCAGCCCTAACCCCTCTTTCTAAACTTTACAGGCTAAGTCAGCCCCTAACCCCTCTTTCTAAACTTTACATGTTAAGTCAGCCCTAACCCCTTTCTAAACTTTACAGGCTAATTCAACCCTAACCCCTCTTCCTAAACTTTACAGGCTAAGTCAGCCCTAACCCCTCTTTCTAAACTTTACAGGCTAAGTCAGCCCCTAACCCCTCTTTCTAAACTTTACATGGTAAGTCAGCCCTAACCCCTTTCTAAACTTTACAGGCTAATTCAACCCTAACCCCTCTTCCTAAACTTTACAGGCTAAGTCAGCCCTAACTCCTCTTTCTAAACTTTACAGGCTAAGTCAGCCCTAACCCCTCTTTCTAAACTTTACAGGCTAAGTCAACCCTAACCCCTCTTTCTAAACTTTACAGGCTAAGTCAGCCCTAACCCCTCTTTCTAAACTTTACATGGTAAGTCAGCCCTAACCCTCTTTCTAAACTTTACAGGCTGTCAGCCCTAACCCTTCTTTCTAAACTTTACAGGCTAAGTCAGCCCCAACCCTTCTTTCTAAACTTTACAGGCTGTCAGCCCTAACCCCTCTTTCTAAACTTTACAGGCTAAGTCAGCCCCAACCCTTCTTTCTAATACCACTTTTAAACTTAAAGGCTGTCAGCCCTAACCCCTCTTTCTAAACTTTACAGGCTGTCAGCCCTAACCCCTCTTTCTAAACTTTACAGGCTGTCAGCCCTAACCCCTCTTTCTAAACTTTACAGGCTGTCAGCCCTAACCCCTCTTTCTAAACTTTACAGGCTGTCAGCCCTAACCCCTCTTTCTAAACTCTACATGCTAAATCTGCCCTTAACCCCTCTTTCTAAACTTTACAGGCTATGTCTGCCCTAACCCCTTTCTAAACTTTACAGGCTGAGTCTGCCCTAACCCCTCTCTCTAAAGGAATGCGAAGGAATTCAAACAGCAACCAAGCATAGGGACCTGATACGGCTATTTGTGAAGGTGTATGGAACAGACTCATGCATTAAAATGATAAGAGTAGATAGCTATTTTCTTTTTTTTTGAGAAAATTGATGAGGTCTATTGATGTCAAAACAAACTCATTTTTTCTTGCAGTGAAGATAAAACAATATATTTGCTTGCCAATTTGATGTGAATGCACATGTTTCTTGCCTTTTGTAATAATGCCAACATACAAAGACATAGGCAAGGTTACCTCTTTACATAACTAAGGATACTTCAATATCAGCTGTGGATTTATAGGGAAATACTTATTAAGTCATCTTCCGCAAAGCTTTTACTACCTCTTCTCTGTTTACCAAATCATTTTCCCCAACCCTCCCACTTTGCACACCAATCACTTTCCTCTCTTCCTACACGTACACATGCCTTACATCCTCGATAAAAACTTTTCACTGCTACTAACAACTTGCCTCCCACACCATATATTCTTAATACCTTCCACAGAGCATCTCTATCAACTCCATCATATGCCTTCTCCAGATCCATAAATGCTACATACAAATCCATTTGCTTTTCTAAGTATTTCTCACATACATTCTTCAAAGCAAACACCTGATCCACACATCCTCTACCACTTCTGAAACCACACTGCTCTTCCCCAATCTGATGCTCTGTACATGCCTTCACCCTCTAAATCAATACCCTCCCATATAATTTACCAGGAATACTCAACAAACTTTTTTTTTTTTTTTTTTTTTTTTTTAGACTTTGTCGCTGTCTCCCGCGTTTGCGAGGTAGCGCAAGGAAACAGACGAAAGAAATGGCCCAACCCCCCCCATACACATGTACATACACACGTCCACACACGGAAATATACATACCTACACAGCTTTCCATGGTTTACCCCGGACGCTTCACATGCCTTGATTCAATCCACTGACAGCACGTCAACCCCTGTATACCACATCGCTCCAATTCACTCTATTCCTTGCCCTCCTTTCACCCTCCTGCATGTTCAGGCCCCGATCACACAAAATCCTTTTCACTCCATCTTTCCACCTCCAATTTTGTCTCCCTCTTCTCCTCGTTCCCTCCACCTCCGACACATATATCCTCTTGGTCAATCTTTCCTCACTCATTCTCTCCATGTGCCCAAACCATTTCAAAACACCCTCTTCTGCTCTCTCAACCACGCTCTTTTTATTTCCACACATCTCTCTTACCCTTACGTTACTTACTCGATCAAACCACCTCACACCACACATTGTCCTCAAACATCTCATTTCCAGCACATCCATCCTCCTGCGCACAACTCTATCCATAGCCCACGCCTCGCAACCATACAACATTGTTGGAACTACTATTCCTTCAAACATACCCATTTTTTGCTTTCCGGGATAATGTTCTCGACTTCCACACATTTTTCAAGGCTCCCAAAATTTTCGCCCCCTCCCCCACCCTATGATCCACTTCCGCTTCCATGGTTCCATCCGCTGACAGATCCACTCCCAGATATCTAAAACACTTCACTTCCTCCAGTTTTTCACCATTCAAACTCACCTCCCAATTGACTTGACCCTCAACCCTACTGTACCTAATAACCTTGCTCTTATTCACATTTACTCTTAACTTTCTTCTTCCACACACTTTACCAAACATTTGCTTTTCTAAGTATTTCTCACATACATTCTTCAAAGCAAACACCTGATCCACACATCCTCTACCACTTCTGAAACCACACTGATCTTCCCCAATCTGATGCTCTGTACATGCCTTCACCCTCTCAATCAATACCCTCCCATATAATTTACCAGGAATACTCAACAAACTTATACCTCTGTAATTTGAGCACTCACTCTTATCCCCTTTGCCTTTGTACAATGGCACTATGCACGCATTCCGCCAGTCCTCAGGCACCTCACCATGAGTCATACATACATTAAATAACCTTACCAACCAGTCAACAATACAGTCACCCCCTTTTTTAATAAATTCCACTGCAATACCATCCAAACCTGTTGTTCTCAGTGAATGTAGGTTTGCGGCAGGGGTGTGTGATGTCTCCATGGTTGTTTAATTTGTTTATGGATGGGGTTGTTAGGGAGGTAAATGCAAGAGTCTTGGAAAGAGGGGCAAGTATGAAGTCTGTTGGGGATGAGAGAGCTTGGGAAGTGAGTCAGTTGTTGTTCGCTGATGATACAGCGCTGGTGGCGGATTCATGTGAGAAACTGCAGAAGCTGGTGACGGAGTTTGGTAAAGTGTGTGGAAGAAGAAAGTTAGGAGTAAATGTGAATAAGAGCAAGGTTATTAGGTACAGTAGGGTTGAGGGTCAAGTCAATTGGGAGGTGAGTTTGAATGGAGAAAAACTGGAGGAAGTGAAGTGTTTTAGATATCTGGGAGTGGATCTGTCAGCGGATGGAACCATGGAAGCGGAAGTGGATCATAGGGTGGGGGAGGGGGCGAAAATTTTGGGAGCCTTGAAAAATGTGTGGAAGTCGAGAACATTATCTCGGAAAGCAAAAATGGGTATGTTTGAAGGAATAGTGGTTCCAACAATGTTGTATGGTTGCGAGGCGTGGGCTATGGATAGAGTTGTGCGCAGGAGGATGGATGTGCTGGAAATGAGATGTTTGAGGACAATGTGTGGTGTGAGGTGGTTTGATCGAGTAAGTAACGTAAGGGTAAGAGAGATGTGTGGAAATAAAAAGAGCGTGGTTGAGAGAGCAGAAGAGGGTGTTTTGAAATGGTTTGGGCACATGGAGAGAATGAGTGAGGAAAGATTGACCAAGAGGATATATGTGTCGGAGGTGGAGGGAACGAGGAGAAGAGGGAGACCAAATTGGAGGTGGAAAGATGGAGTGAAAAGGATTTTGTGTGATCGGGGCCTGAACATGCAGGAGGGTGAAAGGAGGGCAAGGAATAGAGTGAATTGGAGCGATGTGGTATACAGGGGTTGACGTGCTGTCAGTGGATTGAATCAAGGCATGTGAAGCGTCCGGGGTAAACCATGGAAAGCTGTGTAGGTATGTATATTTGCGTGTGTGGACGTGTGTATGTACATGTGTATGGGGGGGGGGGGTTGGGCCATTTCTTTCGTCTGTTTCCTTGCGCTACCTCGCAAACGCGGGAGACAGCGACGAGGTATAAAAAAAAAAAAAAAAAAAACTTATTAAGTCTGTTAAACGTTTTTATGGTACTGATTCCTACCGCTGTAAATGATAAATCATTCCATATATGTTAATAATTATTAAAAACTGCCTTATTTGAAGAACAACGTTTGTCCTTAAGTTTGCAAACATTTTATGATTGTAGTCCGAGAAATGTAACTTTAAGAAACTTGTTAGATCAAGATTATCTAAGTCTTTGCAAGTATTGGTGATTGGTATTAGAATACCTCCTAATCTTCAACATTATAAATTAAATAAATGCAAGTCTTCTCTCAAGTTGGGTGACCAAAACGGAATGCACTATTGATCTATAGAGTAAGAATACTTCTTGCATCTTTTGTGACTTGTGAAAAGAGATATATTGTTTATGAATGATCCTGAGAATAAGGAAACTGAAAGTCTAAACCCATGTTTTAGAATTCAAAAAGTGCTTTTATCTGTATCACAGGCAGTCTCATATTTATATGCTTGCGAATATCACAGATGATTCAGATTAAGCCAAATTATAAGCAAGTTTTAGTTTTGTGTTTGTACTTCATTCAACATTAAGTTTCTCATTCGTACTGCCGTTCTAAATAAGCAGATTAAGTAAAAAGTATAGCATACAGATAAATTTGTGCTTGTCAAAATCTTTATCTTAGTGTACAGTACTTAGTATACTATATATTATTTCTTTACCCTCCATTTGATATTGCATAAAAAGGACATATAGAAGTGTTCTAACCCACTGATATATTTTAAAAGGAAAAATCATAAACAATGAAGAACCTGTATTGTGAAAACACCTCACCCCTTGCTATTTGCATTCCAGATTTGGGAAGTTACTCATTAATTAGTTTTCACAACTTGATGAATTGCCTTTTGTTGAATTATTGATAAGGAAAGAAACTATATGCGGTTCTTTACGTTAGCACACTGGATTTAAGTTACTCACACTCAACTCTTTCATTACTGATATCGTCTTTGGTTTGACCAACAGATCCAAGATGTCAACCCAGGTTACGGTACATAGGATGGTTACCACCACCACCACTTCAGCTTTACTCATCAATGTAGGATATCTCAAGACATTCCCTGGTATTCTGAAGATATTTCAGATTGTAAGTGTACAGACTTTACCATACGCATTGTATTTAACAGTCTAATACACAAATATTGCAAGGACTTCTTTGCTGGTGTATTGTTTAGTTTAACTAGCATTGTTATATCAAATATGGTACATAAGTAATTCAGTGCTCATGTTCTAATACTTGATGAAAAAGGAATTAAAGATAGAATTCACAAGAACAATTGTTCATATTCTCAAAGGTTTATAAGAACTATACACCATGTTTTTTTACGATCATATAGAATATAACCAATTAATTTTTACAGATCCTTGGATGTGTGGCTGTTGGTATTATTGGCCACTACATCAAGTGGACATATGCATCATCGGAATTATTAGTACCAGAGTTGTTCTTCTTACTGATAGCCAGTGCCTGCCTCATCACGACAACTCTCTTGCTCCTGTCATGTATCTTTTCCATTGCCACAGCTTCCATCATCCCAAAGACTCTCTTTGTAAGTTCTGTATGGCTGTTTTAAGTTGTTTCTGAACTTTCACAACATGTAGGTTCCAATCTTGATTATTTACTACGTAGAAGAAATAGCTTGGTAGAAACCATTAGGATGCTCATACATGGTAATATCAGATATTAAACTAAACCTAAGGTTGAGATGAAACATGTTAATATTAATCAGGATACTATCTACCTATATCTCTGATGCCCGTTCCTTCAGGAACTCCTATCGAGGGGGTGGTCATAACAAAAGAAGCTCCACTTATCCCTGTCTTTAAAGTGTCCCTTGCATACACCATTTCATGAAATTCTTCCTCCATTTCTCTCCCTCAAGTCCTCTTCCACACTATTTCTTCATGTCACACCAGCATACACTAGGATAAAGTCCTTTTTGGTACTCATTAGAATGTTGATTATCACAACATACTGATAAAAGAAAGCTTCTGAGGTTCATTGTTGTGAGGGAATAAATGCATGAATGCCATAATTTAATAGACAAAAGATGTTAAGTATAGCATTCCAGTAGTCATTGTTTGTCTGCAATATGTAAGGTGAGGAATTTGACATAAAAGGCTCATAGTTTCAATAATTATCTTAAGTAGTTGGGAAGTGTGCTGAAATGTTTGATAAGCAACTAGTAATGTTCAGAAAATCACTAGATGAGATATTAGCACCAAGTGAAGAGAGCAAACAGTCTTTAAGCCTTTCAGTGCAAAACATATTTAGAAAATTACTGAAAGAAATATCAGTATTATGAATGTGGCATTGAGTGGAATGGTTATACCCAAACTAGGAAATATAATACTGTTTTCATTAGGTAAAGGAATTACTTGGGGTATATCACTATATCTTTTTTGAGAATTGGGGCTCGAATTCTTAAAATAACACTAAGTTCGCACAACAGCAACAAATATGAAAAGTGTCAATTTTTTTCATTTGCCATTCTAATTGTTCTTTTCCATTAATAATGAAATATTTCAAGACATTGTAATGTTTACCTCATAATATCTTCCATTATGATGCCACTACAAAATAATATTCCTATCTCACAAGTTCCCGGAAAAATACTCTGGAATCAGATTCCATCTGCAGATGATCACCTTGTTGGCAACAAATATGAAAAGTGTCAATTTTTTTCATTTGCCATTCTAATTGTTCTTTTCCATTAATAATGAAATATTTCAAGACATTGTAATGTTTACCTCATAATATCTTCCATTATGATGCCACTACAAAATAATATTCCTATCTCACAAGTTCCCGGAAAAATACTCTGGAATCAGATTCCATCTGCAGATGATCACCTTGTTGGCAGTGGCAAATCCGCATATGCAATTCTTAATCGTGAGCAAGGTTTTTCAATTATAATGCCTTTGGCACGATTTCAGAGCTACGTGATACCAGATTCCTAGCCCTCAAGTTCTGGAAAATCATTTGGAATCATATTCCACTTAGTGACAGTCACTTTGTAAGAAATGCCAGTTTATATTCAGTATTGTTTGCAGTGTGTCGTATTAGTCTGAAGAGCCTGACATGGAAACATTAAATAATATACTATACAGTACTGTGAAACAGTAGTATGTGTATGCCAAATAAATATCACATGAAACTTATTTTGATGGAGACTGCTGTGCATACTTCCAAAATCCTATTGGAATAGCATTATCCCACACCTTGAAAGGATTATTGGAAGGTCCTAACCCTCGAAACATCTGAGATATCCATTGCTTACAGGGTAATTCTTATGAGTGAAAACGTTTTTAAACCTTCATGATTTACTTTTTTTTTTAATCAGGTGTCCAGGCATTTCAGATAAAATACTGAATTTCTTGTTTACCTTAAATTTAAAGGTATCATAACTAAAAAAATATACCAATGGGTGTGTCAGCAAGTTTGATACAAGACATCAAGCACTTGTAGTGGGTGATATAAATGCAAGATTGATTAATATGGCAGTTGAGGATATAACTGGGTGATGTCGGGTACTCAGTTTGGTGGATAGGAATGGTGAAGAGCTTGTGGAGATGTGTGCTGAAATTGACCTGGTGACCGTGATTACACGGTTTAAAATGAGGGATATACATATGTAGCTTAGTTGTAAAGATACTAATTGATGGGTATGCGAGAGACTCTGACATTTGTTGAAAGGAGAGGCTGATAGGATGTCTCACCATTACCTGGTGGAGTCAAGAATGAAGATTCGTAGAGGCTTCAAGAAACGGGGAAATAATATGAGTGAGAAGAGGGCGGTGAAAGTAAATGAGCTTGGAAAAGAGACATGTGAATAAATACCAGAGAGAATGGGTGAAGAATGGCAAAAGAATATTTAAGGAAGCAGGTTTGGCATGTGCAAGAGAGGTGTATGGCATGTGAAAGAGAAAAGAAAAGTCTATAGGCAATAATTACAGGGAAGGAGTGCAGATGATTGCGAGATGTACAGGTTAAAGTATTAGGAGGTCATTAGGAAGGTGCAGGGGTTGAAAAAAGGGCAGATAAGAGTTGGGGAGGGTAAGCATTGGTAAACTTCAAGAACAAGATGTTTTGGGAGGTTAATAGAGTGAGAAAAACAAGAGAACAAATGGAACATCAGAAGGGAATAAATGGGGATAGTGTTAACTGGCATTGATGAGGTAAGGTGGAAAGGGAGTATTCTGAAGGATTATTGAATGTGTTTAATGATAGGATGGCAAATGGAGGGCGTTTAGGTTGGGTGGGTACTCAAAGTGAGTCATGGAAAGTGGTTTCGTGAAGAGAAGTGGTGAAAGCCTCGTGTAAGATGAATGTGGCAAGGCAGTGTGGAGTAGATGGTAATATTGTTGGATTTCTTAAGAAAGGGGGTGACTTTGTTGTTAATTGGTTTGTTAGGATTTTCAGTATGTGCATGATCAGGGTGAGGTGCCTGAGGATTGGCAGATGCATGTATAGTGACACAGTATAAAGGGAAGGGGGACAGAGGTGAGTGTTCCAACAAATAAGGTATAAGTTTGTAGAGTGTACGTGGCAAGTTGTTTGGAAGAGTGGTATTGATACGGTGATGACATGTGCAGAGCATCAGATTAGGGAGGAACATTTTGGTTTCAGGATTGGTAAAAAATATGAGGTCAGGTGTTTGCTTTAAAGAATGTGTGGTTTGAAAAATATGTTGAGAAACAGAAGGATCTGTATGTAGTGTTTATGGATCGGGAGAAAACGTAAGATAGGGTTGAAAGAGATGCCTTATGGATGGGTTTATGAATTTATGGTGCGGAAGGAAAGCAACTAGGAGTTTTAATCAAGAGTTAAGGTTGGGTCTGTGGCAGAGGTGTTTGATGTCAACAAGGATATTTAATTTGTGTATGGATAGGGTGGTGGGGGAGGTAAATACATGGGTCTTGGAGAGAGGGGAAAGTATTCAGTCTGTAGGGGTGAGGGGGGCTTAGGAAGCAAGTCAGTTGTTGTTTGCTGATGACACAGCATTGTTGGCTGATCTGAGTGTTTGAGTCTGGGAAAGTGTGTGAAAGAAAGAAGTTGTGAGTAAATGTAAACAAAAGCAATGTTATTAGATTTAGCAGGACAAAGGGACAGGTTGGTTGGAGTTTGAGTCTGAATGAAGGAAATCTGAAAGTTTAGATACCAGAGAGTGGACATGGCAGGGAATGGAACCATAGAAGCAGAAATAAAGTCATAGGGTGGGTGAGGATGCGAAAGCGCTGGAAAAACGAAGGATTGAACAAAGAAGAAGGTCACTATCTGGGAGGAGTAAAAATGGTTATGTTTGAAGTGATAGCAGTCCTACCAATGTTGAATGTATGGAAAGCATGGGCAATAGATGAGAATGTGTGAAGGGTGTATGTTTTAGAAACTACATCTTTGAGAACAATACACAGTGCGAGATGGTTTAATCAAGTAAAAGTAATAAATAGGTAACAGAGGGGTATGGTAATAAGAAGCATGGTTAACAGAGCTGAAGGTGTGCTGAAATGGTTTTGATATATGGAGAGAATGAGTGAGTAGAAGTTGACAAGAGTATGTTTATTTCAGAATTGGAGGAGACAAGGAATTTAGGAAGAGCAAACTGAGGATAGAAAGATTGAGCGATATATAACTTTGAGTGCTCAGGGACTGAGCACATGGAAGGATGAATGGCATGCACAGGATAGAGTGAATTAAGATTGATGTGGTATACAGGGGGTAATATTCTGTCACTGGCATATGAAGCAGCCAGGGGAAAACCAGGGGAAGGTTTGTGGGGCCTAGTTGTGGATGGCGCATTACACATGAGATCGAGAATGGATGTGAGCAAATGAGGCCTTTTCTTCATCTGTTCTGGTGCTACTTCCCTAATGCAGGAAACGGTGAACATATTTTCTTTTTCCAAATATTTTATCTTCATATTTCTGATGCTTGTTCCATCCATCAGGGGGTTGGCCAAGGCAAAAGAGTATTCACCCTACCTTTTAATGCTGCATGTTTGGGAAGTACATCTCATATATGCCAGCTGTCAACAGACTTTACTGGTTAAAACCTACAAATATTTAGGTATTTAAAATAATGGAAACTTTATTTTGCAGATATAGAATCTTATGCATTTCTTAAGATGTACTCTTAAATATTTGAAATGAAAGGTATTTGGGTACCATACTATTTGTATATGTTCCTCTTAGTAATCAACATACCTCTCTCTTGTTTTATTTTTCAAAAAAGAAAAAAATTCAACAGATCCTCTTTCAACTGGCCATGAAGCAGAATGCAGCATGGTCACATTTTTTCTGTTGATTATCATGTTTTGGGTCCTGCAGGAAACGCTGTATCACATAGCGGCATCACTGCTTTACTTCGCAAGTGCTCTTTACCTCCTCATTCTCGTGACCAACAGAAATTACAGGCACAGCTATCATGTAGCTAAAACAGCTGCCAGTGTAAGTAAGAACTGAAGTCTTTCATGTGTTTGTCAGATGTTAGATATTTCAGGTTTTCATTCTACTGATTTTGACCACTGATTTCTGAAGTTCAGAATTTTATATGAATGCTTAAATAGATAAAGCAGTGTTTTATTATTCTGTTACTTTTGTAAGCTCTTCAGTTTCAGTGGCAGGATGAAAGACCAGAAATATTTTTTATCTCAGTACTTATCCCATATTTGTTCTCGGGTGTGTTACTCATCTCGATGTATTTGTAAGACTAAATATTTTTTTTTTTTTAGAACTATCAATGATTGTAAAACATCTAATTAAATAACACAGCCTAGAGCTAATATGGCTTAATCTTCTTGCCTCACAGTTACAATGTGATCTCTAAGTAACAGCAAACCAATAAAGTTGGAAAGGCAACTGTGAAATGAAAAATGGTGCCAAGTCTAATTCAGTTAATAGTAATGCGACAGCTAAATATACTGAGTTATGCAGCACCAAAATGGCTTACATTGTATCAGTGAGGCAACAGTTTAATAGAGTGAAGATGAAAATGAGTGGAAAAGGATGCATGAGACTGAGGTGTGGTTTTTCCCCTTTAGGTTGTCCTGTTACATGGTACACTCTCCTACCTTCTTGTGTGTTCATCTATTAATCTACTGAGGGAAGTGGTGACCAGAAACAGTGGATATAGAATATATGAAAGAGGATACAAGTCTAAAATATTTTCTGGGGTGAGTGTACTTTCATTCATGAACTCAAGAACAGGAATATTGACAGTTGGAAAAAACGATGACTACCTCTGCGAATACATTTAGAGTTATAAGTTATCAACTAGCACATCCACATCATGACAGTGGCTTGTTTTTTCATGGCTGTGCATAATAATGAACTCCTACATTCAAACCAAGATACAAAGTTTCAGCTTTATAACATTAAAAAAATATTAACCCACACAACAAAGCATTGGACACAAGCTTATTACAGCTTTGCAGTACTTTTAAGACATGCTCACACTGTAACCCTGACTTTTAGCTTGTGTGTACAAAGTGTTTAGCATCCACACCAGTAGACAGTGACAGATTTCCTTAGTTTACAATACCTGCATTGGGACACTGGAATGTAGCTTAATTATAGCCTTATGACAGCTATGTTCATAATGCAACATTGTGTTTTAGCTTTATGACATCTCTGCAGTATTTGAATATGGTACCTTGACCAATACCCTTGACTGTAGCTTTATTGCAACTATTTACCATTATCAACTCCAACATTCACACTAGGACTTTGGACTCTTGCTCTTTTGCTCTGGATTACAGCTTTATATGACACCTGTACAAGCCTAATCACTGAAGGACATGTAGTTTTGTGATTCCTCTGCGATGTTATTAACAGACACAAGGAGAAATTGTTTTGTAGCTTTATGACAGCTGTTCAGATTTAACACCACCAACACCCCATGACTGGACTGTGGGTCATAGTATCACAAGACCTGGGCTTGTTTATTAATCCTTTCATTGTGCAAGGTTTATGGAAAGTTATTTGCCCCTTGTGGAAAATAAAATTCCTCAGAATATATTAGAAGAAGCTACCCCAAAAAGTTGTATACTTACTTCCATGGTGATATGGAAGGATGTGGCACAGAGTAATGCGTGTCCTCAAATGATTGTATATATCCCTTATTTTTATGTAATTATATGGTATTTTACTCAGTGCAATTTCACACACTTCAGAAGTACCACTGACATCAATGAGGGTGGATATAATGGAAACGAAAAGTTTGAGGACAGTATGTGATGTGAAGTGGTTTGATCAAGTAAGTAATGAAAGGGTAAGAGAGATGTCTGGTAATAAAAAGAGTGTGGTTGAGAGAGCAGAAGAAGGTGTACTGAAATGGTTTGGACACATAGAGAGCATGAGTGAGGAAAGGTTGACAAAGAGGATATATGTGTCAGAGGTGGAGGGGACGAGGAGAAGCAGGAGACCAAACTGGAGGAGAAAAGATAAAACAAAAAAGATTTTGAGTGACTGGGGCCTGAACTTGCAGGAGGTTGAATAGAGTGAATTGTGTGTTAACCAGGGTCGACGTGTTGTCAATGGAGTGAGCCAGGGCATGTGAAACGTCTGGGGTAAACCATGGAAAGGTCTGTGGGGCCAAGCTCTGAATAAGATGTGGTTATGGTGCGTTACAAATGACAGCTACTGAGTGTGAGTGGATGTAGCCTCTTTTTGTGTGTTTCCCGGCACTACCTTGTTGACGCAGCAAGTGGCAATGCCGTTTCCTGTGGGGTAGGGTGGTGCCAGGAATGGATGAAGGTGAGCAAATGTGAATATGTACATGTGTATATAGGTATATGTCTGTGTATGTGTGGGCATATATATATATATATATATATTTTTTTTTTCAAACTATTCGCCATTTCCCGCGTTAGCGAGGTAGCGTTAAGAACAGAGGACTGGGCCTTTTTTGGAATATCCTCACCTGGCCCCCTCTGTTCCTTTTTTTTGGAAAATTAAAAAAAAAAACGAGAGGGGAGGATTTCCAGCCCCCCGCTCCCTCCCCTTTTAGTCGCCTTCTACGACACGCAGGGAATACGTGGGAAGTATTCTTAATCCCCTATCCCCATGGATAAAATATATACATATATATATATATATATATATATATATATATTTTTTTTTTGCTTTGTCGCTGTCTCCTGCGTTTGCGAGGTAGCGCAAGGAAACAGACGAAAGAAATGGCCTAACCCACCCCCATACACATGTATATACATACGTCCACACACGCAAATATACATACCTACACAGCTTTCCATGGTTTACCCCAGACGCTTCACATGCCTTGATTCAATCCACTGACAGCACGTCAACCCCGGTATACCACATCGATCCAATTCACTCTATTCCTTGCCCTCCTTTCACCCTCCTGCATGTTCAGGCCCCGATCACACAAAATCTTTTTCACTCCATCTTTCCACCTCCAATTTGGTCTTCCTCTTCTCCTCGTTCCTTCCACCTCCGACACATATATCCTCTTGGTCAATCTTTCCTCACTCATTCTCTCCATGTGACCAAACCATTTCAAAACACCCTCTTCTGCTCTCTCAACCACGCTCTTTTTATTTCCACACATCTCTCTTACCCTTACGTTACTCACTCGATCAAACCACCTCACACCACACATTGTCCTCAAACATCTCATTTCCAGCACATCCATCCTCCTGCGCACAACTCTATCCATAGCCCACGCCTCGCAACCATACAACATTGTTGGAACCACTATTCCTTCAAACATACCCATTTTTGCTTTCCGAGATAATGTTCTCGACTTCCACACATTCTTCAAGGCCCCCAGGATTTTCGCCCCCTCCCCCACCCTATGATCCACTTCCGCTTCCATATATATATATATATATATATATATATGTTTATGGATGGGGTTGTTAGGGAGGTAAATGCAAGAGTTTTGGAAAGAGGGGCAAGTATGAAGTCTGTTGGGGATGAGAGAGCTTGGGAAGTGAGTCAGTTGTTGTTCGCTGATGATACAGCGCTGGTGGCTGATTCATGTGAGAAACTGCAGAAGCTGGTGACGGAGTTTGGTAAAGTGTGTGGAAGAAGAAAGTTAAGAGTAAATGTCAATAAGAGCAAGGTTATTAGGTACAGTAGGGTTGAGGGTCAAGTCAATTGGGAGGTGAGTTTGAATGGTGAGAGGCTGGAGGAAGTGAAGTGTTTTAGATATCTGGGAGTGGATCTGTCAGCGGATGGAACCATGGAAGCGGAAGTGGATCATAGGGTGGGGGAGGGGGCGAAAAATTTTGGGAGCCTTGAAAAATGTGTGGAAGTCGAGAACATTATCCCGGAAAGCAAAAATGGGTATGTTTGAAGGAATAGTGATTCAACAATGTTGTATGGTTGCGAGGCGTGGGCTATGGATAGAGTTGTGCGCAGGAGGATGGATGTGCTGGAAATGAGATGTTTGAGGACAATGTGTGGTGTGAGGTGGTTGATCGAGTAAGTAACGTAAGGGTAAGAGGGATGTGTGGAAATAAAAAGAGCGTGGTTGAGAGAGCAGAAGAGGGTGTTTTGAAGTGGTTTGGGCACATGGAGAGAATGAGTGAGGAAAGATTGACCAAGAGGATATATGTGTCGGAGGTGGAGGGAACGAGGAGAAGAGGGAGACCAAATTGGAGGTGGAAAGATGGAGTGAAAAGGATTTTGTGTGATCGGGGCCTGAACATGCAGGAGGGTGAAAGGAGGGCAAGGAATAGAGTGAATTGGAGCGATGTGGTATACAGGGGTTGACGTGCTGTCAGTGGATTGAATCAAGGCATGTGAAGCGTCTGGGGTAAACCATGGAAAGCTGTGTAGGTATGTATATTGCGTGTGTGGACGTGTGTATGTACATGTGTATGGGGGAGGTTGGGCCATTTCTTTCGTCTGTTTCCTTGCGCTACCTCGCAAACGCGGGAGACAGCGACAAAGTATAAAAAAAAAAAAAAAAAAAAAAAAAAAAAAATATATATATATATATATATATATATATATATATATATATATATATATATATATATTATGTGTGTGTGTGTGTGTGTGTGTGTGTATACGAGTGGATGGGCCATTCCTCATCTGTTTCCGGCGCTACCTCACTGACACGGGAGATGGTGATCAAGTAAAATAAATGTCGAAAATGAAATGTTTGAGGACAATATGTAGTGTGAGGTGGTTTGATCGAGTAAGTAATGTAAGAGAGATGTGTGGAAATAAAAAGAGTACGGTTGAGAGAGCAGAATAGGGTGTGTTGAAATGGTTTGGACATATGGAAAGCATGAGTGACAAAAGATTGACAGAAAGGATATATGTGTCAGATGTGGAGGGAACAAGAAGCGGGAAACCAAATTGGAGGTGGAAGGATGGAGTTAAAAAGATTTTGAACGATTGGGGCCTGAACATACAGGAGGGTGAGAGGTGTACAAGCAATTGAGTGAATTGGAACTATATGGTATACTGAGGTCAACGTGCTATCAATGGACTGAACTATGGCATGTGAAGCATCTGGGGTAAACCATGGAAAAGTCTGTGGGGCCTGAATGTGGATAGGTAGCTGTGGTTTTGATGCATTACACATGAGAGCTAAAGACTGAGTGCAAATGAATGTGGCCTTTTTGTCTGTATTCCTGGTGCTACCTCGCTTATGCAGGGGACAGCGATGCTGTTTTCCTGTGGGGAAGGGTAGTGACAGGAATGGATGAAGGCAAGTAAGTATGTATATGGAAGTGTGTATGTATGTAATGTCTGCATATGTGTATGTATATGTTGACACGTATAAGTATGTATCTGTGCATGTGTAGGTGTTTATGTGTATATATATATTATTTTGCTTTTGCTTTGTCGCTGTCTCCCGTGTTAGCGAGGTAGCGCAAGGAAACAGACGAAAGAATGGCCCAACCCACCCACATACACATGTATATAAATACACACCCACACACAGCACATATACATACCTATACATCTCAATGTATACATATATATATACACAGACATATACATATATACCCATGTACATAATTCATACTGTCTGCCTTTATTCATTCCCATCGCCACCCCGCCACACATGGAAAAACAACACCCTCCCCCTCATGTGTGTGAGGTAGCGCTAGGAAAAGACAACAAAGGCCCCATTCGTTCACACTCAGTCTCTAGCTGTCATGTAATAATGCACCGAAACCACAGCTCCCTTTCCACATCCAGGCCCCACAGAACTTTCCATGGTTTACCCCAGACGCTTCACATGCCCTGGTTCAATCCATTGACAGCACGTCGACCCGGTATACCACATTGTTCTAATTCACTCTATTCCTTGCACGCCTTTCACCCTCCTGCATGTTCAGGCCCTGATCACTCAAAATCTTTTTTACTCTATCTTTCCACCTCCAATTTGGTCTCCCACTTCTCCTCGTTCCCTCCACCTCTGACACATATATCCTGTTGGTCAATCTTTCCTCACTCATTCTCTCCATGTGACCAAACCATTTCAAAACACCCTCTTCTGCTCTCTCAACCACACTCTTTTTATTACCACACACCTCACTTACCCTATTATTACTTACTCGATCAAACCACCTTACACCACATATTGTCCTCAAACATCTCATTTCCAGCACATCCACCCTCCTGCGCACAACTCTATCCATAGCCCACACCTCGCAACCATACAACATTGTTGGAACCACTATTCCTTCAAACATACCCATTTTCGCTTTCCGAGATAATGTTCTCGACTTCCACACATTCTTCAAGGCTCCCAGAATTTTAGCCCCCTCCCCCACCCTGTGATTCACTTCCGCTTCCATGGTTCCATCCGCTGCCAAATCCACTCCCTCATATCTAAAACACCACTTCCTCCAGTTTTTCTCCATTCAAACTTACCTCCCAATTGACTTGACCCTCAACCCTACTGTACCTAATAACCTTACTCTTATTCACATTTACTCTCAACTTTCTTCTTTCACACACTTTACCAAACTCAGTCACTAGCTTCTGCAGTTTCTCACATGAATCAGCCACCAGCGCTGTATCATCAGCGAACAACAACTGACTCGTGTGTGTGTGTGTGTGTGTGTATGAGTGGATGGGCCATTCTTCGTCTATTTCCTGGAGCTACTTCACTGATGCAGGAAACAGTGATTATGTACAATAAATAAATATAAATATATATAATTTTATTCATTTCTATTCATTATACTTGATCACCGGTTCCCACATCTTACTGGCCCAACGTTGCTTATGCAGAATATGGCAAACATGACAAAACAATAGATGTATAACAGTATAGATGTATGTGATATGCCTGCAAAAGATAATTTTTTAGCACAGGCTACCCAAGCAAGGAAATACTACTAATTTTTTCAAAGTTTTCTTTCCGTATGGATATGATGCTTGTGTTTAAACGAGAAAGAAATATCTGAAATATTCAATATATTGCTTACAGGATGAGTTGCACAGTTTGAGGGTTAAGAAAGGAGATTTAGAAATTGCACTGAACACCAGACCACTGTCTACAACTAGCCTGGGTCTGTAAAACACAAGTAAAGATAATTAGAAAGCAAATAGAGCTTTAATTTGAAAATAGAAACTACCAAGTGAGACACTATTTACTCCAGGAAAGGAAGTGCCAAACCAATTTCTGAGATATTTATGGGAGGATGAGCTCTTTTTTGACCATAGAGATGTGTGGATGAATTGTGTTCCAAGACTGGCATAAGATGTCTGATGCTGTACCACATAGGAGGCTGTGTGTGTGTGTGTGTGTGTGTGTGTGTTTATATTGTATGGTTTTTAATTTATAGGGATCTCTTCATGGTTAGTTAAACTTGTGTAATATTCACCATGTTTTAAATCATTTTGGCAGAGTATATACCATATAATGTGAAGTTTCTTAAAGCAAGTGTGGCAACAATCAGGTTATTGTAGGAAAATTTATTTAAAGCTATTCATTAAAAGTAAAGGGATTAAAAGCTCTATTTTTCTATTTTCAGGCTGTAGGACTGGTGAATTGTGCTCTATATATCATATCCAGCATCTACTCTGTCAGGACCTTCCGCCAGGGGTAAAAATCATGCTGTACTCTCAGGCCCTGAAAGACTGATTTGAAAAGTACAGAAATTCTATTAAGGATGACTTTATTATGAATCTTCTACATAGATTAAATTTTACTATAGTATATAAGCATAAACTCTGATGTCACCATTTTTCACTCGGGTTAGGTTCTAGTTCAAGCAAGTTCTAGAATTCAGACTGGACCTACTTCCCACAATATATTTTTGTGTAAGACTTGATCGATATAAAAAATTTTCCTTCCCTATGAGTAATGCTTTTTTTAAATCTGCATAGCAAAGATATATAGTAATGTCAACTAGGAAGGAGTTTCATGAACAGGCTTTTAACCCAAGAGTTTAGTCATAATGCTTGATCTTCCAAAGATGCAGAGAAAGATTTTAAACTTTTTTTTGTAAAGAATTTGCAGTAAACTCCTTTTTTTTAGTTTTTTGTAGATGTATGAAATGAAAAAAAAATATATTTTTCCGTATCTGGCTTAAAATTATCACAATGTTTAATATATAAGGAAGAAAAATAAATATTTTGCTTAACCTGTACGTACAGGATATATGAACAGTTCACTCCGTTTCTTGATTGACGGGTTAAAGTTGATTGTTTTTTTACAAAAACATAATCTACAAAATTGTCTCATATTCAAGTGTTGAAAGTCAAACACAAGTACTCTCCATAAACATGTAAATACCATACATGCAAATATCACTTTCAACATCATATCAAGAAACCCATTGATTGGTACATTCTCTCTTCTGTTTTTCTGAGATGTAGTTCCATTGCCTGGATGACCATAAGAAAAATGGAGTACAGGAAAGTGAAATCACCGATGGTATTAAACAGAAATTGTCTTGGAAAAAATTCAGAGGTCTTGTGAACAAACATTCTTGGTAATGCACTATAATATGTCCATAATACTTCAGTGATTTACAGCACGTGTTTATTAAGGTGTTTTGTATATGTCGGTAGGAATATTTATAATGGGTGTTTCAAGTCCCTGGAATTACAGGCAGAATTCACAGATGGCATTTAATTCAGCCAATCTTTGGATTACACAACATGCACTTGTATAACTATATCCTTTAGTCTGTATACGGTATACAGGTTTATGTATTGCAAATTGAACATTTGTTGAACTAAAGGTCAGTAGTCAGTTCTGCCATGATTCCAAGCTTTTGAAACAACTTTTACTAAGTGTACTTAGACACATAAGATGCATAAGTCACAAATTTCTGCTTTGTTTCTCAAACAGATTTTCCTCAAGCTCACAGATTTCTATTTTTTCACTACAAAGATGAATTATCTATATTAGATATCTAGTGCTAACATGCATTCTCTGATAGTCCAGCGAGATGTTGTGTCTGTAAGTGGACAAACCTAGGGGAGGTGTTAGATAATGGTGCTTTACACTAAACTTAGGGTCCAAGGCTTCATCTCCTGTTCCAAGCATAACTGACAAAGCATTATTACAATGACTGCACAAGGCTACAAATACTCTCTTAGTATGTAATGATGTCCATTTAGTCATCATTAGAAAATAAAGTTCATTTTCTTAGCATTCATGTTTACTGTAATGTATGTTATATACAAATGCTGATTTAAGTTATGTAAGCTTTTTGTTAGTTAAATATTAGTGTTGCGCTAAATCATTCTTCAAAAGACTCAGAAAATCTTGTTTTTCCACCAAACTGTACAATGAATGTGTTCCATAATATATTCAAATCTTTATTCATCATCTATTGTTGCACCGATGCTTGGCAATATTATCTTCACTGAATTATAAATGTATGACAGATTGACACCAAGATGTGTTACATTAGGATTTGGTAATTGCTTCCTTTCACTAAGTGATTATCGTAACTTCAGTGTAACCTTTTCACTACATGGAACATGACCCCATGATATCTTCATGACATATTAACTTGAAAAGGTAATCATATGTTCTTTGTACAGCATATTTCCAGCAGTAAGTGGTGCAACTACATATCAATCTGTTGATGTTTCATAATCTCAACATGATTTATTGTAGTTATATCAGTCTTCTTTATTAAACTCACTTTTTAAAAACCTCATTTAAAGAACTGAAACTTAAATTTCTAGCTGTGATCTGACTGAAGTTCTTTAGAAAATATAAGAAAGCTTTTGATATTCCTAAATGGCTTGACAATACTTCATTTTCATCAAGTATTTATTGTTGATGTATAAAATTTTGAATAAAGGGATACTGAAAAGAAAGTTACTGATGATGTTTCCAATCTCTTTCAGTGCTGGTCTTAGCATTCAAAGTCTAACTCAGTCTGTGGTCTGTGATTGCAGGAGACAGCTGTGACTTTAGCACATTACACATGACAGCTAGAGACTGAGTGTGAACAAACATGGCCTTTTTTTTTTTGTCCGTTTTCCTGGCGCTACCTTGCTGACACGGGGGGGCAGCGATGCTGTTTCCTGTGGGGTGGGGTGGTGCCATGAATAGATTAAAGGCAAGCAAGTATGAATGTGTACATGTGTATATATGTATACGTCTGTGTATGTATATGTATGTACATGTGTATATGTTGATATATATATCTATATGTACATGTGTATATGTTGAGATGTATATGTATGTATATGTACTTGTATGGGTGTTTATGAACATGTGTATATGAATGGATGGGCCATTCTTCGTCTGTTTCCTGGCGCTACCTCGCTGATGCGGGAAGTGGTGATCAAGTATCAGACTTATGAGCATGGATGCATACATATATGTGTAACTCCCCCTGGTATTATGCTGATAAATGACACACTAGGAATTTTTTCCTAGTGCTAACTGTCTTTGTTTTTGACATAATACATCTCAGCATATCAATAAAAAGTGCCTTTCAATTTTAACTTTTGCTGTGGAGAAAACCCACTGGCCTTGCAGTAATCTTTGATTACTGTAAAAACACAGATACCACAGAAATCATCACTGAAGGGTTAAATATGAAATTCATCTCCTTGCACATTTCCTCATTAATGCAATGAACTTATGGAAAAGTTTCAGATTGTCTTTTCCCTTGTGTATGGTATTTGTTTCAAAAGTCTCTCCTCCTTATCTTGGAGCATATATTTTCTTTCTCTTTCATACTAAAAAATTGCCAAACATATGTATTTTGTCTAGTCTCTTATATTTCATCACTGAATGGGCTTTGGATATTTACATTTTCTTTTGAGTTCTGCAGTTATGTTTTGTATTCTTCCATGCCTGCCATTTCATTGCGGTACAAAGTTACTGGAGATGCAGGGCAAAGGTCCCTGTTGCACTTCCACAACACAATAATTTTTTAATTAAACAAAGATTATCAAATATTTTTCTATAAACTACTTCATCTCAGACCTTTAAACCTTCCAATTACCCCTCTAGTATATATTTTTTTCAGTAAAACATAACGAGTATAATAAGCCTCAGATATGGCAATCTCAGATGGAGAGAGAAAAGGACACAAGAAAATGACATAAAGTTCCACAACTTCCCCAAATGAAAGGAGATATTATAATGGCCAATCTTTGTGTGGCTGATCTTTTCACACTCACTTTGATAAGCATCAGTCAGGTATGTTCCATGGGTCCTAGACATTGTGGCTAGGACACAAAAAGACAGCTCACAGAAGAGTGGCTGAAGTACCATAGTACTGAAAGAAGAGGAAGAGGTCAGCAATGTCATGGTGGGCAGAGATAGATGGGTGGAGAGAAGTGATACCTTGGGAATCATAAGAATTAATCATAATTCAGAGATGTCAACTATTTCCTCAGGTTCCTTACAAAAATCAAATCTCTCTTTACCAAGACTTTTTTCTATCAACCTTCAGTTTTCCAACACTGCTTTCTCCACTTCGACTAAACACCTAAACGAAGATAAATTTTTTCATTTGTGATATTCTATGGCTATTTATGTTGTTCCTTACTAACTTATTTCTTCATATATTCTACTTCAAGAGACTCTTTTGTTGCTTTCCTTTTCATTTTTGAAGATCACAGCCTACAACTACAGTACAAATGCTTTTTCAAAGTCTACCCTTTCTAATATGCAAATTGTTATATTTCCCTTTGCATATTTTCTTCCCTGTTAAACTATTCCTATTTACTAGCCTCCCCTTTATTTTTTCCCAAAAGTCATTCAAGCTAATCACATCCTTGCCATTGTTTTAGCCTCTGCAAACAGTACCTCTCCTTTCCTCATCACTTTCTTTAAAATACCACTTCTCATTAAACAACATTAACATCACAAAGTATCCAAACAACCCTCTACTCCATATCTATCCAATTTCTGTTTGCTCTGCTTAAAGCCAAGGGCAGATGTCAAACTTTAACGTAGTCCCACATTACAATCACCAATGTAAAGTCCATTTATCTAACGATCATCCATATCACAACCTTCCAATAAAACTTTTGTATTTATATCCTTCTGCATTAGTAGCTGACGTACATTGCCAATCTCCAAATTACACTTACCCTATCTAAGACACTTTTCATGGGCTGATTCAAGAGCAAAAACTTACAGGGATAGTATACTGTGTAGCTCTCAGAAAACACTACAAAATTAAGGCAACATTAGCAGACATGTAACATAATAGTGGACCCTAGAGCCATGGGCAATTTTCAGTTCATCCAAATTGCATTAGTTGTGATTTGCTAAAAAACATTTCCTTTACAATGTTAGACTGGACAAAATGAAAAGAAAACCAATAACATTTTAGTGTTTAACTACATTTCAAATAACTGGGAATACAACGGCAAAAACAACAACCATCTCTTGTTCCCCTACATCCACAAGCAATACAGGGCACGGGAACTCCAGGCGCACATGATCACTTAAATTTGTCTACTTATCAAGCTACACAATCAATATAATTTAATGTGTTCATATGCTCATTATAATACACTTCTATTCATACAGTGATAAATAAATCATAGCCAAATATCTAAAGTTACTTATCCAAACATTAGTCTAAATTTGTATCAAAATCAATTACAAAACCAGTTTACTGGATCATACCTAGACAAATATATTTTGCTCTACTATTGTGTAAAAGAAAGCATCTATCATTTACTTTGCATAAGACCAAAATGAAGGCAAATACTGTAATCTTTAATATACAAGGCAGTCTTCATGCAGACCTGGAGTCTTGGCTAGAGTCTATCACGGGAATGTCACAGATTTATTATGATGGGCATTACTCATGTAGGGTATTCACAGCTATAAAGATTTCCGCAAGAGCTTCCTCGGAACATCTCAAGTATGGTAAAACACAAAACTGCCAAATCTTATGTCTACACCAAAAAGATGTTAGGAGTGTACAGTTCAAAACAATGTATGGTTATGAACATCCCTTTTAAATCCCTTGCATACTGTACAGTAGAAGGATTACTCAGCATTTCTCCACAACCATACACAACTGTTCTGTAACTAAAATTTACATCAATTCTTCACTTTACAGCAGACAAAAGAGTGAACAATTTTGCAATATTTAACTAAGCCATAAGAAGAAGGATCACCCCATCTCCAGACTGATCCATCATACTTAAACCTAATTCAGCAGATCATTCACCTAATCATTACATATACAGATCAACAGACAAGAAACAAAATTGTGTGGATCTTTAAGATTAAAATATATGGAAGTATAAAGAATATAATTCATCTATAGGCCACTATAAAATTTAAATAATTATATGTCTATGTTAAAGTGATACCTTACTATATAATATTCACACTACCAAAAAATAATCATCGGAGATTACAGGGGCACTTCCATAATCCTCATGTCTTTAACATTTACACTTGTATCAATATTTCTATGATATGATTAGTAACATACAACATTTTAATGCCAACTTATCTGTTTAAATTATATGAAACTTATACCTTAACTGTATATAACTTAAGAAGTTCTCATCTTGATTTAACAATTTTCACTCTGTGATATAATATCATAACAAGGCAGCCTATGAATAATTAATACCTAAGCCACCTACACTTTTAATCACTCAGATAATGCACCATAATATAGATAAAACTTGCAGATTCCTAATATTGAACACAAACCCTTCCTTTTACATACAAGTAAGACAGTGTCAGATTTTAACTCTAGTAAATTTCTGCTCCTTTTGTATCTACCTTGTTGTGAAGCTTAAAGCAATCCACCTTCAACAAAGAATTTCATCCTCTTATATATATATTACAAGGATTTAAACAGATGTCGAAAGGAGCACAAAAACATCTGTTGTGAATAACATAACAGTTCCATAATCTGCAGCTCAGCAGCTGGTTAGTATGCATTAATTCTCAAACACCCAACAGGCGACATTGCCTTTATGAATATCCCTACAATGCTTAAGAATAAAATAAGTATGTCCTATTCTCTGAAAGCCTGTTTCTTTGAAAATAATTATGCCCTAAACTCTCAAAGCTTTGTTCACTGGGTTACTTAAAGTCTTGCCAACAAGACATAATGACCCAGCATTAGAAGCTAGAGTTGACTATAATCTGCTGCCAAGTGGACACCCAAAATCAGATGCATTCATTTCTATTAAAAATATTCAATGAAACCCACAAAATCCCCCTAGCATTAATCTAATGAACTACTCTGAAAAAGGAAATATATATCAAAGAATGAAGACTATTAATAGACTAAGGGAGCCACTTCAGCTAGAAAATATTGTAACTCTAGATACTGTGGTGATGGGGTGCAGTGGGTGGCAGAGTGTAGGTGGTAGTGGAGGTGGCAGTAAGGGTAGGTGGTTTAAGATGCAGCCGGCTGGCTGACCTCAGTTCCAGGCGTGGTGGTGGATGGTACGGTGCCACCGTTGGCTGCTTTCTCTCCCTCAGCTTCCTTCAGAGCCTCCTCGATGTCTTGTGTTGAGTTGGATCCAGAGCCTCCCATACGGGTCTGAAGCAAATATTCATTTCATTTCAGGCAGATACAATCTTGCCCTAGTTCCTTGCGCAATGCAGCTTACACTTAACATTTCAACATATAGCCAGTGATAACAACAATCATCTATCCCAGGGGATAGGGGAGACTCACATATCATGTGTCATAAAAGGCAGCTATGAAGGATAATGCCTTACTTTTCAAAAGAAGGAACAGAGGAACAGCATATTAGTCTTTTTTCCTCAAAGGCTCAGTAATCTGTTCTAAACAATCTTGCTCATGTAGGACTTAGCAAAAATGTATGAAAGAAAGACTAGCTGTTATTACTCTAAAAATGAAAAAAAAGAAAAAAATCTAAGTAAATAAGGTTAATTTCTGAAGCTGAATAACACAAAAGTAACACAGTATTAACACACTACTGGAAATCTTATATTAACTGAATATTCTCATGATCTGATATGCATTGCAAATTCCTTAACACTAATAAAATATAGCTAGGAGACACTGAGCATTTTAAATGAGGTTACAAACGGACAACTGGAAATTTAAGGAGTGAAACAATATGAAATCAAATATGAAACAGCTCGAAATTGTGATATACCAGCATTCAAAAAAAAGAATAGCTTAAAGAATGATGAAAAGGTTTGTGGGATAAAATGCTGTACCCTATTTACACCTGGTCTTGAGTTCTACATCATCATGAACTAAATTACGGGTACATCAAGGAAGAGGACATGGAGATCAACCAGATTATGCATAGTCTGAAAACAACCCAAAACTGACTGCTTGCTCATTTGAGATCCATGTTAAGATGGTATGAGTTCCCACAGACTGAATTCAACATGGCACAGTTCTGTGCCTCTACAATTACTTCCATGATCTTTGCCCACGTTCTCCCTTCATAATGAAGCCAACAAGCAAATAATTATCAGCATTTCTTCCATGCAATCACCCATTTCTAGTTAAGTCCAAATTACAATTGTACATGCAGACACAAGAAAGATTTTGGTTTAAATCTTCAAATGATTTATACAACATATGCTCTTCAGTGCTCTGCGCAAGAGATGCAATCCTGGAAGAATGCATGTATGGTGAATTTGCATGAAGCAGACCCATGGGACCTATGCATATGGGAAAAATAGGGATTCATTCCTGACACTTCTCAAAGTCTTTGTTTGTCACTCTCACCTTGCAAAAAATTTGTGCTCATCATTTCTCAAAAGATGGTTTATGTATGGAGCCTTTGCACATTTTGCACAAGCTTTAATGAATGTGTTTCTCATTACACCAAATATTTTTTTTCCATTTTCTCAATGAAAGAATGCTCACTCTTCTCATTATCTTTACATTTGGTGCCCTAAACTGAGCCATGGCATTTCTCATTTTCTCAGTCTTTATTTATCCTTTCACTATGACAATAAAATGAGATTTTATTAGTTGTGTAAATCAACTTAGGTCCACATAAGCCAGAAAAATTACCTGTACTGTAATAATAAGTAGCTTCTGGTCTCTCACCCTTCATCTGCTCCCAACATCTGATGACACAGAAATGATCTCATCGTCACAATCTAAAGCTTCCCAACCCTGTTTAAAATTTTAGCCTGTGTTCGCCTCCACCAATTACCACCAATTATAACCTACCATCAACTCGAAAATTCCCAGGCATCCACAGATCACCATCTTAGCATGATGTTAGTTAGTTTTTGAATTAATCAAAATTCTTTTAAGGTACCAGTGTTAATAATTCAGGTGAAAATAGAGCTAACTTCATTTACTCATGTAAAAAAGTTGTCTGCATAAAAAGCAGGTTAAAATGAAAAGAAATATGTAAAGCATCTAAAATGTAAGTTGAAACTGACTTTTGGATGTTAATGTGCTGAGAGGTGCAACTGAAGGGATGTCTGATCATTATCTTGTGGAGGCGAAGGTGAAGATTTGTAAAGGTTTTCAGAAAAGAAGAATGTTGGGGTGAAAAGAGTGGTGAGAATAAGTGAGCTTGGGAAGGAGACTTGTATGAAGAAGTACCAGGAGAGACTGAGTACAGAATGGAAAAAGGTGAGAACAAAGGCGGTAAGGGGAGTGGGGGAGGAATGGGATGTATTTAGGGAAGCAGTGATGGATTGCGCAAAAGTTGCTTGTGGCATGAGAAGCGTGGGAGGTGGGCAGATTAGAAAGGGTAGTGAGTGGTGGGATGAAGAAGTAAGATTATTAGTGAAAGAGAAGAGAGAGGCATTTGGACAATTTTTGCAGGGAAAAAATGCAAATGACTGGGAGATGTATAAAAGAAAGAGGCAGGAGGTCAAGAGAAAGGTGCAAGAGGTGAAAAAGAGGGCAAATGAGAGTTGGGGTGAGAGAGTATCATTAAATTTTAGGGAGAATAAAAAGATGTTTTGGAAGGAGGTAAATAAAGTGCACAAGACAAGGGAGCAAATGGGAACTTCAGTGAAGGGGGCTAATGGGGAGGTGATAAGTAGTGGTGATGTGAGAAGGAGATGGAGTGAGTATTTTGAAGGTTTGTTGAATGTGTTTGATGATAGAATGGCAGATATAGGGTGTTTTGGTCGAGGTGGTGTGCAAAGTGAGAGGGTTAGGGAAAATGATTTGGTAAACAGAGAAGAGGTAGTAAAAGCTTTGTGGAAGATGAAAGCCGGCATGGCAATGGGTTTGGATGGTATTGCAGTGGAATTTATCAAAAAAGGTGGTGACTGTATTGTTGACTGGTTGGTAAGGTTATTTAATGTATGTATGACTCATGGTGAGGTGCCTGAGGATTGGTGGAATGCTTGCATAGTGCCATTGTACAAAGGCAAAGGGGATAAGAGTCAGTGTTCCAATTACAGAGGTATAAGTTTGTTGAGTATTCCTGGTAAATTATATGGGAGGGTATTGATTGATAGGGTGAAGGCATGTACAGAGCATCAGATTGGGGAAGAGCAGTGTGGCTTCAGAAGTGGTAGAGGATGTGTGGATCAGGTGTTTGAAGAATGTGTGTGAGAAATACTTAGAAAAGCAAATGGATTTGTATGTAGCATTCATGGATCTGGAGAAGGCATATGATAGAGTTGACAGAGATGCTCTGTGGAAGGTATTAAGAATATATGGTGTGGGAGGTAAGTTGTTAGAAGCAGTGAAAAGTTTTTATCGAGGATGTAAGGCATATGTACGTGTAGGAGGAGAGGAAAGTGATTGGTTCTCAGTGAATGTAGGTTTGCGGCAGGGGTGTGTGATGTCTCCATGGTTGTTCAATTTCTTTATGGATGGGGTTGTTAGGGAGGTGAATGCAAGAGTTTTGGAAAGGGGCAAGTACGCAGTCTGTTGTGGATGAGAGAGCTTGGGAAGTGAGTCAGTTGTTGTTCGCTGATGATACAGCGCTGGTGGCTGATTCATGTGAGAAACTGCAGAGGCTGGTGACTGAGTTTGGTAAAGTGTGTGAAAGAAGAAAGTTAAGAGTAAATGTGAATAAGAGCAAGGTTATTAGGTACAGTAGGGTTGAGGGTCAAGTCAACTGGGAGTTAAGTTTGAATGGAGAAAAACTGGAGGAAGTGAAGTGTTTTAGATATCTGGGAGTGGATCTGGCAGCGGATGGAACCATGGAAGCGGAAGTGGATCATAGGGTGGGGGAGGGGGCGAAAATTCTGGGGCCTTGAAGAATGTGTGGAAGTCGAGAACATTATCTCGGAAAGCAAAAATGGGTATGTTTGAAGGAGTAGTGGTTCCAACAATGTTGTATGGTTGCGAGGCGTGGGCTATGGATAGAGTTGTGCGCAGGAGGACGGATGTGCTGGAAATGAGATGTTTGAGGACAATGTGTGGTGCGAGGTGGTTTGATCGAGTGAGCAATGTAAGGGTAAGAGAGATGTGTGGAAATAAAAAGAGCGTGGTTGAGAGAGCAGAAGAGGGTGTTTTGAAGTGGTTTGGGCACATGGAGAGGATGAGTGAGGAAAGATTGACCAAGAGGATATATGTGTCGGAGGTGGAGGGAGCAAGGAGAAGAGGGAGACCAAATTGGAGGTGGAAAGATGAGTGAAAAAGATTTTGTGTGATCGGGGCCTGAACATGCAGGAGGGTGAAAGGAGGGCAAGGAATAGAGTGAATTGGAGCGATGTGGTATACCGGGGTTGACGTGCTGTCAGTGGATTGAATCAAGGCATGTGAAGCGTCTGGGGTAAACCATGGAAAGCTGTGTAGGTATGTATATTTGCGTGTGTGGACGTATGTATATACATGTGTATGGGGGGGGTTGGGCCATTTCTTTCGTCTGTTTCCTTGCGCTACCTCGCAAACGCGGGAGACAGCGACAAAGTATTAAAAAAAAAAAAAAAAAAAAAAAAAAAAAAAAATTTCACTTCTAACTTCAAGAGAGGTTTCATTTTTCAGTTAGTGACGATATTCTATTTATAAAATAATGAAATATATAAAAACTGCCATTTCCATTTACAACACTGAACACCCCATGTATACCAATTATTCCCTCAACTGCCACATTACTCACCTTTGCATTCAAATCACCCAACACTATAACCCGGTCTCGTGCATCAAAACCACTAACACACTCCTTCAGCTGCTCCCAAAACACTTGCCTCTCATGATCTTTCTTCTCATGCCCAGGTGCATATGCACCAATAATCACCCATCTCTCTCCATCAACTTTCAATTTTACCCATATTAATCTAGAATTTACTTTCTTACATTCTATCACATACTTCCACAACTCCTGTTTCAGGAGTACTGCTACCCCTTCCCTTGCTCTTGTCCTCTCACTAACCCCTGACTTTACTCCCAAGACATTCCCAAACCACTCTTCCCCTTTACCCTTGAGCTTCGTTTCACTCAGAGCCAAAACATCCAGGTTCCTTTCCTCAAACATACTACCTATCTCTCCTTTTTTCACATCTTGGTTACATCCACACACATTTAGGCAACCCAATCTGAGCCTTCGAGGAGGATGAGCACTCCCCGCGTGACTCCTTCTGTTTCCCATTTTAGAAAGTTAAAAAAATACAAGGAGGGGAGGATTTCTGGCCCCCCGCTCCCGTCCCCTCTAGTCGCTTTCTACGACACGTGAGGAATGCGTGGGAAGTATTCTTTCACCCCTATCCCCAGGGATAATATACATATATATATACACATACACACACACACACACACACGCACACATACACACACACACACACATACATATATATACATGTGAAAAATGTAAGAAACAATTTAGAAAACTGAAACTTCTAGCTTGAAATGAAATGAAAAAATGAATGTCACATAATGGTTCAACCTCTGGCTATGGAAAAAAGGAAATGTTTAATTTATTTACACAAACGTCAATAGTAGTTCTCATCAATTTAACCACTGTATCAATAAGCTTCAATGTCTAAGCTACATTTTTTCAATTTCACTATGTATGTTTGATTATGTTTGGGTATGTTTGAAGGAATAGTGGTTCCAACAATGTTGTATGGTTGCGAGGCGTGGACTATGGATAGAGTTGTGCGCAGGAGGATGGATGTGCTGGAAATGAGATGTTTGAGGACAATGTGTGGTGTGAGGTGGTTTGAACGAGTAAGTAACGTAAGGGTAAGAGAGATGTGTGGAAATAAAAAGAGCGTGGTTGAGAGAGCAGAAGAGGGTGTTTTGAAATGGTTTGGTCACATGGAGAGAATGAGTGAGGAAAGATTGACCAAGAGGATATATGTGTCGGAGGTGGAGGGAACGAGGAGAAGGGGGAGACCAAATTGGAGGTGGAAAGATGGAGTGAAAAAGATTTTGTGTGATCGGGGCCTGAACATGCAGGAGGGTGAAAGGAGGGCAAGGAATAGAGTGAATTGGAGCGATGTGGTATACCGGGGTTGACGTGCTGTCAGTGGATTGAATCAAGGCATGTGAAGCGTCTGGGGTAAACCATGGAAAGCTGTGTAGGTATGTATATTTGCGTGTGTGGACGTATGTATATACATGTGTATGGGGGTGGGTTGGGCCATTTCTTTCGTCTGTTTCCTTGAGCTACCTCGCAAACGCGGGAGACAGCGAAAAAAAAAAAAAAAAAACTGCATAACCATTCTACAAGGGAACTTCAAATTACTTAATGTATTTATAATCATGGCCAGTCAAACCTAAGTAAAACAAAATTTTGTTGGCTGTTTCCTACATTCTGGAATCGGCCACATTTTGCTGACTTTTGGGCCTTAACATCTCACAATTCCTAAAAGAACTTTCTAAAACTTCCAAATACTGTAAAAACTTGCAGGAAATGGTGACATCTTTAACAATTTTTCTTTATATGATTTAATTCATTAATCTGCAAACAATGATGTACATGGAAAGTAAATAAGTATTTATCTATATGACAGAACTCGAAGATTCCATCCTTCATATTACTGGTTTTCACTTTGCTATTGTGTTTAATAACTAATATGTAAACCACGATCTGATTTTAAGTAATCTTTCCCAGCTTGGGGAAAGACACCTAGAACTCCCTGTCTGAACACAGAGAAGTGGAAAGCTTCTGAAAGACTTCCTTAACCCACTCTACCCTAGTATAGGGAAGTGAACAATTTGGGGGAGACTCCCTTAACCCACCCTGCCCTAACATACGAAAAAAAACAACTTACGAAACACTCCATTAACCCAACCTACCCAAACACTAGGAAGTGAAAAACTTGGGAGAGATGTACTTAACCTACCCTGCCCTAACACAGAGCACTGGATCTTTATATAATATCACCATTCAAACCAAGTATTTAATGTTTCCCCCTTGCTTGAAGTACTGTATGTATATAAATGATTTGGTAAAATAACTTCAAAGAAAGATTTAGTATCTAGAATGATAGGTCCCAAGAGGAACTAGAAAAAAAAAGACGATGATTAATATTACACTGCCCTGATAATCAAAAGGAAAACAATATGGCCTTCAAAATTCCCTTACTCTTGCAGCACTAAAACTAATTACATCAAACTGCATATCAAGAACAGAGCTAAAAGACTATTAACAAAGAAATCAATAAACAGGCGAATCTCTTCAAACGACCACATTCTCCACACTATACATGTTATATGAAGCTCGAGCTGGTTACCTTATGAATATCATATAAGAAAATATCATAAATAGATGCAAAGGGGACTGGTGACCTATCTCTATCTATAAAAGGTGGTCCTAATATCTAAACTTCTTGGTAAAAGGCTTCCTGTACTTTCATTTTCATTCCAAATTCCAATTTTTCACAGTATGCAACATTTTTTTTTCTTATATTTGAAGAAATTAGAAACTGCACCCAAGCCAACCTACATTAATAACAATCTAAAATTTAACAGGCATTTAATAGGAAGTAGTATGGAAGGACAAGTGAGTGGTTCAAGGGGAGGGTGGATCTGCATCAATGGGGAGTGATGTCACCATGGCTATGTAATTTGATTATGGATGGGGTGATCAGGGGGTTATATTCTTTGAGAGAGGGGCAGGTCTACGGCATGCTAAGAGTGGGAGTGCCTGGGAGGTGAATCAGTTGCTGTTCACAGATGACAGAGCTCTGGTGGCAGACTTTACAACAAAACTGCGTAAGTTGTTGTCTGTTACTTAAAGTCTGTGTGAAAGGAGGGAGCTGAGATAATGAGAATACATGGAAATCTATAAGGTTTAGCTGGGGAAATAACAAGTGGGTCTGAATGAATTTGAAAAGAGAGAATTTGGAGAGAGTGATATGTTTTAGGTGACTGGGAATGAACATTTCAAGGAATGGAACTGCAGGTTTGGGAAATGAGGTGCTGGAAACATAGGTCATTGTTTGTGGCATTAAAGATGGTTAAGTTTGATAATACAGTCCTATCAATGCTATTTATGTGCAAGTCCTGGGGCCTAAATGCAAAAGAATAGAAAAGAGTGAATGTGATAGCAATGAAATGCCTGAGAAAAATGAGCTATGAAAAAAGTTTACTGTATAAGAGATACAGTAATAAACAAAGTATGACTGAGAGAATTGCAAAGTGCACTACAATAGTCTGGATATAGGAGGATTATGAGTAGAAGGATAATGATTAAGAAGATATAGGTGTCAAAAAATGAGGGAGCAAAAGGGAGGGGAAAACGAAGAGAGGAGCTAGAAGGATGGAGTGAAAGAAGATTTGAGTTATCTACGCCAGAACATGCAGGAGAGGAAGAGGCATGCATGGGATTGAGAGAACTGTAACAATGTGATACACAGTGGGTGACTTGCCATCAATGGACTGAACTAGGGAATATGAAGTGATCAAAAGAAAATCAGTGAAAGGTGTGTGGAACTTGGCTATGGAGAAGGGCGTCTGGTTTTAGTGCATGAAATACGAGAGCAAGGAAGTGGGTGTGAACAAATGAGGCTGTTTATTTGTTTCTGGCTGCATGAGAGAGAGAGAGAGAGAGAGAGAGAGAGAGAGAGAGAGAGAGAGAGAGAGAGAGAGAGAGAGAGAGAGAGAGAGAGAGAATGATCATATTTACTTTTGACATTAGATATCTACCCTTCCCTGTAAAACCAAGTCACTTGCCATCAACAAAATACTTTTGGGTATCTAAGCACTTACATGCCTTTAACTACTCGAAGGAGCATATAGGAAATTTCATCGAGTGTGAGGATACTTAAGGTCTGGTAACCAAGATTCTGTTCTTTTTTTGTAGTTGTTATGCTCCCATCCTTCATAATGAATAATTACCCCAAATGAAAACACAAATTCATTATTTTCTTTACCCGTTTTTAATATTTCTTTCAACATTAACAAGACTTAACCAAAGAGCAGATTGCAAATCATAGATTCAGAAATATTTGGGATCATAAGCAAGAAAAGGAGCAATCAAATAATATTCTTATAGGAACAGCTGTTAAACAGCAGTCAGACACTGACAGACAAAAGTCAATTACATACAAAGCATAAAGACTTGTGGCTTAGCTGAGAAAATGTGACCAACACGTCATCAATGTTCAATCTCTTGTGATGAATGTTTTCATTATCCTTCCACTTGCAAATCAAATAGATGATATTTTATCATTGTGTTGTCCATATTCTGGCTTTTCATTTACAGTAACTCATTAGTCTTTATCTTCTTCAGACACTTCCTTCTCTGCTGACCCTTTATTGGGTTTAACCGTTACATTAGGTATTTTTTCACGATGTTTGATTTTCTTTTCAGTGAATTCCATTATATTCTTAACTGCCCGTTCGCCTACCTATTTGGTCTTGCATTTCCTCTTTGTCCTCATACTCTGGTCTCATCTCAAAGCAACGTACTACACTCTTTTATATCTTTATGTCAGACATCATTATTATGACATGAAATGAGGCTAAAACTGTACTTGGGAATCTCCCAATCATACATCTTCAACCTACATAATTCCACTTGCTAATACCTTGAATTTTCTGCAGAAAAGAAATGCCTTGCTCCATTTTCCCCTAATTCACATCTTATGGTCTGCTATGCTATTTTTTCTAGTAGAATCTTTCAGCCTACTTTGTTAAGAGCTAGAGCAAATTTGAGAAAGACACCATAATTTTTCTTGCATTAGTTTTACATATGCTTTGATGAGGAATTAACAGCTATACCTGTGCTCTTTTGGAGAACAGAAATCCTTGATGACCCTTAATAATGTGGCAGCTACTATGTACCTTTTTTATCTTTATAGCTCTTTCAGAGACTTTCTCTTACATGGAAAGTCAAACTTAAAGGTCTAATTATACCAATTTTGGCAGGAGCTTGCATCCTCAGTTGTGTATGTGTGCCATGTGTCATTTTGTATATTTGAGCTATACTATTGATACCTACAATCTGTCTCGTTATTAGCATCAATAGTTTGGGTAAAAGTATCTCTGTTCATCTGCTTATAGTGCCAAGTCTTCTCTCAGTTCATTTATTGCCATTGTCATATCATTTTAGGTTACTTCAGTATCTGTGATGATATCTTCATCAACCTGGTTAAACCAATCATCACCATTTTTCATCTTTATGCTCCTTTCCTATCATGAATGGTCCAATAAGAATACTGGTAATAATTTTGGGTTTCTTCTTTACTAATAACTTTCTCTTCATTTATTCTCTTCAACATGATTTCATTATTTTCATGTTATTATCCCATAATCATTAGTTCACTCCATGCTTTTCTATCCTTTCTCACCTATTACTGTAAACAAAGATAGAGAAAATAGTTCCTTTCACAGCTACCAAGCTCATGTCGAAGAAGATGGACGAGCTCATTACAAACACCGATCTGTCCATGGTTAATTTTCTAACCTATGAAGCCTCAATAATATTTTAGTTTAGAGCAGATACACATTATGTGTAGAATCAAAATAACCATAATGGTGCTATAGAGATAAAATCCAAATAAAACCACAGGGAATAGCAAGACAGCAGGACAGAGACAACAAGCTTTTGTCTATTTCTCAAGACATATTCAGTTATTCTGAAGATGTATTGAAAAATAAATGAAAGCTTGGCATCTTTGTTTCCAGAGGGTTCATTTGGATTATATGTAGAGTGGATTTTTTTTTTTTTTTTTACATATACTTTAATGACATTCATCTATCTCTTCTTGGAGGACTTTATATCAAAGGTTTTGATTTTCATATCTCCTTGGTTCTAATGTATGGGGTTACTAATTACTGTAAAGGTAAAATGCACAACATTTTGAATCACAAGGACAACCGATGGAATGATTTCTGTTCAAAGCACAACTACTGTAATCTTAATCTACTTTGGGGTTCATACAATCAAAATCAGTTACTTAGTGCTTTTCAGAAGAATATGCTCATGTTTAAGCTTAAGAAAATAAAACTATTCTGGGTTAAAGAAACAATAAATGCCAAAATCAAACTGATCAACAGAAGACTTACCCTGGCGGCAGAGTAGACACCCCCTACACGTTCTTCAAAAGACTTGAATGTGGGAGTTTCCTTGAGCTGGCCGAACTTGGCACCAATACCACCAAAGAGTGAAGACGTCTTCTCTCCAACAGCACTCATGGCCCCAGCTGTCTTCTGGTACCTGTCAAACAAAACCAATCAGATATCAGTATAAGGTTTCTCATAAATAGGGTACCTGTAAACCTCACCAAGTTAGCTCTCCATCATACTCCATGAGCGTAATGACCTATGGGGTGGGAATTCTATGGGGTCCCATCTCTTGAACATTCACTGCTATCACACATCTTAAATTTAAATATGTTCTTTGCATTAACCATGTCCTCAGTCATTCTGTGCCATTCATCCACCACCCCTACCCTATAAAAGCATATCGACATCTTTTTCAACAAGCTTCTTGCCAAATTTCTTAACTTCTTTGGTTGTTCTAATTCTACATCTTTCAGTCTCTCTTAAATAGTAAAGGTTGTGATCAAGTCATCTCTCACTCTTCTCTTCTAAGGTGGTCAAATTGAAAGCTTCTAGCCTTTACCGTTGATTAACATTCGTGTGTTACTGAGAAAAAGATTTAAACTCAAGTTGCCTTATCTCTTAAGGTTGTATATGTATACCATGTTCTTACTCTTATGAGAATGTACACACACTAAGCCAAAGCCGTACCCATATATCGACCTGCCCCAAGGAGAGGATGAACACCAAGAACGGGTGTAGGACGACTGCCATGCCCAGGATTCGAATCCATGAGGGTCCAGCCCCAAGTTAGCCTGTGCTGACTCATGGTTAGTAACACTAACCACTACACTACAAAGACCTGTATACGTGCATAATTCCCTATTTGTACTATATGGATAGGGATCTTTAAACTCATGGGGTCCCCATCTCTCGAACATTCTCTAATATAATTAAACATTTCAAACCTGTATACTGTCCACATTCACAAACTCATAGTTAAATTCATTCCATTAGGGTCTCAAATACATAGATGTATACACACAACACAGAAAAAAAACGAACATGTAAGGTTTCCAATTAGCTGTTTTAAGAATGCAGTATACACTTCCCCTGCTGATTCCTATCTCGAGAGCAAATTGCCTTGCAGATTTTTTGGGTGATCGTATAAACTGTTTGTAACACCATGGCAGAATTTTCCTACCCACTGACGAGCAGGTTCCTCCCACATAGTTGCTTGCACAAGCCTTACACAACACCATATATGTCAAATTTATCATAAATTCATGAAATTGTTATTAATGATGAAGATTACATTGTAACTTCATGTCTCCACTCTCTTTAGAGATCCACTCTAAAATAAATATGTTCTTCAAACGTCAAAAGGCACTCAGTCATGCTGGTTTCTCTTTGCATTATGTATATGGTTTCACTTTTATGTTTGCGAATGACAACAAGTGATAGGTGCATGCCTCAATAACTAGAGGCACACTAAAATTGGAATTTACTATATCTACATTGTATATACACATAAAACTTTTTTTTTTATACCTGATAGCTGTTTCCCATGTTATAGAGGTAGCGCAAGGAACAGATGAAGAAAGACCACATCCACACACGTCCATTTTACAGCTGTCATGCTGTGTAATGCACCGAAACCACAAATACCTATCCACATTCAGACTCCCAGACCTTTTCATGGTTTATCCTGGACGCTTCACGCGCTGTTGTTCAGTCAACTGACAGCACATTGACCCCAGCATACGACATTGTTCCAATTCAGTTTCTCCCATGCATGCCTTTCATCCTTCTGCATGTTTAGGCCCCAATCACTCAGAAAATTTTTCACTCTTTCCTTCCATCTCCAATTTGGTCTTCCTATTCTCCTTGTTCCTGCCAATTCTGACACATACAAGTTCTTTGTCAACCTTTCCTTACTCATTCCCTTCTTATGTTCCCACCATTTCAACACACCCTCTTCTGTTCTCTCAGCCACAATCTTTTTATTAGCACACATTTTTCTTACCCTTACATTACTTACTCAATTAAACCACCTCACACCAGATATTGTCCTCAAACATTTCATTTCCAACAAATCAACCCTCCTCCTCCAACCTTTCTCCATTTAAACTCAAACACCAACTAATTTGACCCTCAACAGTGGCTGACACTGACAAGATGGAATCTGAGTGTTCATGTTGGGATTTAAGAACTTTATGAATTGTTTACACCTGATGAGGTGGACTGTCTCTGTGAAACAAGTCATGCAGCATGTTATGAAAAATTACACGTTAAATAAAATTATCTGAACTACCAAAATGCAATTTCACCTTCATATATATATATATATATATATACATAGTGAATTGGAACAATGTGGTACACTGGGGTTAACGTGCTGTCAATGGACTGCACCATGGCATGTGAAGCATCCATGGTAAACCATGGAAAGGTCTGTAGGGCCTGGTTGTGAATGTGGAGCAGTGATTTTGGTGCATTATACATTACTAAAGAATGTATGTGAATGAATGAAGCCTTTATTCGTTTATTCCTGACACTACTTTGTACATGCAGAAAATGGCAATCAAACATGAAAAAAGATTCTATATCAGGAACACCACCATGATGGAGCAGTGCACTGTCAAATCTTTTTTAACAAGTTTCTTGCTTGATTTCATGCTATGGACTCTGATTGTTCTGATCCCGCATCTTTCGAAAAAGCCCACAATGTACACCATCAAGCTAGTTCAAAAACAGATGTGGTGATTAGATCGCCCCTTATTCTTCTTTCTTCCATGAAAAACAAACTGTAAGCCTCTAAACCTTCCCAGTGATTCAACCCTCTTAATCCTGCTACCTATAGTTACCCTCCTCTAGGCCTGCTCTCTAATTCTTTATCTTTAGGTGCAATGACCAATATCAAGAAGCATATTCAAGTTTTGGCCTTATGTAGGATGTTCAAAGCTTGTCGAATCACTCAATTACTCAAATGCTATTCTAATATTTGCCACCAGACAGTTTGTCTACTTTACTCTAAGCAAGTTCATACACATGCCTGCTCTGTGAAATCACTATTAGTGTATTACAGTGTGAGATGTGAGAGTTTTACACTTATTTGGCTCGCTCCATCTTTTAACCTTGTATGTATGTACATTGTTTTTACTTCGATGAATAATGCACAGAAACAAACACACCTTAACCCTATATACCAGGCACCAATTTTATCGAACAAGCCCTTGGGAAGGATGAACAGTTGGGGTCGACTAAGGACAGGCTACGGTAACCAATATTTGAATCTCTGATCACAAGAGGCATGTGCATGTGCGACAATCAGTAACGCTAACCACTAAATCACAGAGGTCAGCAATATGTGAGTGTGTGAGTGTGTGTCTACCAGCATTCAGCGAGACACAGACCACAACATCATCTGACAAAATCTATTTTCAGTTAAAGATATCAAAAAAAAAAGAGAAAAAAAGGACAAAACAGGAAACCGGTACGATTTCTGCGGTAAGAAAATCTGCAGAAAAACATCTTTTCATTAACGAAATTCAAGCATTGAACACTTTTTCTTTTATGTATTACAATATTCATGTATGTGTAATATTCATGTATGTGTAAAATAACATTTCTTGGGGGGAAATCTCTTGGGCTTAGCAAGTGTTGAAAAGAAAGTGGCCATCTTAAGTACAGCACTTGAACTAGGTGCTGCAGAAAATGGTCTCAATCTGTCATCATCATCTATATGTAATTCCCTAACTTGCATGGCACAGGAAAGGGGTTCTACACTTCAGGAGCCACACCTCTTGAAAGACTGGTGTATGCGTGTACATTTCTTCCAATTTGTGTGAAGTACTTGAGAAGCAAATGTATACAAGTTATCAATATGGAAAGAAAGTGCCTCCTTCCTTCCCACCCACTACATCTGAAGACAATGTCTCTCCTTGATTTCTATCCATCAGAATAGAATAACTTGTCTGCTTGATTACCGACACTACAGGTGAAGCAAGTCTCACCTTGGCCACTCTCTATTACTAGTAAATCTGTGATTAGTTACTGCCCATTACAAGTATGTGATTGGTTACCTTCTTACTATCCATTACAAGTATCTGATTGGCTACCTTCTATTACATGGAAGTCTTCACTGGTTGCTAATTATATGACAAGCAAATCTGCGACTGGGTAATTACAATCCATTACAAGTGAGCCTTGACTGGCTACCATCAATTACAAGCAAGTCTTGTGGCTGGTTACTAACAACTGTGATTAACACTTGGCTGGTTAGTATCCATTAAAAGTCTGGTTATACTTACCACATGTGACTGGTTACTATCAGTTCTGTATGACTAGTACTATCCATTATGTCACTAGTATTATCCATTACGACAGACTAGTATTATCCATTACGTATGACTAATATAACCATTATGTCTGACTAGTATTATCCATTATGTCTAACTAGCATTATCCATTACGTCTGACTAGTATTATCCATTACAAATGACTAGTGTTATCCATTACGATTGACTAGTATTATCCATTATACGTCTGACTAGTACTATCCCACTATGTCTAACTAGCATTATCCATTATGTCTGACTAGTATTATCCATTATGACTGATTAGCATTTTCCATTACATGTGACTAGTATCATCCATTACATGTGACGAGTATTATCCATTACGTCTGACTAGTATCATCCATTACAAGTGTCAACAATGAATATTGACAAAAATACAAAAATAGTAAAAAAAATATAAAACCTTTTAAAAAGGGTCAACAGAAATGACATGACTTAGAAACACGTCAGTTTTGTGACCATTTCACAAACAAGGAACAGATTACGGTAGTATGCAAATCGGCCCAATAAATGAATTAGATTAAATATATTTTCATTTATTTTTATTTTGCTTTGTCGCTGTCTCCCGCGTTTGCCAGGTAGCGCAAGGAAACAGACGAAAGAAATGGCCCGACCCACCCCCATACACAATGTATATACATACACGTCCACACACGCAAATATACATACCTATACATCTCAGTGTACACATATATATACACACACAGACACATACATATATACCCATGCACACAATTCACATTGTCTGCCTTTACTCATTCCCATCGCCACCTCGCCACACATGGAATACCATCCCCCTCCCCCGTCATGTGTGCGAGGTAGCACTAGGAAAAGACAACAAAGGCCCCATTCGTTCACACTCAGTCTCTAGCTGTCATGCAATAATGCCCGAAACCACAGCTCCCTTTCCACATCCAGGCCCCACACAACTTTCCATGGTTTACCCCAGACGCTTCACATGCCCTGATTCAATCCACTGACAGCACGTCAACCCCGGTATACCACATCGATCCAATTCACTCTATTCCTTGCCCTCCTTTCACCCTCCTGCATGTTCAGGCCCCGATCACACAAAATCTTTTTCACTCCATCTTTCCACCTCCAATTTGGTCTCCCACTTCTCCTCATTCCCTCCACCTCCGACACATATATCCTCTTGGTCAATCTTTCCTCACTCATTCTCTCCATGTGCCCAAACCATTTCAAAACACCCTCTTCTGCTCTCTCAACCACGCTCTTTTTATTTCCACACATCTCTCTTACCCTTACATTACTTACTCGATCAAACCACCTCACACCACACATTGTCCTCAAACATCTCATTTCCAGCACATCCACCCTCCTGCGCACAACTCTATCCATAGCCCACGCCTCGCAACCATACAACACTGTTGGAACCACTATTCCTTCAAACATACCCATTTTTGAGGCCTGCCACATGGCCTGCCACATTTTGCAGGCCACATCTCTATCAACTCTATCATATGCCTTCTCCAGATCCATAAATGCTACATACAAATCCATTTGCTTTTCTAAGTATTTCTCACAAACATTCTTCAAAGCAAACACCTGATCCACACATCCTCTACCACTTCTGAAACCACACTGCTCTTCCCTATTCTGATGCTCTGTACATGCCTTCACCCTCTCAATCAATACCCTCCCATATAATTTACCAGGAATACTCAACAAACTTATACCTCTGTAATTTCAGCACTCACTCTTATCCCCTTTGCCTTTGTACAATGGCACTATGCATGCATTCCGCCAATCCTCAGGCACCTCACCATGAGTCATACATACATTAAATAACCTTACCAACCAGTCAACAATACAGTCACCCCCTTTTTTAATAAATTCCAGATTTATTGTAGATTAAATTGTAGATTTATGTGCTGAAAAAAGACTGGTGATTGGGAATACCTGGTTTAAAAAGCGAGATATACATAAGTATACGTATGTAAGTAGGAGAGATGGCCAGAGAGCGTTATTGGATTACGTGTAAATTGACAGGTGTGCGAAAGAGAGACTTTTGGATGTAAATGTGCTGAGAGGTGCAACTGGAGGGATGTCTGATCATTATCTTGTGGAGGCTAAGGTGAAGATTTGTGTGGGTTTTCAGAAAAGAAGAGTGAATGTTGGGGTGAAGAGGGTGGTTAGAGTAAGTGAGCTTGGGAAGGAGACTTGTGTGAGGAAGTACCAAGAGAGACTGAGTACAGAATGGAAAAAGGTGAGAACAATGGAAGTAAGGGGAGTGGGGGAGGAATGGGATGTATTTAGGGAATCAGTGATGGATTGTGCAAAAGATGCTTGTGGGATGAGAAGCGTGGGAGGTGGGTCGATTAGAAAGGGTAGTGAGTGGTGGGATGAAGAAGTAAGATTATTAGTGAAAGAGAAGAGAGAGGCATTTGGACGATTTTTGCAGGGAAAAAATGCAATTGAGTGGGAGATGTATAAAAGAAAGATAGGAGGTCAAGAAAAAGGTGCAAGAGGTGAAAAAGAGGGCAAATGAGACTTGGGGTGAGAGAGTATCATTAAATTTTAAGGAGAATAAAACAATGTTCTGGAAGGAGGTAAATAAAGTGCGTAAGACAAGGGAGCAAATGGGAACTTCAGTGAAGGGCGCTAATGGGGAGGTGATAACAAGTAGTGGTGATGTGAGAAGGAGAGAGTATTTTGAAGGTTTGTTGAATGTGTTTGATGATAGAGTGGCAGATATAGGGTGTCTTGGTCGAGGTGGTATGCAAAATGAGAGGGTTGGGGAAAATGATTTGGTAAACAGAGAAGAGGTAGTAAAAGTTTTGTGGAAGATGAAAGCCGGCAAGGCAGCAGGTTTGGATGGTATTGCAGTGGATATATATATACATATATATATATATATATATATATATATATATATATATATATATATATATATATATATATATATATATTCTTTCTTTCTTTTAAACTATTCGCCATTTCCCGCGTTAGCGAGGTAGCGTTAGGAACAGAGGACTGGGCCTTTTTTGGAATATCCTCACCTGGCCCCCTCTGTTCCTTCTTTTGGAAAATTAAATAAAAAAACGAGAGGGGAGGATTTCCAGCCCCCCGCTCCCTCCCCTTTTAGTCGCCTTCTACGACACGCAGGGAATACGTGGGAAGTATTCTTAATCCCCTATCCCCAGGGATAATATATATATATATATATATATATATATATATATATATATATATATATATATATATATATATATATACTGTGGGCTGAACAGTGTTTCCAATAGGTCACCGTGGCCTGGACAGTGTTTCCACTAGGTCACTGTGGCCTGCACAGTGCTTCCACTAGGTCACCGTGGCCTAGAGAGTGCTTCCACTAGGTCACTGTGGCCTGCAGAGTGCTTCCACTAGGTCACTGTGGCCTGCATGGTGCTTCCACCAGGTCACTGTGGGCTGCACAGTGCTTCCACTAGGTCACTGTGGCCTGCAGAGTGCTTCCACTAGGTCACTGTGGCCTGCAGAGTGCTTCCACTAGGTCACTGTGGCCTGCAGAGTGCTTCCACTAGGTCACTGTGGCCCGCAGAGTGCTTCCACTAGGCCACTGTGGCCTGCAGAGTGCTTCCAATAGGTCACTGTGGCCTGCCGAGTGCTTCCACTAGGTCACTGTGGCCTGCACAGTGCTTCCACTAGGTCACTGTGGCCTGCACAGTGCTTCCACTAGGTCCCTGTGGCCTGCACAGTGCTTCCACTAGGTCCCTGTGGCCTGCCGAGTGCTTCCACTAGGTCACTGTGGGCTGCACAGTGTGTGCACTAGGTCACCGTGACCTGCACAGTGCTTCCACTAGGGCACTGTGTGCAGCACCAGCAGCAGTGAAAACGAATCTTTCCACAGTGAGTTACTTAAATACAGTGAGTTACTTAAATGATATGTAACTCTTGTATCATAGGCTATACAAGTGTGTGTGTGTGTGTGTGTGTGTGTGTGAAATATGGAGGTAGGGTGGAGGTGGAGGCCCCTCCTCGGGTATGTGAGAAAGAGGGAAGCAAGAGGGGAAATACAGTATACGAGAGAAAGGAACACAAAGAAAGAAAGATCAACGTTGGGGTGGGCGGCTGGCCAAGCTAGTGTTAGTGGTCAGGAAACCATACAAGACACCTCTCTCTCTCTCTCTCTCTCTCTCTCTCTCTCTCTCTCTCTCTCTCTCTCTCTCTCTCTCTCTCTCTCCACAACAATAAAACATACTGGCTCTCTCTGCCTCTCTCCGTCTCTAACAGTACTATAATATTATGATAATTACTGTAGCATTTCCAAAATAGGTCGAACCAGTTAATTATATTCAAGACTACATATAAATTCATCGAGGTAATGAGTTATATATATATATATATATATATATATATATATAATATATAATATATATATATATATATATATATATATATATATATAAATTATCATATCTATCTATCTTGTTATACTTTGTCGCTGTCTCCCGCGTTAGCGAGGTAGCGCAAGGAAACAGACGAAATAATGGTCCAACCCATCCACACACACATGCATATACATAAACGCGCACACATGCACACATACATACATATACATTTCAAAGTATACATACATATACATACACAGACATATATACATACACATGTACATATTCATACTTGCTGCCTTCATCCATTCCCGTCGCCACCCCGCCATACACGAAACATCATCACCCCCCTGCATATAAGCACAAAAACTTTCTGGCTGTCAACTTTGCGTACTGTAGTTACTATAGGAATACCATGACCTTACAGCCGCCTTGAGTTAAGTTAAACTGACACAGCCAATATATATAATAATATATAAATTTTATTTTAAAATTTTTTTTTTTTTTTTTTTTTAGACTTTGTCCGTCCCCCCCGCGTTTGCGGGGTTTAGCGCAAGGAACAGACAAAGAAAGGGCCCCAAACCCCCCCCCCTACACAGTACAACAACTCCACACGGGGAAATAACATCCTAAAAAAGCTTTCCAGGGTTTTAAAACCCCGGGAGCTTACATCCCTTGATTCAATCCACTGACAGCACGTCAACCCCGTAACCACATCGCCCCCAATTCACTCTTTTTCCTGCCCCCCCTTTCACCCTCCTGCATGTTAAAACCCCCATCACAAAAAATCCTTTTCACTCCATCTTTCCACCTCAAATTTTGGTCCCCCTCTTCCCTCGTTCCCTCCACTTCCGACACTATATCCTTTTGGGTCAATCTTTTCACTCATTCCTCCATGTCCCCCAAACCTTTTCAAAACACCCTTTTGCTCTCTCAACCACGCTCTTTTTTTTTCCCCACTTCCTTACCCAAAATTTATTTACTCGTCAAACCACCCACACCACACATTGTCCTCAAACATCTCATTTCCAGCACATCCATCCTCCTGCGCACAACTCTATCCATAGCCCACGCCTCGCAACCATACAACATTGTTGGAACTACTATTCCTTCAAACATACCCATTTTTGCTTTCCGGGATAATGTTCTCGACTTCCACACATTTTTCAAGGCTCCCAAAATTTTCGCCCCCTCCCCCACCCTATGATCCACTTCCGCTTCCATGGTTCCATCCGCTGACAGATCCACTCCCAGATATCTAAAACACTTCACTTCCTCCAGTTTTTCACCATTCAAACTCACCTCCCAATTGACTTGACCCTCAACCCTACTGTACCTAATAACCTTGCTCTTATTCACATTTACTCTTAACTTTCTTCTTCCACACACTTTACCAAACTCCGTCACCAGCTTCTGCAGTTTCTCACATGAATCCGCCACCAGCGCTGTATCATCAGCGAACAACAACTGACTCACTTCCCAAGCTCTCTCATCCCCAACAGACTTCATACTTGCCCCTCTTTCCAAGACTCTTGCATTTACCTCCCAAACAACCCCATCCATAAACAAATTAAACAACCATGGAGACATCACACACCCCTGCCGCAAACCTACATTCACTGAGAACCAATCACTTTCCTCTCTTCCTACACGTACACATGCCTTACATCCTCGATAAAAACTTTTCACTGCTTCTAACAACTTGCCTCCCACACCATATATTCTTAATACCTTCCACAGAGCATCTCTATCAACTCTATCATATGCCTTCTCCAGATCCATAAATGCTACATACAAATCCATTTGCTTTTCTAAGTATTTCTCACATACATTCTTCAAAGCAAACACCTGATCCACACATCCTCTACCACTTCTGAAACCACACTGCTCTTCCCCAAGCTGATGCTCTGTACATGCCTTCACCCTCTCAATCAATACCCTCCCATATAATTTACCAGGAATACTCAACAAACTTATACCTCTGTAATTTGAACACTCACTCTTATCCCCTTTGCCTTTGTACAATGGCACTATGCATGCATTCCGCCAATCCTCAGGCACCTCACCATGAGTCATACATACATTAAATAACCTTACCAACCAGTCAACAATACAGTCACCCCCTTTTTTAATAAATTCCACTGCAATACCATCCAAACCTGCTGCCTTGCCGGCTTTCATCTTCTGCAAAGCTTTTACTACCTCTTCTCTGTTTACCAAATCATTTTCCCTAACCCTCTCACTTTGCACACCACCTCGACCCAAACACCCTATATCTGCCACTCTGTCATCAGACACATTCAACAAACCTTCAAAATACTCATTCCATCTCCTTCTCACATCACCACTACTTGTTATCACCTCCCCATTTACGCCCTTCACTGAAGTTCCCATTTGCTCCCTTGTCTTACGCACCCTATTTACCTCCTTCCAGAACATCTTTTTATTCTCCCTAAAATTTACTGATAGTCTCTCACCCCAACTCTCATTTGCCCTTTTTTTCACCTCTTGCACCTTTCTCTTGACCTCCTGTCTCTTTCTTTTGTACTTCTCCCACTCAATTGCATTTTTTCCCTGCAAAAATCGTCCAAATGCCTCTCTCTTCTCTTTCACTAATACTCTTACTTCTTCATCCCACCACTCACTACCCTTTCTAAACAGCCCACCTCCCACTCTTCTCATGCCACAAGCATCTTTTGCGCAATCCATCACTGATTCCCTAAATACATCCCATTCCTCCCCCACTCCCCCCACTTCCATTGTTCTCACCTTTTTCCATTCTGTACACAGTCTCTCCTGATACTTCTTCACACAGGTCTCCTTCCCAAGCTCACTTACTCTCGGCACCTTCTTCACCCCAACATTCACTCTTCTTTTCTGAAAACCCATACTAATCTTCACCTTAGCCTCCACAAGATAATGATCAGACATTATATATATATATATATATATATAATGATCAGGGATGTCTGATCATTATATATATATATATATATATATATATTCTTTCTTTCTTTTAAACTATTCGCCATTTCCCGCGTTAGCGAGGTAGCGTTAGGAACAGAGGACTGGGCCTTTTTTGGAATATCCTCACCTGGCCCCCTCTGTTCCTTCTTTTGGAAAATTAAATAAAAAAACGAGAGGGGAGGATTTCCAGCCCCCCGCTCCCTCCCCTTTTAGTCGCCTTCTACGACACGCAGGGAATACGTGGGAAGTATTCTTAATCCCCTATCCCCAGGGATAATATATATATATATATATATATATATATATATATATATATATATATATATATATATATATATATATACTGTGGGCTGAACAGTGTTTCCAATAGGTCACCGTGGCCTGGACAGTGTTTCCACTAGGTCACTGTGGCCTGCACAGTGCTTCCACTAGGTCACCGTGGCCTAGAGAGTGCTTCCACTAGGTCACTGTGGCCTGCAGAGTGCTTCCACTAGGTCACTGTGGCCTGCATGGTGCTTCCACCAGGTCACTGTGGGCTGCACAGTGCTTCCACTAGGTCACTGTGGCCTGCAGAGTGCTTCCACTAGGTCACTGTGGCCTGCAGAGTGCTTCCACTAGGTCACTGTGGCCTGCAGAGTGCTTCCACTGGGTCACTGTGGCCCGCAGAGTGCTTCCACTAGGCCACTGTGGCCTGCAGAGTGCTTCCACTAGGTCACTGTGGCCTGCCGAGTGCTTCCACTAGGTCACTGTGGCCTGCACAGTGCTTCCACTAGGTCACTGTGGCCTGCACAGTGCTTCCACTAGGTCCCTGTGGCCTGCACAGTGCTTCCACTAGGTCCCTGTGGCCTGCCGAGTGCTTCCACTAGGTCACTGTGGGCTGCACAGTGTGTGCACTAGGTCACCGTGACCTGCACAGTGCTTCCACTAGGGCACTGTGTGCAGCACCAGCAGCAGTGAAAACGAATCTTTCCACAGTGAGTTACTTAAATACAGTGAGTTACTTAAATGATATGTAACTCTTGTATCATAGGCTATACAAGTGTGTGTGTGTGTGTGTGTGTGTGTGTGTGTGTGTGTGTGTGTGTGTGTGAAATATGGAGGTAGGGTGGAGGTGGAGGCCCCTCCTCGGGTATGTGAGAAAGAGGGAAGCAAGAGGGGAAATACAGTATACGAGAGAAAGGAACACAAAGAAAGAAAGATCAACGTTGGGGTGGGCGGCTGGCCAAGCTAGTGTTAGTGGTCAGGAAACCATACAAGACACCCCCCTCTCTCTCTCTCTCTCTCTCTCTCTCTCTCTCTCTCTCTCTCTCTCTCTCTCTCTCTCTCTCTCTCCACAACAATAAAACATACTGGCTCTCTCTGCCTCTCTCTCTCTCTCTCTCCGTCTCTAACAGTACTATAATATTATGATAATTACTGTAGCATTTCCAAAATAGGTCGAACCAGTTAATTATATTCAAGACTACATATAAATTCATCGAGGTAATGAGTTATATATATATATATATATATATATATATATATATATATATATATATATATATATATATATATATATATATATATAAAAGTATAATATATATATATATATATATATATATATATATATATATATATATATATTATATATATATATATTCTCTATCAACCTTTCCTTACCCATTCTCTTCATATGTCCAAACCATTTCAACACCCCTCCAGCTCTCTAAACCATATTCTTTATACTACCACACATCTCTTTTATCCTTTTATTACTTACTCGATCAAACCACCTCACACCACATATTGTCCTCAAACATCTAATTTCCAGCGCATCCACCCTTCTCCGTACAACCCTATATATAGCCCACGCCTCACAACCATATAACATTGTTGGAACCACTATTCCTTCAAACATACCCATTTTTGCTCTCCGAAATAATGTTCTCTCCTTCCACACATTCTTCATCGCTCCCAGAACCTTCTCCCCCTCCCCCACCCTGTGACTCACTTCCGCTTCCATGGTTCTATTCGCTGCCATGTCCACCTCTAGATATCTAAAACAATTATTGCAGGTTTTCTCCACTCAAACTCACATCCCAACAAACATGGCTCTCAACCCTGCCAAACTTAATAACCTTGCTTTTATTCACATTTACTCTAAACTTCCTTTCCCAAACTCAGTCATCAACTTCTGCAGTTTCTCACTCTAATCAGCCACCAGCGCTGTATCATCAGCAAACATCTGACTCACTTCCCCAGTCCCTTCATCCCCTACACACCACATACTCGCCCCTTTCTCCAAGATCTACATATACCACTCTCATCACCCCAATCCATAAGAAAATCAAACATCCATGGTGACATTCCATACCCCAGATGCAGGCCAACCTTCACTGGGAACCAGTCACTCTCCTCTCTTCCTACTCGTACACATGCCTTACAACCTCGATAAAAACTTTTCACTGCTTCTAACAACTTGCCTCCCACACCATATATTCTTAATACCTTCCACAGAGCATCTCTATCAGCTCTATCATATGCCTTCTCCTGATCCATAAATGCTACATACAAATCCATTTGCTTTTCTAAGTATTTCTCACATACATTCTTCAAAGCAAACACTTGATCCACACAACCTCTACCACTTCTGAAACCACACTGCTCTTCCCCAATCTGATGCTCTGTACATGCCTTCACCCTCTCAATCAATACCCTCCCATATAATTTACCAGGAATACTCAACAAACTTATACCTCTGTAATTTGAGCACTCACTTTTATCCCCTTTGCCTTTGTACAATGGCACTATGCACGCATTCCGCCAATCCTCAGGCAATTCATCATGGCCCACACATACAATGAAATTCCTAAATAATCAATTAACAACACAAGGGGAGAAAGAATACTCCCCACGTATTCCCTGCGTGGCGCAGAAGGCGACTAAATGGGGGAGGGAGCAGGGGGTCTGGAAATCCTCCCCTCCTGTATTATTTTTCCAAAAGTAGGACACAAGAGACAGGCTAAGTGAAGATTTTCCCCTCTGAGGCTCAGTCATCTGTCGACGCTACCTTGCTCAAGCGGGAAATGGCAAACATGGTGTGTGTGTGTGTGTGTGTGTGTGTGTGTGTGTGTGTGTGTGTGTGTGTGTGTGTGTGTGTGTGTGTGTGTGTCCTAAATCCTTGATGAGCCCCACAGGGATGAGCAGCTGGGTTGACTGCTAACAGACCAGGATTCAGACCTCTATGTTAACTGTAGCAAATGATATAGATTCGCGAAGAATATCATGAAAAAAAAAACAAACATTCCTATACCTAGACATTTAGCACGATCAAAGAACAATGCCAACGTGAAATTGAGAGAGAGAGAGAGAGAGAGAGAGAGAGAGAGAGAGAGAGAGAGAGAGAGAGAGAGAGAGAGAGAGAGAGAGAGAGAGAGAGAGAGAGAGAGAGAGAGAGGTATCACGTAAAAAAAAAAAAATCAAGGAGCAAAAAGTCGTATGGGGAAGGATACAGAAGCTTAAGATATCACACACACATTTGGAAAAAAAAAAAAGAACATTCCTGAGGCTTGTTGAATGATTACAAAATCAGATGGAAATGATATATTAAGCTGTGATGCTATTAAAGATATATGTATACGTCTTGCGAGAGAAAATGTGACACTTGAACCGTTGCATTCAAGAATGTGACACTTTGTCTAGGTTTATATAGTGATAAGTTAAAACTTTATATAAATAATCAGGGGGATTAATGAGATTGGAAAATTTGGTTAACGAAGTGACAAATTTACTGTGCTGAAAAAAAACTGGTAATACTGTAATCCAATCAGCGTACCAAAAGTGATGGATAAAAAGATAAATAATTTTCTTTTATTAAAATATGAATTTATAGGAAAGAACCAGTTTCCCCCCTTTCTGTGGGAATTTCATTTTCCTTTCGAAACGGTGATAAAACAAGGACATACGGCAGATAATACCACAATGCACCTGGAGCACTGTTTTAACCCCCCAGGGTAATTCTTAACAGACCTGTTAACGGTAAACAGACGGCCTGACCCTAATATATATGGCAACACTACCTCCCTTGACCAAGATGCCAACACGACCCTTATGTATGAATCCCCCTGACCCTTGACCTCGCCCTTGAAGGGTCAGGTCATCGTACTCAAGATGGGTAATTAAGTTAGACGATGGTGACACCACAAATCTGGAGACCTGACATATATATAATCATATATAACTATATAAGGTACTCTATGCCAGGGTGAGCAGCGTCTGGCAACCCAGCCCAGGGGGCCGGACCCCGATAACCCCCGTTACCATGGTAACGTCCACCCACCCTGGAATGTTTAAATACAATCCATTTCTATCGTTATTTACAAAGTTTTTTCAAGGTATTTTCCCCACCTGGAAGCGAGTTAATGAGACGAGGTCAATGAAGGATGAATTTCCGTGCATCTTATCGAGATATTGTGGGGGAGTGTCTTGAGGCGAATTTTATCGAACGAATTCAGGAAATTTAAAATTCAACCATTTTCTTTTTCTTTTAAAAAAATGGCTTCCGTTTACACCAACCACTTCAAAGGTGACGGGAAAACCACCAATAAGCAATTAGGTCAAGTCTGGCGTTGATTC